>NC_090649.1:355139955-355472455 GCF_040937935.1 Hyperolius riggenbachi | reverse complement strand
GGAGACCAGGGTTCGAATCTCGGCTCTGCCTGTTCAGTAAGCCAGCACTAATTCAGTAGGAGACCTTTGGCAAGTCTCCCTTACACTGCTACTGCCAATAGAGCGCACCCTAGTGGCTGCTGCTCTGCTCTGGCGCTTTGAGTCCGCAAGGAGAAAAGCGCAATATAAATGTTATTTGTCTTGTCTTATTTGTCTTGTCTATCTTTAAAAACACATAGAAAATGCATATGCGTTTTTATATGTGTTTTTTCCTGCGGCCCATAGGCAAGCACCAAGCTTTTTCCGGAACGCTATCGTTTCTGCTATGTGTGCACCCAGCCTCAATCATCTGCTTTTTCAACCACTGAAAAAAATAGAGTATAATTTTTTTATTTTTTTTGCATACAATAAAGAAGATGGAAAGAACCAAATGCTATGCGATTTCCAACCAGTACATTGCACATCCTAGAGAACAGCAGTGAACCAGAGATCAAAAGAGCTAAAGATACAGCAGGGCCAGTTTAAAGGGCCCAGCTTAATCAGTGGGACCCCCTACCCCCCCAACACACACACACACACCTTCATAAGCACTACCCCAACTTTTCCCGAGGCCCCTGCACAATAGCTGAGATTATGAAGATGAAGAAAGGAGAGAGAAGACTGGGAATGTTCTGCTTGCAGCCAGTGAGTGACCTGCCAGTGTAGTGTCTGAAAAGGCTACCTCGTCTGATTTAGCTACAAGTAGCTAAATCAGACAGCACAGTGTGTCAGGAAAAGCTACCCTGTCTGAATTAGCTACCATGGCAAAAACAACCCCTGTGTATATGTTGCATAATATAGTGTTTGACCTTGAGTGATAGGTTACAGACCTTATTTATGTAATGGTAATTATTTAAAACCATAACAAATGGTTTTCCTTTAACCACTTCCGGATTCTCGGTGCGTATATATACGCCCCTGAATCCTGAAGTGTATACCATACGAGCGGCCGTTCCATGTCAGTTCACGGAGGGTGTCTCCGTGAACACCCTGCGAGCCGATCGGCGGCTCGCAGGGTAAATGTAAACACACGGGGAAGATCTTCCCCGGTGTTTACATGTATACGGCGCTGCTGCGCAGCAGCGCCGTAGAGGAGATCGGCGATCCCCGGCCTCTGATTGGCCGGGGATCACCGGCATCTGATAGGCTAAAGCCTATCCCATCAGGCGCAGGACGGAAATCCGTCCTGCGCCGCTCACAGGGGGAGGGAGAGGGAGGGAAGGGGAAGGAGGCCAGGAAGCGCTGCGGAGGGGGGCTTTGAAGAGCCCCCCCCCGCAAGCGCAAGCAGCCGGCGGCGATCAGACCCCCCCAGCAGGACATCCCCCTAGTGGGGAAAAAAGGGGGGAAGTCTGATCGCCCTGGCTGCTAGCTGATCTGTGCTGTGGGCTGGAGAGCCCACGCAGCACAGATCAGCACAACATTTCATGGTGTGGAAGTGGTTAACGTGTTAATACCACAGTTGCAGGAGGTAGCCGCTGCACAGGATCAACAGACTAAGCAGCAGCTGTTGCAGGGGCGCCTCTAGCCCTTTTGTCACTCCAGGCAAGAAAACATGTGCCGCCGCCCCCCCCCCCCCCCCCCAAAAAAAAAATGTTAAAAATCAATATGGGCCTGAGTTTCCTCCTGTAACACAGTTAGTTACACAGTGTCTTTTAAAAGTAATTAGACAACATTCTCCCATCCCCTAGAAAGGTACGCACACGTTTCTTTTGGTTCCCAAAATGCCAAGTGCTGCAACTATAACTCCAAAATATCAAATGCACTCACACTGTACACACACATCACAATCACTGCTGGAACCATGGAAAGGGATGCCAGCAGCAGAGACGACACTGGCATTGGTGTCACCCAGTGCGGTAACAGCTGATACTGTACAAATTGGAGGTAACAGGGATCAGCACACAATGCAGCTAGTTTACTATCAGTACAGGCACAGAGTAATCGTTTATACTGTACATACTGGAGGCAGCAGAGATCAGCACACACTGCAGCTAGTTTACTATCAGTAAAGGGACAGAGTAACAGTTTATACTGTATATACTGGAGGTAGCAGAGATCAACACATACTGCAGCTAGTTTTATCAGTACAGGCACAGAGTAACAGCTTAACCTCCTGAGGACTGCAGTGCTAAACCCGCCTAGTGACCAGGCCATTTTTAGTAAAATAGGCCACTGCAGCTTTAAGGCCAAGCTGCAGGGCCGCACAACACAGCACACAAGTGATTCCCCCTCCCCTTTTTCTCCCCACCAACAGAGCTCTCTGTTGGTGGGGTCTGATCGCTCCCCCCATGTTTATTTATTTTTTTATAAATATTGTTGTTGTTGTTTTTTTTAATAAAAAACCCTGTTTCTTTAATTTTCTTCCCTCCCTCCCTCCCCATAGCCAGCCAATTACGGCGATCGGCTGTCATAGGCTTCTGCCCATGAGAGCCGATCGCTCTTTTGTCCCCCAGAGGGACAGCCGTGTGACACGGCTGTACCCAGTACAGCACTGCTGCCGATCGCAGCGCTGTACATGCAAATAGACGGTGATCACGCCGTCTAACAGTCTCCCGAGCGGCAATAGCCGCTCGGAGACTAAAGGCGGGGCGGAACTCCGCCCCCAAGCAGCTTGCGCGCGATCTCCTGCATAAGCTGGCCCCAGGACTTTACGCCAATCTGCGTTAGGCGGTCCTGGGGCAGCCACGCCCATCGGCGTGACGCGGTCGGCAAGAGGTTATACTGTACATACTGGAAGCAGCAGAGATCAGCACACACTGCAGCTAGTTTACTATCAGTACAGGCACAGAGTAACCCTTATACAGTACAGTGTGAGAAAGCAGAAATCCGCACACGCTACAGCTAGTTTAATATCAGTACAGGCACAGAGTAATAGCTAATACTGTACACAGAAATCAGCACACACTTCAGCTAGTTTACTATCAGTAAAGGGACAGAGTAACAGCATATACTGTACAAACTGGAGGTAACAGGGATCAACACACACTGCAGCTAGTTTACTATCAGCACATGTACACAGTAACAGCTTGTACTGTACATATTGGAGGTAGCAGAGATCAGCACAAGCTGCAGCTAGTTTACTATCAGTACAGGCACAGAGTAACAGCTTAAACTGTACATACTGGGGGCAGCAGAGATCAGAAGACACTGCAGCTACTATACTATCAGTACAGGTTCAGAGTAATAGCTTATACTGTACAAACTGGAGGTAACAGAGATCAGCACACACTGCAGCTAGTTTACTATCAGTACAGGCACAGAGTAACAGCTTATACTGTACATACTGGAGGTAGTAGAGATCAGCACACGCTGCAGCTAGTTTACTATCAGTACATTCACATACTGTACATACTGGAGGCAGCAGAGATCCGCACACGCTGCAGCTAGTTTACTATCAGTGCAGGCACAGAGTAACAGCTTATACTGTACATACTGGAGGCAGCAGAGATCAGCACACGCTGCAGCTAGTTTACGATCAGTACAGGCATAGAGTAACAGCTTATACTGTACATACTGGAGGCAGCAGAGATCAGCACACGCTGCAGCTAGTTTACTATCAGTACAGGCATAGAGTAACAGCTTATACTGTACATACTGGAGGTAGCAGAGATCAGCACACACTGCAGCTAGTTTACTATCAGTACTGGGGGCAGCAGAGATCAGAAGACACTGCAGCTACTATACTATCAGTACAGGTTCAGAGTAATAGCTTATACTGTACAAACTGGAGGTAACAGAGATCAGCACACACTGCAGCTAGTTTACTATCAGTACAGGCACAGAGTAACAGCTTATACTGTACATACTGGAGGTAGCAGAGATCAGCACACACTGCAGCTAGTTTACTATCAGTACAGGCATAGAGTAACAGTTTATACATCAAATTCTGTTGTTCTTTAAAGTTTACCTGAGGGTAAAAAGTATAAAAGACAATATTCTTATCTAGATGATGTTTAAGCTCTCCTGACACCTCCAAGGTCTTTACTGTTCTCCCCCCACCCCACATAGCATTTGTAGCTCTGGCTGGTCCAGTCGGAGCCTGGAACATGCACAGTCCACTCCATTTGCACTCTCTGTACGCACTCCCAAATGGCTGTGCACAACAGCTGTGGTCAAGAGTATCCTAAACAAACCAAACGATCGGAACTGTGTTTGCACAGGAAGATCCTGGTGATGGCTGCTACATGCTTCCGTGTGGGAGTGCGCACAGAGAGGCTGCGCTGCTGCATGGATGGACTGTGGCCTGGACATCCAGAGTGGAAATTGCATCAGCAAGATGGAGGGAAACCCGGACACAGTAAAGAGCCTGTAAGTGTAAGGATAGCCAGCACTAATTCAGTAGGAGACCTTTGGCAAGTCTCCCTTACACTGCTACTGCCAATAGAGCGCACCCTAGTGGCTGCTGCTCTGCTCTGGCGCTTTGAGTCCGCAAGGAGAAAAGCGCAATATAAATGTTATTTGTCTTGTCTTATTTGTCTTGTCTATCTTTAAAAACACATAGAAAATGCATATGCGTTTTTATATGTGTTTTTTCCTGCGGCCCATAGGCAAGCACCAAGCTTTTTCCGGAACGCTATCGTTTCTGCTATGTGTGCACCCAGCCTCAATCATCTGCTTTTTCAACCACTGAAAAAAATAGAGTATAATTTTTTTATTTTTTTTGCATACAATAAAGAAGATGGAAAGAACCAAATGCTATGCGATTTCCAACCAGTACATTGCACATCCTAGAGAACAGCAGTGAACCAGAGATCAAAAGAGCTAAAGATACAGCAGGGCCAGTTTAAAGGGCCCAGCTTAATCAGTGGGACCCCCTACCCCCCCAACACACACACACACACCTTCATAAGCACTACCCCAACTTTTCCCGAGGCCCCTGCACAATAGCTGAGATTATGAAGATGAAGAAAGGAGAGAGAAGACTGGGAATGTTCTGCTTGCAGCCAGTGAGTGACCTGCCAGTGTAGTGTCTGAAAAGGCTACCTCGTCTGATTTAGCTACAAGTAGCTAAATCAGACAGCACAGTGTGTCAGGAAAAGCTACCCTGTCTGAATTAGCTACCATGGCAAAAACAACCCCTGTGTATATGTTGCATAATATAGTGTTTGACCTTGAGTGATAGGTTACAGACCTTATTTATGTAATGGTAATTATTTAAAACCATAACAAATGGTTTTCCTTTAACCACTTCCGGATTCTCGGTGCGTATATATACGCCCCTGAATCCTGAAGTGTATACCATACGAGCGGCCGTTCCATGTCAGTTCACGGAGGGTGTCTCCGTGAACACCCTGCGAGCCGATCGGCGGCTCGCAGGGTAAATGTAAACACACGGGGAAGATCTTCCCCGGTGTTTACATGTATACGGCGCTGCTGCGCAGCAGCGCCGTAGAGGAGATCGGCGATCCCCGGCCTCTGATTGGCCGGGGATCACCGGCATCTGATAGGCTAAAGCCTATCCCATCAGGCGCAGGACGGAAATCCGTCCTGCGCCGCTCACAGGGGGAGGGAGAGGGAGGGAAGGGGAAGGAGGCCAGGAAGCGCTGCGGAGGGGGGCTTTGAAGAGCCCCCCCCCGCAAGCGCAAGCAGCCGGCGGCGATCAGACCCCCCCAGCAGGACATCCCCCTAGTGGGGAAAAAAGGGGGGAAGTCTGATCGCCCTGGCTGCTAGCTGATCTGTGCTGTGGGCTGGAGAGCCCACGCAGCACAGATCAGCACAACATTTCATGGTGTGGAAGTGGTTAACGTGTTAATACCACAGTTGCAGGAGGTAGCCGCTGCACAGGATCAACAGACTAAGCAGCAGCTGTTGCAGGGGCGCCTCTAGCCCTTTTGTCACTCCAGGCAAGAAAACATGTGCCGCCGCCCCCCCCCCCCCCCCCAAAAAAAAAATGTTAAAAATCAATATGGGCCTGAGTTTCCTCCTGTAACACAGTTAGTTACACAGTGTCTTTTAAAAGTAATTAGACAACATTCTCCCATCCCCTAGAAAGGTACGCACACGTTTCTTTTGGTTCCCAAAATGCCAAGTGCTGCAACTATAACTCCAAAATATCAAATGCACTCACACTGTACACACACATCACAATCACTGCTGGAACCATGGAAAGGGATGCCAGCAGCAGAGACGACACTGGCATTGGTGTCACCCAGTGCGGTAACAGCTGATACTGTACAAATTGGAGGTAACAGGGATCAGCACACAATGCAGCTAGTTTACTATCAGTACAGGCACAGAGTAATCGTTTATACTGTACATACTGGAGGCAGCAGAGATCAGCACACACTGCAGCTAGTTTACTATCAGTAAAGGGACAGAGTAACAGTTTATACTGTATATACTGGAGGTAGCAGAGATCAACACATACTGCAGCTAGTTTTATCAGTACAGGCACAGAGTAACAGCTTAACCTCCTGAGGACTGCAGTGCTAAACCCGCCTAGTGACCAGGCCATTTTTAGTAAAATAGGCCACTGCAGCTTTAAGGCCAAGCTGCAGGGCCGCACAACACAGCACACAAGTGATTCCCCCTCCCCTTTTTCTCCCCACCAACAGAGCTCTCTGTTGGTGGGGTCTGATCGCTCCCCCCATGTTTATTTATTTTTTTATAAATATTGTTGTTGTTGTTTTTTTTAATAAAACCCCTGTTTCTTTAATTTTCTTCCCTCCCTCCCTCCCCATAGCCAGCCAATTACGGCGATCGGCTGTCATAGGCTTCTGCCCATGAGAGCCGATCGCTCTTTTGTCCCCCAGAGGGACAGCCGTGTGACACGGCTGTACCCAGTACAGCACTGCTGCCGATCGCAGCGCTGTACATGCAAATAGACGGTGATCACGCCGTCTAACAGTCTCCCGAGCGGCAATAGCCGCTCGGAGACTAAAGGCGGGGCGGAACTCCGCCCCCAAGCAGCTTGCGCGCGATCTCCTGCATAAGCTGGCCCCAGGACTTTACGCCAATCTGCGTTAGGCGGTCCTGGGGCAGCCACGCCCATCGGCGTGACGCGGTCGGCAAGAGGTTATACTGTACATACTGGAAGCAGCAGAGATCAGCACACACTGCAGCTAGTTTACTATCAGTACAGGCACAGAGTAACCCTTATACAGTACAGTGTGAGAAAGCAGAAATCCGCACACACTACAGCTAGTTTAATATCAGTACAGGCACAGAGTAATAGCTAATACTGTACACAGAAATCAGCACACACTTCAGCTAGTTTACTATCAGTAAAGGGACAGAGTAACAGCATATACTGTACAAACTGGAGGTAACAGGGATCAACACACACTGCAGCTAGTTTACTATCAGCACATGTACACAGTAACAGCTTGTACTGTACATATTGGAGGTAGCAGAGATCAGCACAAGCTGCAGCTAGTTTACTATCAGTACAGGCACAGAGTAACAGCTTAAACTGTACATACTGGGGGCAGCAGAGATCAGAAGACACTGCAGCTACTATACTATCAGTACAGGTTCAGAGTAATAGCTTATACTGTACAAACTGGAGGTAACAGAGATCAGCACACACTGCAGCTAGTTTACTATCAGTACAGGCACAGAGTAACAGCTTATACTGTACATACTGGAGGTAGTAGAGATCCGCACACGCTGCAGCTAGTTTACTATCAGTGCAGGCACAGAGTAACAGCTTATACTGTACATACTGGAGGCAGCAGAGATCAGCACACGCTGCAGCTAGTTTACGATCAGTACAGGCATAGAGTAACAGCTTATACTGTACATACTGGAGGCAGCAGAGATCAGCACACGCTGCAGCTAGTTTACTATCAGTACAGGCATAGAGTAACAGCTTATACTGTACATACTGGAGGTAGCAGAGATCAGCACACACTGCAGCTAGTTTACTATCAGTACAGGCACAGAGTAACAGCTTATACTGTACATACTGGAGGTAGCAGAGATCAGCACACACTGCAGCTAGTTTACTATCAGTACAGGCATAGAGTAACAGTTTATACATCAAATTCTGTTGTTCTTTAAAGTTTACCTGAGGGTAAAAAGTATAAAAGACAATATTCTTATCTAGATGATGTTTAAGCTCTCCTGACACCTCCAAGGTCTTTACTGTTCTCCCCCCACCCCACATAGCATTTGTAGCTCTGGCTGGTCCAGTCGGAGCCTGGAACATGCACAGTCCACTCCATTTGCACTCTCTGTACGCACTCCCGAATGGCTGTGCACAACAGCTGTGGTCAAGAGTATCCTAAACAAACCAAACGATCGGAACTGTGTTTGCACAGGAAGATCCTGGTGATGGCTGCTACATGCTTCCGTGTGGGAGTGCGCACAGAGAGGCTGCGCTGCTGCATGGATGGACTGTGGCCTGGACATCCAGAGTGGAAATTGCATCAGCAAGATGGAGGGAAACCCGGACACAGTAAAGAGCCTGTAAGTGTAAGGATAGCCTATACATCCTCCAATCCAGGTACAGAATATCTTTTAACTCCCCTTTTCCCTCAGGTCTTTTTTTTCTTAATTTAATAAGGGTGTTGGTGAGAGAATGAGGGGTAAGAGTGCTGGGGGAGGGGGATTATTTAAAATTAGATTTGATTCAGGGTGCAGGTGGAGTAGTTTATTCAGGGTTGGCAAAAAGTGTGAGAATAGGCTGACACTTATTTTGGTGCATAGAGAAAAGGGACTGCTGGAATCCTGCAGATTGGGCAGGGTGGAAAGATGTTGAGACATAGGGGTGATGCAGAGGGGATGGAGAGGTAGTGACTGAGTGTTACTCACTTCTGGATTGTCCTGCTCTGCTCTCTTCTATGACATGTGGGAGGGTGGAGCTGAGCTCGATGTAGCTGGCAGCATGGATCCTCTCCCCCAGCTGCCCAATGTGCACCATTATAATGAAGGCAGAGGGGCGGAGCTAAAGACGTCTGTGGGCGGGGCTTATGATGCGGCCAGCCATACAAGAATCCTCTTGGCTTTACCCCAGCTGCCTGCTGTACAGTGAATTGTGGGGATAGCAGAGGGAAGAAGAGAACTCACACAAATGTCTGGAGGCGAGGCAGGCTGACCAGTGATTACACAGACTACATAGTGTAGCTCTCTGTGTCCCATGCTGATGCGATGACCCAAACGTCCGGCGGGGGGGCGGAGTTACAGAGCCAGGAGCAGTACATTGTATGTACTGTACTGTGTCTGTGGCTGCTTGGGAAGAGCTAGGGGCGGGACAGAGCATGCTGGCTGCTTTTCTATTAGCCGGGGGCGGAGCCGGCCTGCAGCAAGGAAACAGGAGCCTTCAAGCGCAGCTCTCTGCTCCGTGCTGGGCAATTAAAGGGCAATTAAAAATGTGTTATTGTAGCAGCAGGTGGCGCCTTACTACAGACATGCCGCCTAAGGCAGCTGCTTGTAGTGCCTGTGCCTCCAGGCGCCCCTGAGCTGTTGGGCACCCATATTACAGCAGCCGCACAAAATGACACTGTATGTAACCTGATGGTACACCAGAAAAGGGTGCCTGGAAATGTGTGTGTCCACTGCCCAGTAATCTCATTAGTAGAATATCGGTAAATGTACCGATATTTTACTATTAGAGTATAAAAACAATAGTAAAATATCGGTATATTAAATATCAATATTTTACTATAGCTAAACATGAGCCTATTCTTTCTCACACTAAATCTAACATGGTTAATAAGCTGCTTGGTTACTCTGGAGAAACACACATACTGTAGTTCTCAAACTCTGCACAGAGAATCAGTGACCTCTGGCAGAAGAATGCCATGCTGGGAATAAAGTGGCTGTAAACTTCATTGAAATTAAACAGCAGTTGTCAGGGCTCGTTTCCACTATTGCGGTGTGGAATCGCCTGGATTCCACCGCTGATGAAATCGTATGCGGATGCGATTCCGCATGCGGTTTTTGCCGCGAATTCGCATGCGAATTCACATAGGTGAGGGTATGTGCGATTTTAACCATGTCACTGCCTGTGTGAATTTACATTGGTACCTATGCGAATTCGCGGCAAAAAATGCATGCGGAAAACGCATGCGATTTCCCTATTAAATACATTGTGTGCGATTCGCCTGCATTCCACACGCAGGCGAATTCTGCAGGGTGTTCCGTGCAGATTTTCTCCGCACAATAAAACGCTCCCGCAGACGCATACTGTAAGTGGAAACAGGCCCATTCACTTATATTGTCTATGCCAATCTGCATACGCAAGACGCATGCGGATTCGCGATAGTGGAAACGAGGCCTCACAGGCGCACGTAGGATCAGTGTTATCCGCAGCCTACAGAGAGAGTCAGGCACTCTGGGGTCAGCAGCTTACAGGGCACATACATCTTACTGGCCCAGTTCAGTGGTCACAGCTGGAGAGAGTACTGTAATAGCATAGGGAAGCGCAGCAAAACAAAGTCAATAAGAAACATCAGCTACATGTGGTCTCTTTGAAATGTAAGTTTACTGAAATCCATGCCTATTGTAATTTGCGACTGTATGAGATGTACGCCGATAACAGACGACCCTCCCCCCTCCTATGACGAGCTAATGGATGTGCGCATGCCCACGCATGCGCAGTGCTGTAAGTAGCTATTTCACACGGGTAGCTATTTCAGACAGGACACTGGCAGCATCCATCTCCACTCTGAAAGACCTCTAAAGAAGCCCCGTCTGGCACTGACTTACACCCACACAGCGTGAGACCAGGCAGCGGCTGCAGTCTCTGCTCACTCTCTAGCCGCACTGTCTGCCCTTCTTTCCGGTGTGTGCAGGGGCGTAACTAGAAATCCCCGGGCCTACCCTGCAAAAAAAAAAATTCGGGCCTCCCTCCCCAGCATAAGAGGAGAGCGTGGTCGCAGATCGGTGGGGAGGGGGGACATTCCCCCCCCCCCTCCCTCACCTTGGGCTCTCCTCTTAGCGCTCCCCTCCTACAATCTTTAGTGACAGCGGGCATCAGCAGCGGCGGCAGGCAGGTCACATACCTCCTTCGCCCCTGCCGCCTCTGCTGCTGCCTGCCTGCCCCACAAAAGTCCTTGAGCGGGCCCTAGGGGGGCCCTGGACCCCCCCGCGGGGGCAGGGGTCACATCCCCTATTGTTACGCCGGTGGGCATGTGTTATGTTTAAACGCGCCGGTTAATAGAGAGGAGGCAGATAGCACGGCTGCAGAGTGCACAGACAGCGTAGCCGCTGCCTGCCAGGATGAAAGTGCAGGGGCCTCAGGAGCAGCGGGGAGGGGAGAACAGCTGACATGGACAGGGTCTGGCGACGCAGGGGCCCCTGCAGAGGTCGGGGCCCAGGGGAAATTGCCCTATTTGCCTCTATGGCAGTGCCAGCCCTGAGATACAGACTACCCAGCAAGCTCATGGTGAAACAGAACTCATTGGAGTGTGTAAGGGGCTACAATGGACCAAAAAGCCCTCTAACGCAAAATGCTATGGAAAACAAAAATTTGCTTTCTTGAAATACTTTCTGTTTTAAGAAAGCAAATTTTTGTTTTCCAAGAACTAAAGATTTGATACTTACCCGATACTTCCTCCAGCCGCATAAGCTTGTCATTAGCGCCATCCTCCCGCAGTCTGCTGTTCAGCTGCGATCAGCCCTGTTAACAGCCCGTTCGCGTTCAGTCTGGGTCTCAATTGCGTCCAGTCTGGGTCTTCTGCGCATGCGCGGGAGGTCCGCACATGTGCAGAAGACCCAGACTGGACGTGACTGAGCTGTTATCGGGGCTGATTGCGGCTGAACAGCAGACCATGGGAGGACAGCGTGAGACTCAGACTCAGATGAGCTTATGGGGCTGGAGGAAGCCCCCAGTAAATATCAAATCTTTAGTTATTTTGATCTCTGGTACACTTTACTGGTTCACGTTATAGTGGCAAACGGATCCGTGAAAATGGATCTGATTAACGGTCGATTGCATAACGGTCGATTGGATCCGATTGGCGGATGCATTTCCCATAAAGACTATTGTTGAAACACATCTGCCCAATCCCATGGTGCGACTCAAATGGGAACCTAGCCTTAGGTTTTAAGCACTAGTGATTTGAAAAGCTCTTGCTAATGCAATGCTATCGGTGATTTTTATAAAATCACATTGCTCAAGTTAGTACAAGTCCAGAACATTACATTAGCAAGAGCTTTTAAAACCATAAGCGCTTACAAAAAGCTCTTGCAGTGTGATCCAGCCCTTATGGCTCAGCCGCACTATAAGCACTTTCTGAGCACTTTGCCATTGATTAGCATTGATTCTGAGCGCTTTTTAAAAATCACTCCCATTCACTTTCATTAAAATCGCAGTAAAAATCGTTTAAAATTCTCATGATCGTGCATGTGAAAAATCGTTGCGATTTTTACCACAGTTTTAATGAAAGTGAATGGGAGCGATTTTTAAAAAGCACTCAGAAAGCGCTAATCAATCACAAGCACTCAGAAAAGCTTATAGTGTGGCTGAGCCCTTAAAGTGTGTAGAGCAGAAAATGCATGTGATTCAAACAAATGTACTCCCAGTCTGATGTTCTGTCAGCATTGCAATGTTGAGTGCTCTTGTATACATCCAAGCTGAAACAGGAAAAATATGCATTAAAATATACATTACTAATAAATACTTCACGTCTGCACTTTTCTCTATGGTATGTTTTCAGAACCTCATTTGAACTTAAAGAGAGTCTGAAGTAGAGTTGTCTCGAACCTCCGATTTTAGGTTCGCGAACCTCGAACGCGAACTTCCGCAAAAGTTCGGGTTCGCACGAATTTTGCTAACCGCCATAGACTTTAATGGGCAGGCGAACATTCAAAACTACAAACATTAATTCTGGCCACTAAAGTGATGGAAAAGATGTTCCAATGGGGTCTAACACCTGGAGGGGGGCATGGCGGAGTGGGATACACGCCAAAAGTCCCGGGGAAAATCCGGATTTGACCCACAGCAGGGTTTAAGGGGAGAAATCCCATTGCATTGCTAAATTGGAGGCCTAAAGTGCTTTAAAACATCTTGCATCTGTATATGTTACGGCCAGAACCCGAAGTGTGGCCCCTTCTAGTTCTAGCCGGCCACTTCGGGTTCTGGCCGGCCAATGTGCGAAGTGGCCGCAGCGCAGCGGCCAATGTTAGAAATGGAATGTTACGCCGTCTCGCTGCGGCCAAATTGATGACAAGTTGCTTAATTTAATGAAATATAGCCGGCGGCAATGTAATAGATGAAGCCGCCGGCTTTCGCACTGCCTCTCTCCTCTCCCCGATCGCCCCCCCCCCCCCCCCGCCTCCCATACAATAAGTAGCAGCCGGCGGGGACACGCGTGTCCCGAGAGTCGTTCGTCGCAATGTCTGCAGCCTCCCCGCTCTGCTGCCCCTGCTGCGACGAACGACTCTCCGGCTGCATGTCCCCGGCAGCTACTTATTGTATGGGAGGCGGGGAGAGGAGGGAGGCGGGGGAGGAGAGAGGCAGTGCGAAAGCCGGCGGCTTCATCTATTACATTGCCGCCGGCTATATTTCATTAAATTATGCAAGTTGTCATCAATTTGGCCGCAGCGAGACGGCGTAACATTCCATTTCTAACATTGGCCGCTGCGCTGCGGCCACTTCGCACATTGGCCGGCCAGAACCCGAAGTGGCCGGCCAGAACTAGAAGTGGCCACACTACGGGTTCTGGCCGTAACATATACATCAATCAGGTAGTATAATTAGTGTACTGCTTTACACTGACAGACTAAACTCACTGTGTAACGCACCGCAAACAGCTGTTTGTGTAGTGATGGCTGTGCTGGACTGGTGCGCACAATGGCGAGATTGCAGGCGATGGTGGTTTTCAAGCCCATATGGTCAGGCTGAGGTAGCTGAATGACAGAACAACAGTGACTGAGTGTCCAGCTGATCGAATTTGGTCTGTCCACAATGAAGCAACCAGGGGCGTAGCAATAGGGGGTGCAGAGGTAGCGACCGCATCGGGGCCCTTGGACCAGAGGGGCCCCGAAGAGTCCAGCCTCTATCACAGTATTAGCTCTCTATTGGTCCTGTGCTGGTAATAATCACTTCTATAGATGCTTTGAATAGTAGTGATCACTAACAAATAGTTCCCCATACCCTTCTTGCAACTCTGACACTGGAGTTGTCCTTGGCAGGTTTTGGTGCGCCGTATCAATTGTTATGTATAGAGTGCTTGGGGGGCCCCATGTAAAACTTGCACCGGGGCCCACAGCTCCTTAGCTACGCCACTGGAAGCAACGACCTTATTATCTTCTTGGGTCATGTGTGCCCCCCAACCCCAACACACCCATTTAACCGGTCATTGCTTCATTGTGATATGCAAGCCCCTTCACCGCGGCAAGGTAACGATTACGAAGGGGAATTGACACATGTACATGCCTTCTTGTTTTGTTGCAGACGCAGTGCAGCCAGAAAAATTAGGCAGGCATGTACACACACCAGAAAAAATATTATAGCGGCCGCTGCTAGCAGCAGCCTTAAAAATTCAGGAATCCACCTGGAGTCCTGGACCCTGTTGGTGGTGGCGGAGAAGGCAGTCAAGCGGCCTGCAGGCAGAGATGCTGTGTGTGGGGACTGACTTAGTCTTCGGGCAGGCCTGACCGTGCTTTGCTGACCATGTGGTCAGATGGACCCTTGACCCAACGCTGTGTGCCAGAGATGACACCAGTTGCCTTTCAACATCACGGTAAAGTTTGGGTATCGCCTTGTTTAAGAAATAATTGCGGCCTGGTATCTTCCACTGCGGTGTGTGGCTTAGCTTTTGTGTGCTGCTTTTCCTCAGGTGGCCATCCCATTGCAGTTTGTGCTTTGTCATCATGTGCCTTCGTAAGAAAGTTGTCCCTGTGACGAACATTACGGGAAAGTCGTGCGCGTAATCGCCAACGATTTTCGTATGGTCCAGCCATTACTGTCAGTGCTGTGTAACTGTACAAAAAAATGCCCTTCCTTTCTCTTTCCCCCTCTGAGAGCATTGCAGAGAGTACAGTAACCTTCCCCCACATCCTGTGTCAGGAAAGAATGTCACAAGTGGCCAGCTCCCCTGGGCAGAAGCCATTTGGTCACCCAGCTCATGTTCCCCAAGCCAGCTCAAACTGGTTGAGATTCAAAATTCCCTCCAAACTCATAAGCTTCAGACAAAGAGAACTTTATGTATTAATAATTCAAAATGGGGTTGGCACAGCAAGACAAAAATTACATTTCCTGATATCTAGAAATCAGTTCTATCAGTCACCTAAAGTGCACCTTTCTAGCTATCAGGAATCGGTAGAGAAACCTCTTTATCCAGCCTGCATAGAGCGAATGCGACAGACTAGGCATGTATAGCCTCGTTTAATACAGGGTCGCATGCCGCTTCTGAATATAGTCTCGGATTTGCGATAGGCCAATCTGGGGCAGAGTCACACAGATTATTAATAAATTGGTACATTTCTTGCTCTGAGTCTGAGGGTGGCAACCTTGCCTCCAGGAGATAACCCTGCCTTAAACACACCTACTTTCCAGGTAGTGACAGCCCCAAACTCAGGTCAGTCAACAGTGTTTGTGAGGAACTCCTCCCTCAGTTCTCCAAATTTCATCGACCAGGGAAGTCCAAGCATGCGTTCCACGGAGAACCGCCGCATGCTGTGATTCAAGGACTTTTAACCTGAACGCCTACTTTTAAACTGGACTATTTTTCTTCATTCTTCGAATGGACTGCTCAGCTAACTAAGTAAGAACTTTCTGATTTTATTCCTTTTTATTTTTAAGCTCTGTGTTTATATGTAAATAGGTGTATATAACTGTATGTAATGCATTTTTGTTATTAAACGTTTTAAAAATCGTTTAGCGGTTATGACCTGTTGCTGAACATACACAATCGTACTTATTCTCCTGAAATCGCTACCCTGTGTTTAATAGAAGTGTATATTTATAACCCGTATGCGAGAACCCGGCCCAGATATAACGATCTGACCCAGATTCCTGCATACTTCTAAGGGTTAATAGCGCGTTCTCGAAGTCCTAGTAAAACTACAGTAGCGGGCTGTGTAACTCGCTTGGTGGCAGATCTTTGAATTGTATGTGTGTGGTGAATCCGTTAGTGACAGAACGCTCCCTTCACGAGTCAGTTCATCAAATTGCGAACACGGGTTACCCTTCATGATGAACAATGACTGTGTGAGAGGATTTCTGACGCTGAACGATTTACCCCATCCGCAGACCGGCCTTGCGGTCTGTGACAGTCCCTACGAGCAGGGGCGTAGCTAGAAATGACTGGGCCCCATAGCAAAAAAAATTATGGGCGCCCCCCCCCAACGACCTTCCAACCCCATAGACCCTGGACCTCCCACCCAAACATTTTGTGGGGAAATCTGATTTTCTCCACAAAATGCAACCAGATTGTCGGCAGATTTCCCTACAATATGCAACCAGATTCTCTGCAGATTTCCCTACAATATGCAACCATATTGTCGGCAGATTTCCCAACAAAATGCAACCAGATTGTCGGCAGATTTCCAAACAAAATGCAACCAGATTGTCGGCAGATTTCCACACAATATGCAACCAGATTGTCGGCAGATTTCCACAGAATATGCAACCAGATTGTCGGCAGATTTCCCCACAATATGCAACCAGATTGTCGGCAGATTTCCCCACAAAATGCAACCAGATTGTCGGCAGATTTCCCCACAAAATGCAACCAGATTTTTTGCAGATTTCCCTACAATATGCAACCAGATTGTAGGCAGATTTCCCTACAATATGCAACCAGATTGTCGGCAGATTTCCCAACAAAATGCAGCCAGATTGGCGGCAGATTTCCCCACAAAATGCAACCAGATTGTCGCCAAATTTCCCCACAAAATGCAATCAGATTGTCGCTAGATTTCCCCACAAAATGCAATCAGATTGTCGGCAGATTTCCCCACAAAATGCAACCAGATTTTTTGCAGATTTCCCTACAATATGCAACCAGATTGTAGGCAGATTTCCCTACAATATGCAACCAGATTGTCGGCAGATTTCCCAACAAAATGCAGCCAGATTGGCGGCAGATTTCCCCACAAAATGCAACCAGATTGTCGCCAAATTTCCCCACAAAATGCAATCAGATTGTCGCCAGATTTCCCCACAAAATGCAATCAGATTGTCGCCAGATTTCCCCACAAAATACAGTATATGTAGTTAGGTCTATAGTGGGCTAACATTAATTACCTGGAGGGAGGGTGGTTGGGCAGGCTGGTACACTATTTGCGGTGCAGGCGGCACTGCACTGGGTAGGCAGTTAGATAGCTGGGTGGGAGGGTAGGCAGATAGGTAGACAGGTGGGCAGTTAGGTAGCCGGGTGGGAAGTTAGGTAGAAGGGTGGGCAGTTAGGTAGCCGGGTGGGGAGTTAGGTAGCCGGGTGGCAGGGTGGGCAGTTAGGTAGCTGGGTGGGCAGGTAGGTAGCTGGGTGGGCAGGTAGGTAGCCAGGTGGGAGGGTGGGCAGTTAGGTAGTGGGCAGCTAGGTTGCCGGGTGGGAGAGTGGGCAGTTAGGTAGCCGGGTGGGCAATTAGGTAAACAGGTGGGAGGGTGGGCAATTAGGTAGCCGGGTGGGAGGGTGAGCAGTTAGGTAGCCGGGTGGGAGAGTGGCCAGTTAGGTAGCCGGGTGGGAGGGTGGCCAGTTAGGTAGTGGGCAGTTAGGTAGCCGAGAGGGTGGGCAGTTAGGTAGCCAGGTGGGAGGGCGGGCAGTTAGGTAGTGGGCTGTTAGGTAGCCGGGTGGGAGAGTTGGCTGTTAGGTAGCCGGGTGGGAGGGTGGGCTGTTAGGTAGCCGGGTGGGAGGGTGGGCTGTTAGGTAGTGGGCAGTTAGGTAGCCGGGTGGGTGGGCAGTTAGGTAGTGGGCTGTTAGGTAGCCGGGTGGGAGGGTGTTCAGTTAGGTAGTGGGCAGTTAGGTAGCCGGGTGGGAGGGTGGGCAGTTAGGTAGCCGGGTGGGCAGTTAGGTAGTGGGCTGTTAGGTAGCCGGGTGGGAGGGTGGCCAGTTAGGTAGCCAGGTGGGAGGGTGGCCAGTTAGGTAGTGGGCAGTTAGGTAGCCGGGTGGGAGGGTGTTCAGTTAGGTAGTGGGCAGTTAGGTAGCCGGGTGGGAGGGTGGGCAGTTAGGTAGCCGGGTGGGAGGTTAGGGGGTGGGCAGTTAGGTAGCCGGGTGGGAGGGTGGGCAGTTAGGGGGTGGGCAGTTAGGTAGCTGGGTGGGAGGGTGGGCAGTTAGGTAGTGGGCAGTTAGGTTAGGTAGCTGGGTGGGAGGGTGGGCAGTTAGGTGGGAGGGTGGGCAGTTAGGTAGTGGGCAGTTAGGTAGCCGGGTGGGAGGGAGGGCAGTTAGGTAGCCGGGTGGGAGGTTAGGGGGTGGGCAGTTAGGTAGCCGGGTGGGAGGGTGGGCAGTTAGGTAGCTGGGTGGGAGGGTGGGCAGTTAGGTAGTGGGCAGTTAGGTTAGGTAGCTGGGTGGGAGGGTGGGCAGTTAGGTGGGAGGGTGGGCAGTTAGGTAGTGGGCAGTTAGGTTTCCAGGTGGGCAGTGAGGTAGTGGGCAGTTAGGTAGCCGGGTGGGAGGGGAGGTAGCCGAGTAGTTAGTGGCCCGGCGGATCGCTCAGAAACAGCCGTATCAGTCTGACGACAGAGCGTACACACGCCGGACTGTCGCTGGCACGCCCACCCAGCGGGAGGCAACGACGGACCCGTCGTTGCCTAAAGTCCGGCGTGTGTACGGACCTTAAGAGTGATTAAGATGTGGAATGCATTGCCACAGGAAGTCGTTATGGCAAACTCTATACCTGCATTTAAAGGGGGCTTAGATGCTTTCCTTGCGTTGAAAGACATCCATGGCTACAATTACTAGGTAATGCCTAATGATGTTGATCCAGGGATTTTATCTGATTGCCATCTGGAGTCTGGAAGGAATTTTCCCTTTTGGGGCTAATTGGACCATGCCTTGTAAGGGTTTTTTCGCCTTCCTCTGGATCAACAGGGATAGATGAGGGAGCAGGCTGGAGTTGTATTTTGTACTGGTTGAACTCGATGTACATATGTCGTTTTTCAACCAAAATAACTATGTAACTATGTAACGTGCGGTCACAGGTGCAGTTACAGGTATGCACGGACTGGTATTACACAATACAATGTGCAGCTGTCACACACACAGGTCCAGTGCCAGTGAAAGGTATACACTGAATGTGCTGGGCCTGGCACAGTATAGCAATTAGCAAGGGCCAGCTGCGATACACAGGGCTGTATAATGCAGTGTCAGTGCCACACACACACAAAAAAAAAAAACACTTCACAAGAACATTAGCTCTGAAAAGAGCTCTTTTTGTGGTGGTTTTCAACAACAAATATCAGCTAGGAGCAAGCTACAAGAGCCTAACTAAGCTTTCCCTATCTCTACAGCAGGTTCCTCTCCCTTCTCTCACTACAGCAGCAGACAAAGTGAGATCATGGCCGGCGCTGCTGCCTTATATATGGGGGGAGGGGGGTCCAGGAGGGAGCGCAGCCAGATTGGCTGCCATATGTCTGCTGACTGTGATGTAGAGGGTCAAAGTTTAGCCCAATGATGTAGTATAGGTCGAATTCGCATAAAGTTTGCATTCGATTGTGTTAAGCTTGGAGGTGTATTCTCCACAGTCAGCATGCAACACATAAGCTGACGTGAAGGAGGTACACACACTAGCACAAGGAATCAGGATATCCCCAGTTTAGTGGAGGAGAGGACTGACTCCAATAGGAGATTGTGGTGCACAGAGCCGGTGCAGATCCGAACAGCCACAAACAACACTTTCGTAATAACGTCTCATGCTGGAACGCTGACTAACGGAACACAGGATATAAACAGTTCGTGTACGTATATATCAGCGACACTGATGTATCAACGTAACACGAATACAAGGAAAATAATAAACGTGCAAGTATGCGTATATATTGGCGATGAACCAATATATGACACAAGACAAGCAAGTAACAACTTCTAGAACAAGAGCAGAACTAGGAGGACTCGCTGACCCCTTCGCAGGAGTCAGCGCAGTCCACACGGACCAGGAACGAGGTGGGGCACGAGCAGAGTAACAGATAGAATCTGAGACTATGGTAGCCCATGAGGCATTTCAGGAAGCAGTTCTTTATACTGAGGTCATCCAATGGGAGCAGACCTGCAGATTCCCACACAAGTGAATGGTAATTAATCACAGGCTGATAGCAGGAAAAGGCAGACAATGATATGCAGCCTGCAGGAAAGGGATTGCCCCTCCATTGCAGCAGACAATGTTTGTTTACACAAAAGCATATTAAACTGTCATTAACTTCAGAGCGACTGCAGATGGAATCAGCAACTAGTTTAAGTGCAAACCAAACTATGCAAGCAAATGCATGTAATGACATTAGAACTGCTTGGTTTGCAATACCACTGCAGTCAGCAGTAAACGCTGCAGAAGTGATCATAACAGTACCCCCTCCCTTAAACGCGGCCTCTGGACGCCTATAAAAACTGACATATTTCTCCTGAACCACCCAAACCAAAAAATCAGAAGTGGGAAATCCAGCAAACTGATCTGACTGAAAATTCATGAAGGTCGGATCAGCCCGACAAAACCAAATTCCCGAATCAGTCTCACCAAAACTAGACCAATTGGAACCAGAACCTACCGAACCATGCCCGTCAGCACTACAAGCCTCAGTGTGACACCCATCAGAACCACGACTTCCAGAAAACAACCCCAAGAAACTCTCTGAGCGATACCCACCGCCTTCCAAGGACTGTCCAAAAACGCCAAAGCCTTTGCAATGCCCACCAGAACTGTCCTTACCAACACAAAACCCACTGTTGAACCAGTCCAAGGTACCAGGACAAGTTTCCTCAGAGATCTCCCAGAACACTTGGAAGCTCCAAAGAGATCCCCACAGGTCAGAACGCCCCTTAGGCTCACATGGAGAACTATCAAGAACCCCTATGGAACCCAGGGCAACTCCAGAGTCAGGGTCACAAGGACAAACATCAAGATCAGGGCTTTTAGGGACCAGAACCATCTCCGGGCATGCAGGCCAACCGGCAACATCAGAACATGTCTCCACTAGGGAAGCACGTGAGCACGCTAACACAGACACATCTGGGCACTCTGGCATACGAAGCACATCTGGGCACACCGGCACAAGAGAAACCTCTGGGCATGTCAAGGAACTGCGAACCTCAAAGTCAGTCAAGACAGGACCGAAACCAGAACTGGGCAAAAAAAATTAATCATGACTAGACTTCACAGTTACTGGATTCTCACTAAAAACTGCAGGATCAGACTTAGATGTTGCTGATTCCAGCAGGGTTATTAACAAATCATGTTCAGGGGCATTTACAAGACAGGGCAAATCTTCTGATGTATGCACTGAACTAGACAGGGTTCCCATAGCTTCTTCTGGACTAGACAGAGACTCATCAAATACACTGGATTGGAGCTCATGAAGGGCTGCAAAACAAGTCAATATTGCAGCAATCCCCACTGAACTAGGCAAAACTGAGAAACTCACTGGACAGGAAGGGGACTCTGGAACTACTGCCACACCGAGCAGAAAACCAGAATTTTCCAGGATACAGGGCTGGGTTTCAGAAACACTCATTAACCCGGACTGAAATTCTGAGATTTCTACTATTTTTTCCAGCGAGTCAGAATTATCCATGTTACAGGGCAAGACTTCAGAAACATTCAGAGGACAGGGCTGGAGTTCCTCGGCTGTTACAACACTGGAGAGGGACTCAACAATATTGGTTAAATCAGACTGTGTACAGGGCAAGGTATCTAACACACTTGCTGACGAGGACAATATTTCAATGGCTTCTGCTTTGCTGGGCAGAAATTCATCAAGTTTTATTAGAGCAGACTGTAATTCCAAAACAGCTGCTAGACAAGTGAATATTACTGCAACACCAACTGAGGTAAGCAGTGCCTCAGACTCCTCTGCTAGAGGGTTTGAAGTATCCAAAGTACTGGGTGAAGCATAAGACTCTGCGACCACAGCTTCACTGGACAGGATCACTGAACAGTCCATATTGCAGGGCAAAACCATGGAAGCACCTGCTGGACAGCATAATGATTCTGTGACCTGAGTTTCATTGGAGAGATCTACTGCACAATTCATGGTACAGGGCAAATTTACTGGAACATTTTCTGAACAAGGTAATAATTCTACGATTTCAGGTTCACATAGCAGATGCTCTGAGCTATTCACGAAACTAGAGCGAGGTGTAGAGACAGGAAGATCAAGACACAAAGTTTGTGCATCTGAAGCACTATTCAATTGTAAAATTGGAAAATTCAGATGCTGGGTGTCACAGGAGCCCTCAGTGGCTGACCGCACTTAGCCTTCTAAACGGTGCCAGCGCACAGATCGTGCGAACTCTGGTCGCAGTCAATGCGCAGGAACCGTTAAGAATTAGCCGCAGACAACTCAGAAGGGAGCCTGTGAGACACGGGTGATTACAACGTCACCTACTGGTTCAGAGTAAACTGCCACCACCGCGGTTACTATGGGACCGTGGGGCCCACTAACTGACTGACTAATCCTGCGAATAAAACGGTTAAACACACGATATTCTGTCTAGCCAACAACAAACAAACAGTAGCGTATCTTCAGAGACCCGGGATCATTTCTGTGTGTGCTGATAAGCAGGGTAGCGGAAAGTGAATGACTTGGAGAAAGTCGTTTATTCACGCAATATAAATAATTAATATATACAGACAATTATGAAAATCAACAATTATGAAAACAGCAATAGCCAGTATGAAAAATAAAAGAAGGGAGAAAATTACTTAGTTCCTGGAAAGATGTCCTTATTGTGGGAAGAATCATAAAGTCCTTGGTTTCAAAGTCCAGAGTTCAGACCAGGTGGATACCAGCATATCCTCAAGCTGGCATCTGATGAGTGCAAGATGGTTCAGTGTGGAGGACGCAGCCCGCCTGCTGGCTCTGTGCTTTTGATGAAGCTGGTTTGGTGGTGTGGCAATGCCAGCCCCCTCTGAGCTACCAGCAAATGACAGTTCATTCCCTCTGAGAGATTTTAGAGCTAAACTTATGAATTGCTGTAACTCCTGAACCATACACATTACATTTAGGGGGGTAACAGCTTCATACTTGGAGGAAAATACAGATTAATATGATACCTGACATGGCTAGTGCATCAGATCAGGGTCCTGAGTAGATTCATACCTGGGTGGTAGGGGCCCCGGGCCCCTCTCGACTGGTATCAAGAGATCCAGCATGACCCTACGGATCCAATGATACCGCTCTCATAACCACCCTATTTATTGTATTCTGTAAATGGGCAAAAGATTATATTGTACATTCATTTCTTCCTGCTAAGGCCGGAGTCAGCCTGACTGGAGTCCAGCTGTGTCTGCTTCTGGTCTATGAAAGGCCCTGTTGGCTCCTTCAATTAACATCTGAATGTGAAATCTGCTTAGACAACTTTGAGTTTACACCTCTGGCTTGATCAGCAGTCACAGGGCCAGTCTTCCTGCCAGCTGCTTGTCACCTTATACCTGATGGATGGGCCATCAGCACAGCTTGAAGCCAGGGACTCTCTGGGCCCAGGCTCATTAGCATATCAAAAGGGCCAACCAGCATTTGGAATGGTGCTCTCTTTGCTAAGAAAAGGACTGCAGACCTCCTACACAATAAATCCAGATTGTACCGTTTTGAAGCGCAATCGATGCAGGAATCGAGTGCGATCGTTCTTTTCTTCACGGGCGGTTCCAGGACGCGCCTGCGTCCCCGCAATCGTCCGTGACAGCCCCCCCCCTTGTCCGTGGCTTAGCCACTCATCCGCAAGATGTGTGGCGGCGCCGCTAACCTGGCTGACGGGCCTCGAGTTGCCGGTACGGCGGGAAAACCTATTGGAGCCTGTGGCTCGGTTCCCCTGGACCGGTCGCGGTCGGCTACCCTCAGGGTTGACCCAACATGGACCGTTCTGGACAGGGCGTTTGCGCCACTGCAGTCGGACGTGGTGTCTGCCGGGACTGCGGACAACGGGCAGTGGGTTGGTTAGGTCAACAGCCAGCCCACGCAGGGTTCCCCTGCTGAGTGGCTGTGGACCTAAGGGAACCCCGCGGGAATCCCTGGACCTTCCCAGCTCCTGACAGACGGCACATGCCCTGCAGTAGTTGGCTACATCCCTGTTCATCCGGGGCCAATAAAACTGTTTCCGAATACCGGCGAGTGTCTTGCGGACACCCGAGTGCCCGGTCAGAGGATTACCATGTGCGGATTTCAGCACATGTCCCCTGAACGCACTCGGGACCACAAGCCACTTGGTATTCGCGTGGGATCTACCTGTAGGGGGCTGTACAGACTCACTGTACAGTCTCCCACCTTCCCAGTACACCTTGAAAGCGGCCCCGTCTGCGAGGGGCTCAGCGGCTTGCTGCCTGAGCACCTCCAGGCTTGGGTCACTTTGTAGTGCAGCTGAGAATACGGCGCTGTCAGTTTCAGCCAACTGGCTCATGTCACACGAGGCCAGCGGCTGAAAGGTCTCATCCCTGCGGTCAGAGGAGGGGGAGGAGGCCGGAACCCCCTCCACCTGTTCTGAGCTCAGGTTCTGAGCAGTGCAGCTGCGCGGTACTGCTAGCACAGGTACACTGTCAGAATGGCACAGACGGACAGTACTCAAATCATCATTGCATGCAGTAATGATATTGACAGGTATAGACATTTTTTCATTACAGACAGGTTGTACAGTAAACTCAGGTACAGTTACAGAATCATCACAACAGACAGTCTGTACATCAAACTCAGGTGCCTTTGAAGCAGGCACTATTGAACCTGGTACCCTTGAACTGGGCACATTCAACCCACCTCCCCCTGGTGCTCCCCCAAGTGTATAAAGTACCTGGTGGTGGGTGGAGAGTCCGTCTCCTTCCGTGAGCGACAAGGCGGTCGTGGCAGGTTCATAGTAGGACACAAGCTTGCCCAAATCAGTCCCTAGCAACACAGGGACTGGGAGATCCTTCATAACCCCAACAACCCTTTCTTGGACCCCTCCCACTCCCCAATCCAGCTTCACTCTGGTGTGGGCTATGTGAAAAAGGGTGCCTTCTACTCCAGTAAGGGCAAGGGATCGGCTGGAGCTGATGCTCTCCTTTGGCACAAGGTGTGAGTGAACTAACGTGATGTCAGCTCCGGTGTCTCGGAATCCGGTGACAACTTTGCCGTTCACTCTAACAAGTTGCTGCTGGTCGGTTCGGTCGCGGATTTCCTTTCCGCGGGCAAACAGGACAAAATCTGATGATCCAGGCTGTGGTTCGCTGGCGGGTTGCCTCTGCTGTGGGTGAGGTGCAGGTGATGCAGATGATCCAGGTGCTGGTGGTGTCTGTCTCCGCTCCGGACAGTCGAATTTCATGTGTCCGGGCTGGCGGCAGTAGTGACAGGTGACCTCTCCAGGCGCTGCAGGCCTGGGTGCAGCAGCTGCGCTGGGTGGCCTCTGTGGCGGACGGCTCACAGGGGCAGGAGGGTCTGCCGAGGTATTGGGCTGACCTCCTCTCCAGCTGGATGGGACAGTTCTGCGTGTATCAGCCACCCGGGTAGTTGCAAAAGTCTCATCAAGGTCTGCAGCGACAGTGGCTGAAGCCGGCCTGCGTTCTAACACAAACTGTCGTACATCAGCAGGGCAAATGTTCAGAAATTGTTCCAGGACTATCAAGTCCTCCAGGACATCATAAGACCCTTTGGTGAGGCCTAGTGTCCACTGGCGGAGTGTGGTGAGCAAGCTGCTGGCCACATCTCGGTACGAATCAGAAGGCTTTTTCTGCCAGGCCCTGAACTTTTTCCGATAGGCTTCTGGCGTCAGCTGGTACTTAATAATGATAGCGTCTTTTATAGCAGCATAATCATTATCCTTCTCCGCAGGCAATTCTGCGAAGGCATCAAGCGCTTTGTAGCGCAGCAAAGGTGTCAGATGTCTGGCCCACTGGTCTTGGGACAGACGATACTGACGGCATGCTTTTTCAAAAGATCGCAAAAACAAGTCAATGTCTGTGTCTTTTTCAATATTAGCAAATTTAAATTTTGCACTTACGGGTGCTGCAGCTCCTTCAGCAGGGAGGCTGGGCGGTGAACTCCGGCTGGCCTGTTGCACTTTTGCCATGTTTAGCTCATGCTGTCGTTGGCGCTCCCGTTCTCGCTCAGCGGCATCCCTCTCCGCGTGGCGTTCTGCAGCAGCGGCCTCCCTCTCTGCGTGGCGTTCTGCAGCAGCAGCAGCATTGCGTTCCGCAGATTGGCGCTCCTCACGCATGTACTGCAGGTACTTGTCCAGGTCAGTGTCCATCAGCTTTTGTAGTGCCTGCTGCATTAGCGGATCAGTACAAACGGACAGTCCAGTACTGGCCGGTTCCAGGCGAGTACTTTCAGAAATTCTGGGATTGGGGTCCACACTGACAGTCTCTGGCGTAACTGTTGCAACAGGGCCCGCAGGATGCTCAACCTCTGTACGCCTAAGATCTTCAGCCTCTGGTTCCCCTTGATTGTCAGATGGGCTGGTATCCACCTCAGCGGACACTCCCGGCTCCCGCAGTTGCTGGGCATCCCATCTGGACAAGTCTGCTATCAGGTCCCGTTTTGTCTTGCGGAGGATGCCAATGCCCCTCTCTTCGCAAAGATTTTCCAGGTCTGCTAGGCACATGTTCTGGTAGTTCCCGGACATTTCCATGCCAAATAAAATAAAACTTTGGGGAAGGGGTACTGGCTACACAGTCTCTCTGTATATATAAAAAATATATTGCCTTCCAGCTACACCAACGAATTAGTTCGTTTCTCGATAGCGCTAGCGCTATCGCAGATACTTTCAGCACAACACAGGTCCCAACCGCTGCCTAACACTGTCACAGGAGCCCTCAGTGGCTGACCGCACTTAGCCTTCTAAACGGTGCCAGCGCACAGATCGTGCGAACTCTGGTCGCAGTCAATGCGCAGGAACCGTTAAGAATTAGCCGCAGACAACTCAGAAGGGAGCCTGTGAGACACGGGTGATTACAACGTCACCTACTGGTTCAGAGTAAACTGCCACCACCGCGGTTACTATGGGACCGTGGGGCCCACTAACTGACTGACTAATCCTGCGAATAAAACGGTTAAACACACGATATTCTGTCTAGCCAACAACAAACAAACAGTAGCGTATCTTCAGAGACCCGGGATCATTTCTGTGTGTGCTGATAAGCAGGGTAGCGGAAAGTGAATGACTTGGAGAAAGTCGTTTATTCACGCAATATAAATAATTAATATATACAGACAATTATGAAAATCAACAATTATGAAAACAGCAATAGCCAGTATGAAAAATAAAAGAAGGGAGAAAATTACTTAGTTCCTGGAAAGATGTCCTTATTGTGGGAAGAATCATAAAGTCCTTGGTTTCAAAGTCCAGAGTTCAGACCAGGTGGATACCAGCATATCCTCAAGCTGGCATCTGATGAGTGCAAGATGGTTCAGTGTGGAGGACGCAGCCCGCCTGCTGGCTCTGTGCTTTTGATGAAGCTGGTTTGGGGGTGTGGCAATGCCAGCCCCCTCTGAGCTACCAGCAAATGACAGTTCATTCCCTCTGAGTGATTTTAGAGCTAAACTTATGAATTGCTGTAACTCCTGAACCATACACGTTACATTTAGGGGGGTAACAGCTTCATACTTGGAGGAAAATACAGATTAATATGATACCTGACATGGCTAGTGCATCAGATCAGGGTCCTGAGTAGATTCATACCTGGGTGGTAGGGGCCCCGGGCCCCTCTCGACTGGTATCAAGAGATCCAGCATGACCCTACGGATCCAATGATACCGCTCTCATAACCACCCTATTTATTGTATTCTGTAAATGGGCAAAAGATTATATTGTACATTCATTTCTTCCTGCTAAGGCCGGAGTCAGCCTGACTGGAGTCCAGCTGTGTCTGCTTCTGGTCTATGAAAGGCCCTGTTGGCTCCTTCAATTAACATCTGAATGTGAAATCTGCTTAGACAACTTTGAGTTTACACCTCTGGCTTGATCAGCAGTCACAGGGCCAGTCTTCCTGCCAGCTGCTTGTCACCTTATACCTGATGGATGGGCCATCAGCACAGCTTGAAGCCAGGGACTCTCTGGGCCCAGGCTCATTAGCATATCAAAAGGGCCAACCAGCATTTGGAATGGTGCTCTCTTTGCTAAGAAAAGGACTGCAGACCTCCTACACAATAAATCCAGATTGTACTGTTTTGAAGCGCAATCGATGCAGGAATCGAGTGCGATCGTTCTTTTCTTCACGGGCGGTTCCAGGACGCGCCTGCGTCCCCGCAATCGTCCGTGACACTGGGGTTCTGAGGTTTCTAGACAGGATTGCTGGGACTCAGAAACTAATGTAGTGCATCTATTGGCATCTGCTGGATCAGACAGGAGTTGAACTTTATTAACACAGGTAAATTCTACAGAAGTGTTTGCAGAGGCAGGCAAAGATTTTCTAATGTCTGTTTCACTGAACAAAGACTCATGAGTACTGGCTAGGCTGGACTCAGAAGTCAGCAGGACCTCTGGATTCTCTGCTGAGAAATTTGTGCAGGGCAAAGTTAAGAAAGTATCAGTGGCTTCTGTTTTACTGGGAAGTAACACTGAGTTATCCATGGTACAGGGTGGAGTTACAGGAACATTCACAAGACATGGCAGGGACTCAGTAACTGGAGAAGTGGGACAGTCTCCAATTGACAGTGTGTCTTCCCTGGTATCAACTGATTGAATCGCATAAAAATCGTCCAAAATCATCTTCCACACATCGATCAATGGAGCCACAAAGTCATACCCACACACACCAGTTTTTATTAGGTTATAGGCAGACTTAATGCATGCATTCAATACTAATTCACTTTTTGCACTGTAAAACTGACAAAATGAACTTGCATCTTTCTTCCATTCATAGACCAAGGCTTCCATCTCTCCTTTCTCAAATGGAGGATCCCATGCATATTTAACAGCTGAGCATTCCGGCTGATCAGAGTTCGCAAATGTGTTAGTGGCAGAAACATACATTGGGTTATTTAGCAGGTGATTGGCCGATTTCTTATTCCTAAGGATCTCCAATACCTGTAGCAAGTGTTGAACTGTAGTGTATGCAAATTTCCCTTGCTGCACGAATAAATTGATCTGTTCAATACTCTGTAATATATCTTCATAATCATATTCAGATAATTCATTTAAACAAGAACTTTTATTTTCCCTGGCTAGCAATGAAAGTTCATTAGTAGTTTCATAGGTCCATTTGACTTTTTTCTTTTGGAGCGTTTACGTTTGGCTTTAGACCCTGCTGCCTTAGCAGAAGAAAAGTTATCAGAACAATTATCTGCTTGCTGATTATTTTTGTAGGCAGTAGAAGGAGCAGCTGATTGACAAGCTGCCAGGAGCTTATCAAAAGGGCTAGGCAAATCGGTTTTGCGCAGCCAGTTATGGATCACAAACGCTAGAAATTCCAGTGGTCTCTCTTTTAAATTGGTATGATCCAAGACATCGTAGGCCCACTGAAACAATCTTCCCTTAAATAAAACATAAACTAGCTGGGGGGCCCACGTTGAAACAGGAGTAGCCTGGAGCTCGGGATTGGCCAGGAACCTGGTACATTCAGAAAAAAACTCATTTTCTGTTTCAGAATTGAGTTTCTCAAATTTCTTAAAGGAACAGGAACCATAACAAACAGTGTCATTTTTGCAGGGAACACCCCCCACAATGGGGATTGGTAATGGGGCTACCATAATGTTAAGCTTGGAGGTGTATTCTCCACAGTCAGCATGCAACACATAAGCTGACGTGAAGGAGGTACACACACTAGCACAAGGAATCAGGATATCCCCAGTTTAGTGGAGGAGAGGACTGACTCCAATAGGAGATTGTGGTGCACAGAGCCGGTGCAGATCCGAACTGCCACAAACAACACTTTCGTAATAACGTCTCAGCGCAAAGTAGCGCTGAGCGCATAAACCAGGACTGAGGAGATCAGGACAGGTAAGCAGAATGAACGCTTGCTTAACTAGCCACTACTTAGTGACAGCAAGCGTCCACAATAAAACAGACTGGAATGAGGCAGCCAATGCGTTAGCAGCAATGGCGTGCCTCACCAAGACAGGACAGGATAGTCAGGAAATAGCAGGATCAAGATAGATGAACGTAACACAGATAAATATACAATAAGTATGATTTCCTAGCGTATTACAATTACAGCTATCAATGAAACTATTTGTAACGTCTGACTAACATATGTATATATCGGCAATGAACCGATATATGACATAAGCAGGAACTCTGACTAAGACTGGAGTAATACAGGGAACAGGACTCAGAAGGATTCGCTATCTCTTCGCAGAGATGAACGCAATCCACAAACAGGACCAGGAACAGGATAACTAGCTCAGCGTGCTGGAACGCTGACTAACGGAACACAGGATATAAACAGTTCGTGTACGTATATATCAGCGACACTGATGTATCAACGTAACACGAATACAAGGAAAATAATAAACGTGCAAGTATGCATATATATTGGTGATGAACCAATATATGACACAAGACAAGCAAGTAACAACTTCTAGAACAAGAGCAGAACTAGGAGGACTCGCTGACCCCTTCGCAGGAGTCAGCGCAGTCCACACGGACCAGGAACGAGGTGGGGCACGAGCAGAGTAACAGATAGAATCTGAGACTATGGTAGCCCATGAGGCATTGCAGGAAGCAGTTCTTTATACTGAGGTCATCCAATGGGAGCAGACCTGCAGATTCCCACACAAGTGAATGGTAATTAATCACAGGCTGATAGCAGGAAAAGGCAGACAATGATATGCAGCCTGCAGGAAAGGGATTGCCCCTCCATTGCAGCAGACAATGTTTGTTTACACAAAAGCATATTAAACTGTCATTAACTTCAGAGCGACTGCAGATGGAATCAGCAACTAGTTTAAGTGCAAACCAAACTATGCAAGCAAATGCATGTAATGACATTAGAACTGCTTGGTTTGCAATACCACTGCAGTCAGCAGTAAACGCTGCAGAAGCGATCATAACAGATTGCGAACGTGAACCAGCGATGTTTGTGCAAATAAGTTTGCATGTGAACCGTTCGGGAGAACTCTAGTCTAAAGTAATTTCAATTACCTGTTCTTATTAAGCAGTTATCTTAAGTATTAAGATCATAGCTGATTTGTCGCATTTCCGCGGCAGTACAAGGTATTTATCCCCCCGAAATCCCAAGGCAAAATTGCACGACTTTCCAGGTCATAGATTTTGCTGCCCGGGGGAGGCAGAGCTTTGCGCTGTAGCTCTGCCTCTAATCCAGTCAATCTCCGCCGCACCCCACCCCTCTCAGTGAAAGAAGATGAGAGGGGCAGGTAGAGGCAGAGATCGGTGGAGATTGACTGGAGCAGAGGCAGAGCTACAGCGCACAGCTCTGCCTCTTCCAGGAAGCAAAATTCTGTGATTGCAGAATTTTGCCCCGGGGATTTTGGGGGATAAATACCTCATGCTGCCGTGGAATTGTGGCGAAGCAGCCTTGATCTTAATGCTTAAGATAACTGCGCAATAAAAAGAGGTAATTGAAATGGCTTCAGATTCTCTTTAATTCACATATGGAAGCAACCATTCAACTACTTTACTACTGCGTCACGCCAATTGGCGGCAAGTCCTGGGGCGTGTTTTGCTGGGGATCGCGCACGCTCCACTCGGTCATCAGTCTCCCAACGGCGATGGCTGCTAAGAGACTGTTTTGCTATCTATTTACACTGTACAGCGCTGCGTTCTATGGCAGCGATGTACCGGGGACAGCCGAAGCACAAGTGCAATCGGCTCACATAGGCTGATGCCTATGACAGCCAATCGTGGTGATTGGCTTGCGGGGGGGAGGGAAAAAAAGAAATAGGGAAATTTAATAAAAATAAAATAACAAATAAATATATAAATAAATAAACAAACATCCCAGCAGGGATCAGAGCCCACCAACAGAAAGCTCTGTTGGTGGGCAGAAAAAAAGGGGGGGATTACTTGTGTGCATACTTGTACGGCTCTGCTGCAAGCACTTAAAGCTGCAGAGCCCTAATTAATAAAAAATGGACAGGTTAATGGGGGGGGGGGGGGGGGGTATGGGGTAAAGCCTGTGGTCCTTAAGAGGTTAAAGTGAACCTGTGAGTATGGAAAATTAATTAAAAAGTTAGATACTTACAGTAGGATGGGGAAGCCTGTCTCCTGAGTTAAGCACCCCAATTGGGAACCTTTTTCCCTACAGGTTTCCTTAAAAGGTGTGTGCACATCTATAACTGATGTTGCATGTTGGGGATCGGGAAGAGCGGCATGTGTGTCAGGTGGCGGGCAGAGGAGCGGCATGCACATTGAGATTAGCCATCACTTACCCAATTTGAGCCACCTGGCAGATCGGTTGTGGGGCAGGGGTCGGTGGCTACTGTACAAATGCTGGATTATAATCATGCGAGTGCACATAGCATAAGAAAGAGGCACTAGTAGGTTGCCTAAAACTCAATGCACAAGCACATGTAGCAAATAGATGGAAGGGAGGGAGGAAGAAAAGTTTGTCAGTGTGCAGGCATGGTGCTGAAAAAATGATGAATGAATCAGTCCAGTCAAGAACTATTGTACATATCTTTATGTTAGTATATAATGTGATACATTCAAGTTTGTCTTTTTTGTATCTAGTAACATTAGCTATGATTTCTGTTCCTACACATTTATCTCCAGATTACCCCTCCTCGATTTTTCTTGTTTATTCTGTATTTCTCTCCTTCTTTACCATTTTCCTTTATCTAAAATCAAATACCAAAGGTTTGTTTGAGGATTTGTATTTATTGCTATGTGGTCTGTGTTACTCCCAGTCTTTCATTATGATAGGTTTTACTTACGTAGTTTCATCACCTGTTAGCAAAGCTTTCTTATGACACGGTCAAAGTCTAATCTGTAGGGCAATGAGGCAAAATCACAGTCTTGAACTAACAGGGTTAAGGCCTTGTTCACATTGCGTTCCGATCGCGTTAGCGTTCATGTTGGGCGTTTTTTGACACAATTTTTTTTTTTATTCCCGGCGCTTGGGTGGGCGGTGCGTTTTTGTTAAAAGCACTTTTCTAAGCGCTTCTCCAGAGCGGGTTTTTAATTCACTCCCTGATGCAAGTCAGGAAGTGAACTCTTTGACCCTGAAAAGAATAAATACACTGTATTTATTCTTAAAAACGCAATGCAATCGCTGCACAAAGCATTTTTGGAGGAGTTTTGTGTTTTCTTTATAATTTCCATTGAGGCGGAATCACCTCAAAATAGTTACAGGCACCGCTTTGTTGAGGGGATAGTAAATGAACCACTCAGATGTGAACTATCGCGTAAGGGATCATTGCACAAGCGTTTTTAAGATGATTTTGAAAATCGCCTGCGCTTGAAAAAGCGCTTGGCTAATGTATTGTATAGAAAGAATTACACCAGAGCAAACTCTGGTCCTGCAGCATTTCTGAGGGTTGGTTCACACTTGGCGCTTTTTCAGCGCTTTTCTGATCACCAGCGATCAGCAAAGCGCTGCTACTAATGTATTCCTACATTCACACTACAGCATTTTAATCAATTGCAAGTGTGCTGCATGCAGTGTTTAGGGGGTGATTGCGCTGTGATTCTTGTTCTATTGAACGGGAATCACAAATGCAAATTGCGTCAAATTTTGAGATTTCACCTGTCAAATCACGATTGCGGACCCGAACGTGATCCCGGGTAAAAGGCGGGAAAGCGCCGAATGTGAATTCAGCTTCAATGTTAGGTATAAGAAAAGTGGAAAATCGATTTAAGCCCATTTATGTTATAACAGAGCGATTTTCCGAGCTTTTTTTTTTTTTTGCAAAAGTTGTTCACTTCTGGCTCAAACTGTACAAAAAAAATAAAAACTCTCTACACCAAAACACTCCAAAAATCGCTAGGCACATGCCTGGAATCACTTAGAAAAATTGCTTCTTAAAATGCGTAGCAATTGCGTTAGCGATTTTTAGTGTGCATTGGCCCTCAGTTGTCCATTTATATATCACTTTCATTATTGTCGGAGTCACTGTTTATTGATCCTAGCGGCAACCTGTTGATCAGTTAGTGCACTCTGTAGAATGTTTAGTGACAAATAAATAATTTTCTAGAAGTGTGTAGTAGTAATTTATATGCAACTACATGGGGTAAAAAAAGCTAATAATTGCACTCAGAAATGGTCAGGGACCAATAAATTAGCATTTATCACCCAGAATAAGCAAAAACATAACTACTGACTGCTTGCTATGGAATATTGTATGTGTATATTGGTCATCTATCTATCTATCTATCTATCTATCTATCTATCTATCTATCTATCTATCTATCTATCTTTCTGTATCCATATCTCTGTTCTCTATCCCTGTCACTCTTGTGTTAACCCTTCTTCTTCCTAACAGACATGTAGGGTATGGAGAGCTAAAGAGGGTATATAGACATGCAGTTGGGAAGTGAAAAAACGCCATTTGGTTTGGAGCAGATGGCTGGCTAGGGGGCTGATCGCGTCTAAAGGCGTGTCATCCCCTTCAGCTCCAGTCCCCAAAGGGGCTCCCCTTGTCTTCACAATCAATGAAAATTAAAGTGCAAAGAATAGATGAATAGCTTCACCCGAGTCTGTCTTTTGTTCAGCCTAGCTACTGGTGGGCAGGAGTTAAACTACAACAGCCTCCTATGGAAACCCTTAAGTTAAACAGTCTCCCAGTTAGACCGATTCTCTGAAAGGAAGGTAAAATAATAATATAAAATAGGGGGAGCTGGAGATAGAAGAGAGGGATGGGGGAGGAGGAGAGAGTAGTAAAAAGTAAAGAAGAAAAAAGGCTTTCTGCTTGATTTCACCAATACAGAATCGCGTGGCATAAATTAAACTGTCCTTGAATAAGTGCAGTGGGAAAGACTCTGATGGATTTTATGGTACCATTCAGATACACTTTGCAGAAGTAATCGAAAAATCTGTGTCACGTCAATTTAACAAATGCCTTATACTGAGGGAATTGTTAAGAATATGGAGTAAGTTTTATCCCTGTCTTTATAACTCGAATAAAGTTTTTGGCCTTGCCTCTACAAATGTAACTATATGTTTAGTGGAGCATTCTCTAATTTATTGAAAGGTGATGTTTTCCTATCATGAATTCATTACGTAGATATTTTAAAGTCTGCAACATACTCTGTCCATAGTCCCACTTAATTATATCAGCTGACTTACATTTTAAGCGACAATTGACAGAACACTGCCATTTTCTTTTGATATAATTGAGTCTATATGTTTCATTTTGTTTCTGTTTCTTTAATATGTAACACAACTTATCCTACCCGTTTGTCTATCTAAAAATTCCTATTATCATCCTGTTTTAGAAGTGTATTACTGAGCTCGTTGTACTATACACAGAATTATAGCAGATGCATCACAACCTGCACATGACTGGATAATTATTTGTGCATTTAAGTAACAATTCCGTTGCTGTCAAGGTACAGCGAACTACTTATACATTAAACGTTTCTCTTTCTCTCTTTCCTAGGTCCTCCTTTTGGATGTCATATTATATTCGGGTGACATGTGATGTTAATGACATGTATTGATATGATAACTACCACAATAAAATATTTTGAAAATATTGTATTCGGGTACTCCGTATGCAGCATCAACACCAATGCAGCCAGATGAAGTCTGTGGACACACGTCGCAGCCTCGGAATCGCTCCAAATCCAGCCTTTTTTGCAGTAGAAATTATTGTTCAATAGTCCACTCTATTAAAACCCAAACATTATTTTTACCATTGTAACTTGGTAGGATAGCAAGCTGGCAAATATCAATAAACCCAACCCAGTTCATAAGACTGAGTACAAAGTTAACCCTTGCCTCTTTGATATCGCTGCACTTCCTTCAACGTGGATTAACTAAATAATTACTCGGGCACCCCATACATTCTAGATATGAAATACATACAAAGCTGAAGGTTTATTCGGTGGAAAAGTATTTACTTCCTCTCTGTCTTCTGTGTGGGAGGTTTTTGTTTTGTTTTTTCAATAAAAAAAATGTGTGCACATTGTTGCAGAGGCTCCGTCTCTCGCCAAGTGGAGCTCTTTCTCTCCCTTGTATTGTGCAAGAGAGCAGGTGCTGGCTGCATTACCATACAGCTGATAGCACAAAGGACCAACTCATTCATCCCTTGCACAATAACAAACTGCCTTAATGACAGCCACGCGAGCGACACACACCAAACTCGCTGCTTTTAAACAGTGGCTGCTGAAGTAAGGGAGGGAAGAAAAAAAAGCAGGCTAGATAGACAATAATCGAGCTAGATAGCTCTATAGATAGATAGATAGATAGATAGATAGATAGATAGATAGATAGATAGATAGATAGATAGATAGATAGATAGATTTATTATTATTATTATTATTATTTTTTCCCTTAGTCATTTAGTTTAAACTAGATGAAGATACACCAGGTTGAGTAAAACTATCGTCCGTGACAACCGAGCTTTTCGCATCCACACTTTCATTGCAGCTTCACACAGGCAGTATATCTGCAAATCGAGGATCCGGTAATTGGAGAGAACTTCATTAAACATGAACGTTACTGTGTCTAGAGGATAACAGATGCAAAGTCAGCGAGGGCATGATGATGGTGGTATAGAAAGATATTCATTTCTCAGGGGTAATAGCGCAGTGTTTATATATGTAAGGATGTCTGGTTTGGTCCTTTTGAGTGACGCCAGGCGCCCATGAAATGCAGAAGTGCGGTCATCTCTATGGGTGACAGGTGTGTGTGCAGCGTTGAATTGGTTAAGAAATCCGATGCTTTGGCTTCACGTGTAGATGCTGCACCTCGCTGGCTCTTCAGTGCTACTGCAAGACTTTGAGTGCATACGGTATGGTGTTTAGGTGCTGTGGTGTGATACCCACCCACTTTACCATGGGAAATAGTCCTCCCTGTGCATTTGGGGCAGAGAGAGGGAGAGAGGAAGGGGTGGGGGTTGTATTTTGTACGCGAGTATAGGGAAGACATATGAGAACAAACTGTAAGTTCATAATAAAGGAAGATGCCAGAGGTGTAAATGTGTGTTTTGTGGGTGTACGCAATGCTCACATCATGGGGAGGAGGAAAGGGGGATTGCACATTTTACAGCTCACTGACCATTTGGCAATCCATTGAGAGGAGGGTTCTTAAAAGTGGCTCCTTTGTGACATCTCTAGACAGACTAGGGGTCTTTACATTTGCATGTCATTAGCTATGCAGGCGGCAGGCTCCATATAAAGCGGCAGGCAGTCAGCCAGAGGCAGATATTCTCTGCTTGACACAGAACCTGGAGCTGCTGCTGAACAGAAGAGGCACAGCCACCAGGGGTGGAAGCTGCAGCGTACTATTTATAAAGTCACACTGGATTCCTAATACTGGACGACTGTGAAAAGAAAGCAGAGACTTCAGTGCACCATATATATATTTATATAACAAGCATATATATAGCTGCTTCTTTTTCTTCTAGCTGTTTTCAGTAAACCGGACATTAAGAAGTCACAGTGCTGATCGGTAGACACAAGTTATCCATCTCGGATTATAGCCTTGACTTGGAAATTATACACCGCTGTTCAATCCGATTATACTGCAGAAGACATCATTGCTACCGTTTTTATTTGGATTTTTTTTCATTTACTATCTTCTGATGGACCTGGGAATTTAGCTACAGACAAGGTTCAGCTTTTAAGGTGGATGGTTGAGATATTTCACCTAGCAGCAGTCCCCACCTCTTCTACCATTGAGAAGGTCTGTCACTCAATAAAAGGGCGTACCTAGCCAAGAGCAAAAGTGACTTGAAAAGGGAAAGCTGTTCTACTTGTCAGTGTAGCTGGGACGAGACCGTCGTTCTCCAGTCTCTGCGGCAGCCTCTGCCTTGTATCCGCACTACAGTGCTGCAAGGCCATCGCAACATGGGACCTCAGATCATCGTCTATTTGTCAATCCTGTCTGCGCTCCTGGGCCAGGTAAGCAACAGGATCACTCACAGCTGCTTCTAATCGTTAGTTTATATCACTGGTTGTAAGGTGCAGGTGGATAGTTAGTGGCACGCACGTTCCTATATGAGATATGTCGTGCATTTGCAGTACAGTTGGGATAAGCATTACATAACCTAATATTTCTACTGTAATGAATCGTGCTTTCGTAGTCTGACAATGATGGATAGCTAGGTATTCAATAGCTACGTCTGTACGTATTGGTTCGGTGTACAATCTTTTAGAAATTGCATTTCTTGATCCTGCAGATTTCCTGCTCCGGGCTCTTTGAGTTGAAGCTACAAGAGTTTATGAACAAGAAAGGTCCTGTGGGAAATATTAACTGCTGCCGCGGTGGGATGTCCGGTTCTCAGGGGCTACAACAATGCGAATGCAAGACTTTTTTTCGGATCTGTCTGAAGCACTACCAGAGCAGCGTGTCCCCGGAGCCCCCGTGCACCTATGGTAGCGCTGTTACTCCAGTTCTGGGCTCCAACTCATTTACCGTACCGGATACCGTCAGTTCAGACTTAAGCTTTTTCAATCCTATACGATTCCCGTTTGGATTCACCTGGCCTGTGAGTGACCTCTTCTTTCTTTTTCTATTATGCAGTTGTGAGAACGCGGAAGAGTGGAGGTAGCTGATCACAAAACGTATAGCCAGGCATGTAGAACAAACGTGATTCTACAATATACACCTCTGATGTTATATAGAGGTACATTTCCCTTCTTGGTGGTTTCTATTCAAATACCTATGGAAGTTTAATAGAATTAAAAAGGAAACGTTAATATATCTAGCGTAGTTTTCAAAAATAAGCCAAGTGAAAATATCCTCTTTTTAAAGCATCAGACTCACAATAGGAACCTAGTATCTCATGCGCACCACAGTCAGATAAAATCATCTAGTACAGTTGTGCAAATTGCTGTGCACGATTACATGAATGCTCAGTAGCATTTGTATGCTGTTTTGTCGGGTATGCTAAAATGTTGGAACACCGGCAGCTGTTCCTGCAGAATATTCAGATAAGGAAAACTGAAATATTGTGTGCAGGGTGGAGTAGGATTACAGTAGGTGAAATAAACTCCTGGATGAAAGAAACTGTGCCACTCTGGTAGAAGACTACAGCCTAAGGGAAGGTTTATTTTTAGGGTTTGCATCTGTTTGCATGTCCCAAGGGGATATTTAGTACTCAAAGCTCAAAGAGAAGTAACTGAAAGGCTGAGATTTGTGTTTGAAAGGGGGTTGGAAGATGCAGATGAAAACGTGTTATTTATCATAGACCAGACCTTTATTTTTCCTAAAGGAACAAGTGTTATGGTGTTGGAGATGCCACTGCCCAAGTCTCCCCCTCTTGTCTTTGGAGCTGGTTGTATAATTGTCAGCACAGCGTGAAATTCCCAAAAGGATTCGTTTTACAGCCATCTCAGTGTGTGAAACTGGGTAAATTAAGCGTGAAGATTAATGACAACAACCCAGCTAGGCCCCCTTTTCACATCACTGCTTCCATGTCCCTCCTATCACACTGAAGGGTTAATGGCAAAATGTGTAATATCCTCACTTCATACAGCAACTTAGAAACTGCAGTGCTACTACAGAAAAGCAAAGAACCCTGTACTAGAAAAAGAAAAGCTCATCACATCCATTAAAGGGTTAACTGAGAGAGATTCTGATCTTTTGTAGACAGCAAAGATTTGAGGTGCAAAAATAACTAATAAAGGAACAGAAATATCATACCAGGAAATAACTATTAAAAGTCCACCCATTTCCTTAGGAAAAGTGCAAAAATACAGATAGCCAACAGCCTTGCGGTAGTGTGGGGGTAGATAGCAACTGTAATAGTTAACTCTATATGTAAATGTATTTTAAACAGTTTTATCAACTGCCACTTTATTTTAGTGTGATTGCATCATATTTTTGATTGTGTATTAATATTATTATTTTCATTTTGTGTGTGTGTATAGGGTACCTTTTCTCTCATCATTGAAGCAATACACACAGATGCACTGGACGATCTAAGCACAGGTAAAAACTAGGGTTACTGTATATTCATTTTTATCGCATAGCGGCCCACATGATTCAATGTAGTTTTTTTTGTGTGCTTAAATCAGTGGATTGCAACTAGACACATTACACACAAGGGCAGTCATTTGACATTTTATTGAACACATTTCTGATTTTTCACCTTCAAACTGGATTGTTTAAAATGTCACAAGATCTATTAATTTTAGCATTATGATGTAGTTTTACTGAATAGAGGTGTTCGTGCAAATTATTTTTTCATGTTTAAATAATTTTGACAGCACATTTTTTTCTGTGCTATTTGTATTAAAATGGTCAAGACTAAATCTTACAGAAGTATCAGGGCCTGTCAGTTGAGATGGCCAATGAGATGTAAATAATTCCAAGTTATTATGGATTATGCAAATATATGCAACTTGAAAATGGAGCAATTGAATTTCACCTTGGTGAGATTCAATTGTCCATTTTCAAACTGCATACATAATTTGTATAATCCTGTATCAACTCTAAATTATTTCCATCTCATTCACCATCCCTATAGGTCAGCTGAATTCAGCATGCTGATTAATGATAGGTATTTCATTTGACAGAGAATCCTGAGCGCCTAATCAGTCGCCTTGCCACCCAGAGACACCTGACTGTGGGTGAAGAGTGGTCCCAGGATCTGCATAGCAGTGGCAGAACAGAGCTGAAATACTCATACCGCTTTGTGTGTGATGAGCACTACTATGGAGATGGATGCTCTGACTATTGTCGACCCAGAGATGATGCTTTTGGTCATTTCTCTTGTGGTGAAAAAGGAGAGAAAGTCTGCAACCTAGGCTGGAAAGGACAGTATTGCACAGAACGTAAGTATTGAGTATGAAAAAAGTGTCCGCTCTCCAAGACGATATTAGAGAGCATAATATCAAAAAGTATACATACAGTATAGCACCAGAAAACTGTATAAAAGTTTTCATTAGACACATTGAGAATGGAAACATCTGTCAGGCATACATTGCACGGCTTTTGTATACAAAGAACGTTTTTAAATAATGTAAAATCAAACAAGTGTTTTTCAATCTAATGTAAGGCATATGTAAAACAGAGTACATAAGTGATGAATAGAGTTTGTCATAATATTATCTTAGTGGTATTATTATTATAATTCTGAGATACATCTATTCAAGATAACAAAAATATAATATACTGAAGATAATACAACTAACTGGTATTTTATAGTTTTTTTCTTTATTTCTTTATCCTTTTCAACAACACATTTACTACATAGACTATCTCATTAATCATGTTGATTAGATCCTTTTTATCCAGGCTAATGGGGGAGTTTTCCTCTTTTCTCTGCATCCAATGTCACATAGCTGTGTAAAATGTGCACTGCCTGCTTAACGAGCCTGTGTTAAGCTAGAGAAACAAGAAGGTTCCCCCTTCCCCCACTCTCCTTTGTGAGGCTGGCGCCCCTCTTTCTGCTGAGAACTTTGGACCATTTATTTAAATGATAATAATAATGAAAAGTTTTCAGAGAAATCACACGCGTGCCATAGATTAGATCTTTACAGAGATTGGCCAGAGGGACAGCACCCCTACCCATGATTGGCTAGAGGCAGTGGGGTATTGTTGCAGAAGGGCAGCTGCTGGGAGAGAATAGACAATAGAGCAGCTGTCCTGTACTGGCACCCTGCACACCAGCTGTCCACTCTTATCTGCACACACTCGCTAGGATATTAAGGGGTGGAACCATGTGTGTATAGAATTAGGGAAAGAAGAAAAAAAGACTTCTGACCCTCTCTTGGAAGGAGAGTGTGTGTGTAAAGGGGGAGGGGAGATGAGGTCCATGAGCCTTCTTTTGTCTGTGTGTAAATGTAGTGAGGAGAACACTTATTTGCAAGTGACAAGGAAAGTACCAGGTGAGATCAGTAATTCAGCTTGCAGTGATTTCTTTATTACAAAGTTTGTTCAAAGACAGTACAGTTTTGCTCATATGAATGTTAGTTGAGATACTTTTGAATACACTACACTGCTTACATTTTTTTTTTTTTTGCGCAGCAATATGTCTTCCTGGATGTGATGAACATCATGGCTACTGCGAGAAGCCTGGAGAGTGCAAGTGAGTTCACTGTATTCTGTTAATGTTTGAACTTCAGAGAATGTTTTGTGTGGATACACATAATTAAAGCTAATAGACCACCTCATATGTACCGTACACAGTAAATTAACCAGAAAGCTAATGTAGCACTCATTATAACAATAATGATGGGTGGGTTATTTCATTTTTTGTGCTTTTATTGTTTTTAATTTACAGTTGCAAATGTTTAAACTTTGAGTTTAAATTGACTTTGTAGTGAGAGAGATTAAGATGCCACTATATTTATTTCCTTTGAGGCTAAGTGCACAGTACTCAGTTGCGTTGCAGAAAAATTCTGCATGTCATCTTACTGCCCATACAATTCTACGGGCCTGTTTACAATAACTGATCGCGTTATTCTAACTTGCTGCATGCAGGCCATGTATTAAAGTCTATGTCCAGTCTCCATTGCAGTTCACAAACATTTTAACTGACCAGTGAACCCAGCCTGAAACACTTTAAATTGTCTAGCTCTCCTTCTGATCCTTAGTGTGCTTTCAAACTATTCATGTTGCACAATAATGTAATATTTTACTGCATGTGAACTCTCCCCATACAACTCTATGGCATGTTCACATCTCTGTGTTGTAACAATTTGCATTATCTAATGTGCTATATTACATTTCTCGATTATTTGTATGAAAATGTGCATGTTCTATAGCAGTTAGGCTAGGTTTAGGATTCTTGCACACAAGGACGTTACAGGCGCACGTTAGTGCAGCCTGTAACGCTCCCCCAACGCACAGCAATGTAACACAAGTGGGCTGTTCACACTGCCCACGTTGCGTTACATTGTAACGCAGCAAAGTGCTGCATGCTGTGCGTTCTACGCGGCTAAGCCGCGTTAGACTGTTTGCACATGCTCAGTCATGTTGGGGAGGAGGGGAGAGCGACTGGGCACATGGCTAATTAATATTCACTGCACTCAGTGACGTGCAGTGTTTACTTCCTGGAGCGGCCGCTCTGTGCGGTGATTGGCTGGGCGGGACCACGTGATGCCGCATGCGTCCAAGAGTACGCATCACGGCATCACGGACGCCAGAGTGAGCTGCACAACGCGGCTCACTCCGACGTCGACACCAGAGAGCACCAGGCGTTGCGTTAGGGGCACGTTATGTGCCCTATAACGTCCCCTAAACGCAACGTCCTGGTGTGTAACTAGCCTATTAGTGATCAGTTGCATAATGCACGCACAAAAATCAGTGTGAACTGCAAATGAGACTGGACATAGACTTTGGTACAAAGCTTGTATGCAGGTTAGAATTATATGATCAGTTACAATGCAGTATTGTGAACAGGCCCATAGAAATGTATAGGCAGTTAGTTGACATGCAGAATTATTGTGCAATGCAACTGAGCACTGTAAACTAGCCCTTTAGCATGCTATGAAATAATGTGTGCTTTTTTACTTGCTCAGTCTGCGCTGTTTTGTGTGCACCTTATAGTGCTCATGTTGCGCAATGCACATTGTATGAACGTACCCCAATATTACCAGCCTCTAACTAAGACCAAGCATAAAGTTCAAAATTCTACCAAGAAAGTCCACACACCACTTTGTAGAGCAAAAGGTTTACATTTATTTGACCATCTGTTTCAGCCAACAATTGTTTTGCGGCTCCAGAGAGTTCCCATTTTCAAGGCACAGAGACTAGAGCCCCGAAAGAATTGCTGGCTGAAACAGATGGTCAATTAAATGTAGGCCTTTTGATTTACAAAGTGGTGTGCTGAGTCTTACATTCTTGCTGGAATTAGATTATGAGTGGTGGCCAAACACTCAAGTCATGCACCCTTGAAATACTATGGATGGATGCTGTGCCATTCTCTTTCTGCTTGTATACATAATGCTGGGAATACACGGTTCGTTTTTGCCTTCGTTTAAACCTTCGTTTCGATTGTGCCTTTTGTCCTTTTCGATCCCGAAATAATCAGTCATACGGTTAATATCACCACCCACGGTTTCGTTTTTTTTTCCGATTCTGATGGTTTCGTTTTTCCAATGATCGAAGGCTGCAAAGAAACGAAACGAAAATCCCTTTTTACAGGGACGGACTAGCATAAACGAATATATAATCGATCTGAACAGCCATCAAGCCTACCAATGGCTCGATTAGATGGATAAAGAGAGATAATATCAAACATGTTCGATCACTAGTCGTTCGTTTTTGGGGTCTATTAATCGAAACTATAATGAGATTATGACTATTTTCACATACGTTTTCAACACTCGATTCGTTTACCGAACGAATCGAAGGTTTAAACGAAGGCAAAAACGAACCGTGTATTCCCAGCATAAGTCTGACTACAGTGGCCACTGGCGACATGCTTGTTTCTGGTAGGCGATTCAGACACTGATGTGATAAAGATCATTAGGATAGCCAGGCAATTGTCATTAAAAGGAATCAATTATGGCAGCCTCACTCTCTTCTGGGTCACTTGAGATATTTTCTATGCATGATTTCAGAGATAATGGCCCATATGCAATTAACTTTTTCTCCAGAATTTTTTCCTAGGTGAATTTGTTATACCTTGTTAAAATATGCATTTGAACCACCAGCAAGCAAGAAAGTACTCAAAAAATTTTAATAATACTTTTTCACCAACTTTTGGAAACTTTTTCAGCTGTGAAATGCTAAAAAAGTCATTTGAAGAGAATACGAAAATTATCTCCTAAGAGATAACTCAGGAGAAAAAGTAAATCGCATATGGGCCTGTATGTTGTGGCTTTGATAACAAATTAATTACCTCCTTTATCCTCTGGATAGATGTCGTGTAGGGTGGCAAGGCCGATACTGTGATGAATGCATCCGTTACCCAGGTTGCTTACATGGAACATGCCAACAACCCTGGCAATGCAACTGTCAAGAAGGTTGGGGAGGACTCTTCTGCAATCAAGGTGAAGTTATATAGATTAGCAGATAATATGTATTGCTGATGATTGGAGATAATGTAAAAATTATAGTTCACTAATTAATTTTTGTTTGTAATACAGACCTTAACTACTGCACTCATCACAAGCCTTGCAAGAATGGAGCTACCTGTACCAACACTGGCCAAGGAAGTTATACGTGCTCCTGCCGTCCAGGCTATACTGGGTCCAGTTGTGAAATTGAGATCAATGAATGTGATACCAACCCTTGCAAGAATGGGGGAAGCTGTACTGTAAGTCTGCAACACTTTAATTGGGTATAATAACATACATTTTGGCCTGCAATTATAAGAATGCTTTATGCAGCTAACAAAACCAAATAAAACAAATCATTTGTAAAACATGTATGACCTTTTAATATAGAGTGATGCACATTTAGGACCTTTTAATGTAGAGTGATGCTCCTGAAAGGAAAACAATAATCAAAAATACTACTATATTACAGCAGGAAAATAATGAAACAGGAAATTTGGGCACCGTTGGCGCTGTGGAAGCTTGGGCAGCCCATAGGCACCCATGTAAATACCGGCTATTAACAAAAAATTTGGCCGGCAAAGGTGGGTGATCAAGTTAGGGATAGGCATTGGTGGAGGAGGTCGGTTAGGGTTTGGCATTGGTAGAAGAAGGGCTCATGAAGGAATAGGGTTAGGTTTAGTGATAGTAAAATATCAGTAAAATTTACAGATATTTTACTATTGGAATGACAACTGTTCAATAGAGATGTTGGCGAACCGTTCGCCAGCGAACCTCTATGGGCCGCTACTACGTCCGGGTCGCTATGACCTGTAGTAGTACGGCTGCTCTGGGCTGGCGGTGTGCGTCTTTGATCGCGCGCCTGTTGCCAGGCACTCTCTGCGCATGAGCGTGATGTCACTCATGACGTCATGCGCATGAGCGTGACGTCACTCATGACGTCATGCACATGCGCAGAAAGTGCCCGGCAACAGCCGCGCGATCAAGGATGCGCACCGCCGGCCCAGCGCAGCCATACTACTCCGAGTCATAGCAACCCAGAAGTAGTACAGGGTGAGAGGTTCGCCGACATCTCTACTGTTCAATAGTAGAATATCTGTAATTTTACCGGTGGCCATTTTGCATGTATGCATTGTGACATAATTCTATAATCACTCTCTGTGTGTCCCGTACTCATTTATAATTGAAATACAAATTGCAGCCCTTCTGTTTGCCATGTTTTGCTATCTAAAAAGTGTGGCAGCATGGTGGCGTAGTGGTTAGCACTCTCACCTTGCAATGCTGGATCTCCGGTTCGAATTCCAGCCAGGTCAACAACTGCAAGGAGTTTGTATGTTCTCCCCGTGTCTGTGTGGGTTTCCTCCAGGCACTCCTGTTTCCTGCCACACTACACTACATACATAGACATAGGACTATGCTAGGGACTAGATTGTGAGCCCCTCTGACGGACAGTTAGTGACAAGACAATATATATTCTGTACAGCCCTGTGTAATATTTCAGCACTATATAAATACTTAAATAAATAAATACATTTAAAATGTCGAGGCATTATCATTATCATTGACTGTACCTGGTACGTGTGCATATCATGTACAAGGAAAGGACTACACATTACATATTAACTTTGATGGGAGAAATAATCATAAATAATGAACACCTTATGGCAGCTGCCATCATGTATTAGTGTTTTGTATGTAGTAATGGTTATGTCTAGGAGAACTCATGGAGAAACGTGATTTGTTTGATAAGCTGATAGATTTGCGAAGCTCTGCTGTGATCACATCTTACTTTAGCACATATTCATGGCTAGCAAATCAGAGACTTACATATCTATCACCTGACCAGACTGATCACATGCTTCTCCATAAGCTCTCCTCGACTTGACCATCACTATTTGCATGTATGCTTTCCTTTTTACTAACTGAGGGATGGTGCACACCGAGCGGGTTTTCTGGCGTTTTTGCAGCCGCTTGCGGCTGCGGATACGCTTGGTCAATGTATCTCAATGGGGTGGTTCACACCAGAGCGGGAGGCGTTTTGCTGAAACGCATACTCCCGGGATGAGGCATTTTTTGGATTGCAGAGGCGTTTATGCCTACCATGTTAAGTATAGGAAAAACACAAACCGCTCTGAAAAATGGCAGTTCAGAGTGGTTTTGCAGGCGTTTTTGTTACAGAAGCTGTTCAGTAACAGCTTTACTGTAACAATATATGAAATCTACTACACCAAAAACGCTTCCCAAAACCGCAAAATGCTAGCTGAAACGCTACAGAAAAATAAGAAAAAGCGTTTTAAAATCTGCTAGCATTTTGCGGATCTGCTAGCGGGTTTTGGTGTGCGCCAGGCCTGACTTTTAACCTACCATGGGTGTTTTTTTAGTGTTAAATGTTTGCTTCTTTTCTTTTTCTTTAATAGGACCTGGAAAATAGCTATTCTTGCTCTTGTCCACCTGGTTTCTATGGCAAAAATTGTGAGCTGAGCGCCATGACCTGTGCTGATGGACCATGCTTCAACGGAGGCAGATGTACTGATAACCCAGATGGTGGATATAGTTGTCTCTGTCCAGTTGCCTACTCTGGATTCAACTGTGAAAAGAAAATTGACTACTGTAGTTCGAATCCTTGTGCCAATGGTAAGATCACAAACCGACCTTTTAAATAAGATTGGCCCCTATACAAGTCACTTTTTCCTAGGAGATTATTTTTCATTTTCTGTTTAAAATAACTTTTTCTCCTAACTTATCTCCTAGGAGATACATTTCATCTTCCACCTCATATAATTTTTCAGTGTTTTACTACTGAAAAAGTAACCAAAAGTTGGTGAAAAAGTACTGTCAAAATTATTTTTAGGGCCTCCTTTACGTGGGCAGCTATGCATCTACTGTCTGCCAGCTGCTTCTGTGGATCTGCAGGGTGCTTGCAAGTGCTAGGCATACACTGTTAAGGGGCCCATACACTTACCGATTTTCCCACCGATATACAGCTGATTCGATTACTGTGATCAAATCGGCTGTAAAATCGTTGCGCAAACGCTGACCGAACGATCGATTTCCGTCCAAAATTGATTGTTCCCTTCGATTCCCGTCGTTCCTGTCCATCCGGAAGATTTTGCTTGATCGCCGACAAGTTGGGAGTGCGTCGATAGTGGCGCTTGGATGTCCCGACGACTGACGCTAGCGGCAATACATTACCTGATCCGGCCGCGCGAGTCCCCGCTGTCACCGCTGCTTCTTCTCCGCGCTGGGCTCCGAGTCCGGCAGGCTTCACTTCTTCCTGTCCTGGCAGGAAGTTTAAACAGTAGAGCGCCCTCTACTGTTTAAACTTCCCTGGACAGGAAGTACAGTGAAGCTGGAGCCCAGAGCAGAGAAGAAGACATCGGAGACCGGGGGACTCGCGCCGGCTGGATCAGGTAATGTATGCGGGGGCCGGGGGGGGCAGCGTCAGCTTCACAGATGGTGAATCGATTTCATGCTGAAATCGATTCACAATCTGTTTGCAGTAAAGGCAGCCATACGATCCCTCTCTGATCAGATTCGATCGGAGAGGCATCTATCTGTTGGTCGATCTGATGGCAAATTGACCAGTGTATGGCCACCTTAAGGAGGCATTCATCTTGCAGATGCACACTTGAATGTGGTAGTAGCTGCACTCAGATGTGACAAGAGGCGGTTCTTTGCTGCTGGGTAACTGTGCCATGTGTCAAACATTGACAAACGTGGTTACAAACACTGCCATTCAGATGTATTAAATTGCAGTGGGAATGCGCTTGTTGGATGTTAAAGTGGATCCGAGATGAACTTTTACTCATTGCATAATTGTGTTTCTTTCATATAGTTTATAGGGCATTCCTCAAGCCAAATACTTTTTTGTTGTTGTTTTAATACTCTAATTCCCTATAAACTAAACAAGCATCGCCCACAGTTTTTCAGAGAGCCTTGGTATTTTCAGATAGTAGCAAGGGCTCATGGGAGCTCAGTCTGGGCAGGAGGAGGGGGAGGTATTACTAGCCAGAGATTTCAGAGGCAGAGGGGAGGAGGGAGGATTAGGTTTTTTTTACAGGCTGGGTGCTGAAGTTGCAGATAAGCTTCCTTGGGCCATATTTTTCTCCTGAGTTTTTTCCTAGGAGATAATTTTTCATCTTGTATTTAAAATAATTGTTTAACACTCTGCAATTGAAAAAGGACCAAAGATAGGTGAAAAAGTATTACTAAAACAATTTTGAGTACTTTCTTGCTTGCTGGAGGTTTAAAATGCATTTTATTTACAAGTTGTGAAAATATCACCTAGGAGACAACTCGGGTGAAAAAGTTAATTGCATATGGGCCCTTGTGTGTAATGTTTACAAACAACATGGCTGTTGTCATTTTATCACAGGAAGAAATAATCATATTCTATTGAAGCTGTTTGCAGCTAGATTTGCTGTGTAAACTATCTAAACTTTAGATAAGATATATAGACAACTTACTTGTTATAGTTAGGTTTTTCATCTTGGATCCGCTGAACTGTGCAGTAAGCATGCAGTTTAGCCGTCTAAGCACTACATCTGGAAACGATGGGTCTTTCAGACCCTCTCGCTGGGCGGACGTTTAGCTGACAGTAGTGCGTGTGTACACGCAGTCGGTGGACTGATAAGGCTGTTTCTGAATGATCCACTCCCTTATCAGTATGCCGACAGCACGTATACATGCACTACTGTCGGTGGAATGTCCGCCCAGCGGGAGGGGTCGGTGGACCCGTCATTGCCAGCAGTAGTGCGTGTGTACGCACCTTTACTCTCAGATTTTGTATTCATGCTAATGTAATTTGCTGTTCAGCATTAATCAGTTTATATTCTTCAACAATATCCTGATTGCCTGTGTTACAGGAGCTCGCTGTGAGGACCTTGGAAATTCCTACATTTGCCAGTGCCAGGAAGGGTTTTCTGGGAGGCATTGTGATGACAACCTGGATGAGTGTGCTTCCTTTCCCTGCCAAAATGGTGGAACTTGCCAGGATGGGATTAATGACTATTCATGCACCTGCCCTCCAGGGTACACTGGAAAAAATTGCAGCTCGGCTGTAAGCAAATGTGAACACAACCCATGCCATAATGGGGCAACTTGCCATGAAAGAAACGGCCGTTATGTTTGTGAATGTGCTCGTGGCTATGGTGGATTTAATTGTCAGTTTTTACTTCCTGAGCAGACTGCTGCTGAATCTACTGATAAGTACACAGAAAAGCAAAGTGGTCAATTTCCATGGATTGCAGTGTGTGCAGGAATTATCTTGGTTTTAGTAATGCTGCTTGGCAGTGCTGCTGTGGTCGTCTATGTAAGGCTTAGGGTACAGAGGAAACAGCAAATGCCTGCTACTACTCGTGGTGAAACCAAAACCATGAACAATTTAGCCAACTGCCATCGTGAAAAAGACATTTCTGTGAGCATCATAGGGACCACTCAGATAAAAAACACAAATAAAAAGGTGGACTTTTTAAGTGAAAGCAATAATGATAAAAATGGTTACAAGCCAAGATACCAAACTGTGGATTACAATTTAGTACATGAACTGAAAAATGAGGATACAATTAAAGAGGCACAGAAGAAGCATGAAGCAAAGTGCAGCTTGAGTGACTCTGACTCAGAGGATACACACTCATCCCATTTAAAAGGGTACATATTTACACTTTCTACTGCTTCATGTGCAATGATAGCTTGTGGTTTATTATCCGCATTTCCTTGTTTACGTTTGCTAATAACTTGCCTTTATTTTGTGACCAACAGTGATCCTTCAGAAAAAAGGAGACCAGACTCAAGTCATTCTTCATCAAAAGACACAAAATATCAGTCAGTATATGTCATATCAGATGAGAAAGACGAATGCATTATAGCAACTGAGGTTAGTATCTATTTTGGCTGTACTTATGACTGTGATGAGTGTATCAGATATATAAACAGAGCCTAACTGAAATTATTAGGGTGAGTTCACACTGTGGGCTTGATTCACTAAACCGTGATAACTTATAGCACGGCTACACTAGCGTTTTCAGACGCAATTGCAAATGTTTGCTTTTGCATGCAAAAATGCGTGCAAAACCGCTAGAGCGGCTGTGCTATGAGTTATCACAGTTTAGTAAATCAAGCCTTATGTGCATTATGTCATGCTGTGCCATACAATTTTATGGGCATATTCTCAACTCTGCAATGGAGCAATGGATTATGTTATCCTAATGCTAGGAACACACCACACAATTTTATGTTAGATAAAAGGTTCAATAGATAATTTCTGTCATGTCCGATATTATTTTTGATAGTTTTACTGGTCGATTTCTCATAGAAGTGAATGGAAATTGATAAGAAAAGAAAAGAGAATCGAGCGAGAAATAAAACAAAAAAAAAACGAATAGAAAATCGATCGAACGGAAAATCGACCAAAAAAAACATCGTGTGTACCTAGCATAACACACATCCTACAGTGCATTTTTGGATAACGAGTGCAAAAACACACGTTACATAACCGTTATTTATGGTAAGAAAATAACATGCATGTTATAATGTGCAGAGTGTGTACTGCTTTAAGCCGTTGTAGCACGCGCATTGGGCCTGGTCCAATTCACTTTCTCTCCTAAGTTTTCTCTTTAATTTCTTATCGTCTGCTTAAAATGACATTTGCACTCTGTATTTGAAAAGTACCAAAATGTAGGTGAAAAAAGTATTCTCAAAATTATTCTGAGTATGTTCTTGCTTGCTGGTGGCTTAAAAGGCTGTTATTTATAGTGTGAAAATATCACCTAGGAGAAAACTTAGGAGAAAAAATGTGTGTCTAGGTTTATGGTACAAATGATAGTATGAAGCAGCCATTCTTGGTTAGAAAATTTATGGGTGGTCTCTTGAAACTTATGCTGGGAACACACGGCTTGATTTTGAGCCATTTAGATGGCCCGATTGATAATTTCCGACATGTCCGATCTCCCGCCCGATCGATTCTGCGCTCGATTTTGCATAGAGAACAATGGGAAAAGATAAGTAAAACGAATGGAAGATAGCAGCGTGCGTGACCAAGTGTCTCTGCGACACGAAACGGCCGTCGCTCTCCTCCATCCACACCCGCCACCCACCTCCTCTACCTCCACCGCTCCACAATATGGTATGTTAACCATTCTGACTACTACATAGAGTCCTATGTGATGTTATTCCCGCTGCTGAAAATAAAACACGGATAATCTAAGACGGAAGGTGCACGCATTTCTTTTCTTCAATACCACGGAAGATAAGAAAATTGTCCGCATAATCGAGCACGGAAAACGATCGGGCGCAAAATCGAGCGGCAAAATCGACTCGTGTTTTCCCAGGATTACAAACATTGGTTTGTGTTGTCTATTGGTATTCTCCATTGTAAAATATGTCTGTGTTATGGGCTGTCTTTGTCATCTTTTATGGATTAAAAAAAATACTTGCAAGCTCCATGCAGAAGCTATCTGAAAACTATTTCCGAGTATTTTTCAATAATGGTTCTAAAAGAATATATAACATGTTGTAGAAACATTAATTTAGGAGATATGTTTAGAATTATGGAATGCCTTATCAAGTTATTGGCTTAGTTTAACAGAAGATCCTTATGTACTAGAGTTCTGATCAGTGGAGTAGCGATAGGGGTTGCATAGGTTGTGACCGCCTTGGGGCCCTTGTGCCAGAGGGGCCCCATAGGGCCCTCCCTTAACCACAGTATTAGCTCCGTATAGGTCCTGTGCTTGTAATAATAACTTCTATAGAATCTTTGAATAGTAGTTATCTTTAACAAGCTGTTCCCCATTCCCTTCTTGCACCTCTGACACTGTGGTTGTCCTTGGCAGGTTTTGGCGCACTGTATAATTTGTTATGTATACAGTGCTTGGGGGGCCCGATGGGAAACTCACACCGGGGCCCATAGCTCCTTAGGTGGGATTTGTTTTATAAGTACAGGTAAAATTTGCCAAGTGACTAAACTTTTCTCCTCTGTTTTCCCACAGGTCTAATACGGAAGCTGTAAAACACATTCTTGTCATATATATATATATATATATATATATATATATATATATATATATATATATATATATATATATATATATTAATACGGAAGCTGTAAAACACATTCTTGTCATAGATATATATATATATATATATATATATATATATATATATATATATATATATAGAGGTGACGCCCATGTGAATGCTGCTGATAATAATTGAAGAAAGGGACATCCCTTTGTTGACTGCTGCTGAGAAACTAAATTCAGGCTGAGCTGGTTCTCTACTGAAATTAGCAAAATAACTGCAAACCAATATGGATACTACAAGCTAGTCTCTGTGTCTGGACACAAACTGTTGCACTGCCATTTCTGTTCTTCTCCATTGCACTATGGACAGTTGCTTTTTTGTCTTTTTAATAATTATTCTAATATATATATATATATATATATATATATATATATATATATATATATATATATACACAGTATATATAATATATGTAATGAATGGACTTTTATATTCTGCTGAAGAAGAGTGCACTGCCTGAGGTGTATATTATGAGCCACTCCGTTGCTAAACAGACAGACACTGCCTTTGTTAGTTTTTTATACTAAACGGTGTTTTTCATTAGGTCAAAAAATGTGTGTTATTTTTTGAACTTGTAAAACTATTTTTACGATATTTGTAAAGCTCGAGTATTTGTAATGTTCATTTTTATAATTTAAAAATGGTAAATTTGTATAAAGGCACTTCGGATCTATGTGACTATATTTTTTGTATATATATGTATTTATGGAATACTGTGCAAATGGTATTTGATTTTTCTACTGTTTTCGTTTGGTAATGAAGGAATTCATTTTTAAACTATTTTTCCAAAATAAATACTATGAATGAAAACATTTTGGTTTTATACTTGTTGTAGTATTAGAACTGGAATATTTGCCTAGTGCATGTTGTATTATTGGAGAATAGTGAATAGTGACAGCACAAAGTGGTAATTCTTAAAAAATGAATTTCACACATTCTGCCAAGATTTGTAATCTTATTACACACACCTGTAATAATACCAACCCCACCACCAGGTTTGATTTTTTTTCATTAAAATAAGTATTGTTTTGAAATCAAATAAACAGGAAGTTGCGTAATAAACATATACAGAATAATAGAATAAAAATGTGGTACCCAACAGAAAGGATATGTGTAAGAGTTAAACATTTTAATGTAATTCGTGTCTCTTATAAAAGAAAATACCCAGTTAGAAGTTTCAGAAAAAAATCTACTCATGGTGACAATTTACTAGGCCGCTATGTGCTGTCACCATGTAACATAGGTCATATATGACCACCTATCGAAAAGCAGAGGGCTGTAAGCCCATCAATAGTGCTTAGATGAGGCGGGTAAAGAGAAACATGAAATCTGTAAAAAAAAACAACAACAAAACAGTATAGAACATATTTAACAAGGAACATCAAGAATCCACCACCAGGTTTTTGCTGCACTCATAGCAGATTTTGGGCCCCTAAGCAGATTTTATTTTTATGGGGCTGAACATCCCCCCCACTTCCTTCTGGACCTTCCACCTCATACCCCAACATCCATCCTGGACCTTCCACCTAACCTTTAACCTAAAATCGATCACAAATATTGTTCAGACTGGATGGAAAATGTTAGTCAATCGAGGCAGGGCAGACGTCTATTGGTCATAGCTCAGCACTGAATCAAACTCTGCAACCAAGACTGGTTCTAGACTTTTTGCTGCCTATGGCAAACTTGTGCGCCATCCAATTTGGAATGAACACAAAGCACCCAATAATGTGCACCGCACGTTATAGCCACGGTGTGACCAAAAGAAAACCACCCTCAATATAGGTAGGTAGCCAGGTATAGGTGTTCCCAGTATAGATTAGCCAGGTATAGGTGCCCCAGTATAGGTTAGCCAGGCATAGTTGCCCCCAGTATAGATTAGCCAGGTATAAGTGCCCCCAGTATAGGTAGCCAGGCATAGGTGCTCCCAGCAGTATAGGTAGCCAGGTATGCCACCCTCCACCGGCCACTGCTCGTTTACCTGCCGGAGTTGGCAGCCGCCCTTCTGCACCACATTGCCCAGAATCCCCCTTGCTGGCGCAGCATGCAGTAGAGAGCTCAGATTAGTAGCATCCTGATTGGAGACATGAGAGTGGTTGCCTAGTACACAGACACATACACAGAACATTTATATTGCGCTTTTCTCCTGGCGGACTCAAAGCGTCAGAGCTGCAGCCACAAGGATGCACTCTATAGGCAGTAGCAGTGTTAAGGAGTTTTGCCCAAGGTCTCCTACTGAATAGGTGCTCGTTTACTGAACAGGCAGAGCCGAAATACGAAGTTAGTGTTAGGTGAACGAAGGTGCAGGAGCGCAAGCGTTTTTATTGTAAGCAATAGCTGGAAGCTGATTTGCATCTTACCCCCACTATATGATGTCTTGGAGGGGGAATAGTTATTCACACCATCAGGAAATATGCCACATCAGGGTGAGAGGTTTTTCAGCATCACCCGGCACCCAAATTTACAGGCACTGCGACCACGATACTTCACTAGTGCCCGCTACTGTGACAATTAACGTTGCTACAGAAGCAGTGAAGGGTAAGGGCCCGTTTCCACTAGCACGGAAACCGGACCGAATCCGCAGAGTTTCCCCGCAGGCAAATTGCTCGGGAAAACTTTGCCATAGGAAATAATAGCGCCGCCGGCCGAATCGCTTGCCTTAGCGATTTGGCCAGCATTGCCCACAGTTTTCGCGCGGGAGGCAGGGAATCCCATAGCCATGCATGGCACGGCTTCTGGGATTCGTCTGCGTTCCCGCAGACCCGGAAGTCTCACAGACGCGCGCGGTGGCTAGTGGAAACGTACCCTTAAGATGCTCAAATAAAATCAAGTTTTATCAATTTTTTAAGCAGAATACAAGTAACAGTGCATTGATTGTGTAAGGGGAACAGTGGTAAAGCTAACAGGCTATTTTACACCAGAAAACAGGAACATGGATATATGCAACTGTACAAGATACTATTGAAAATAATGTTGGAACAATGGCACGTAATACCATAAGAAGACTCCAAGTACTGGAGAGGCTAATGGGATAAAGGGGGACAAACAAGGGACTAAAGAGAGAGGGGAGGGAAGAGAGATGGGAGGGGAGGGCGGGAGGAAGCAGGAGAGAGATACCCCTGCAAAGTGTGCTTACAGGATGGTAGAGAGGAGGGGGGGGGGGGGGGGGGAAGGGGAGAGGTACCAGGCTAATAAGACCAGAAATATTAAATTGTTAACTTAGACATTGCTCAGCAAAGAGGTGGGTAATGAGGGACACGGCCCTCTGACAAAGACTTGCAAGACAGCGCTGCGTAATATGTTGGCGCTTTATAAGTACAATAAATAAATAAAATAAATAAATAAATAAGACCTCGGGAGCTATGACATAAAAGTGTGAATTTATCAGAATCACAAAAATCAATCCATATTGACCAGCGTGCTACAAAGATATCATTTTTGTCTTGGGCAGTTAGTAGTAATTTGTCCATTCTTTTGAGATGATTGACCTGCACAATTAATTCAGCTTTAGAAGGAAGGACCTGTTGTTTCCACTTTCTGGTGAGTAGGAGGCATGCCCCAATAAGGATAAATCTAAAGATGGATGTTTTGGCATTAGAAATGGATCCAGGTATGGCAGAGAGCAAGGCTATCTCTGGAGTGCGGGGCATGGGATTTAGGTACAGTAGATTGTGCAGGTCAAAAACATCCGACCAAAATGGGTGAATATGTTTGCATTTCCACCATATATGGTAATAATCACCAACTTCGTTTCCATATCTCCAGCATAGGTTTGAAGAGGAGGGTTGGAATTTGGCCAGTCTGGCTGGATCTTTATACCACCTGCATATGATTTTAAAATTTCTTTCTTGAGCATCTATGGATGGTGATAGTTTATGAGCTAAAGTAAATATTTTGTCCCAATCCTCAGTGTCTAGTTCTCTGCCTAGGTCTCTATGCCAGGTGTCTTGTATTTTCTGTAGGCATTCAGAACCAGTGGATGCATTAAGAATAGAATATACTTGGGCTAGCATGTGAGAAGGTCTATCCTGCATGCAACACAGTTGTTCAAAAGGGGAGAGAACTCTATGTACCTTAGATTTTGGGAGTAGGGAAGCGTAAAAGTTTCTTACTTGGGAAATTCTGAGCCAATCTGGGTTGGGTAGCTGGGTACTAGCTTTCCGCAGTTCTGGGGAGAGTAATGTGGATTTATTAATAAAATGTCTGACCTGTGGCCATTAGGATCTATCGTGTCCCAGGAATGCGTTTCTGCCTATTTCTATACCAAAGTCAATGTTATCCAACAAAGGGGTGAGAGGGCTGGGTATAGTGGATAAGTGATACCAAGAGTAATGCAGGTCCCATTTTGTTATGACTACAGAAGACCAGTAGGGCAGGGAGTTGTGAGGGGGGCGCTTGGGTTTCGGGATCCAAAGTAGTGCCCTCTGATCTAGATCGTGGGATTCTTTCTCTAGGGAGACCCACTGTTTTTGCTGTCTACCATGGAACCAGTCTAGAATCAAGACATTGTGGGAATAACTGAGACATGGATGGATGAAAGCCATGACTGGATAGCTAATTTAAAAGGATACAATGTGTTTAGGAGGGATAGAACAGGGAAAAAAGGTGGTGGGGTTTGTCTCTTTGTTAAGAATTCTTTTACAGCTGTCCTCAACGATGAGATGGAGGAAGATTGCGAAGATGTGGAGTCCGTTTGGGTAAATATTCATGGTGGAAATAAAAGTTGCCAATTGCTTATTGGGGTATGCTACAGACCACCTCTTATTAATGAAGCTGCAGAACTGCGATTACTACAGCAGATTGAAAAAGCTGCAAGTAAAAATGAGGTCATAATTATGGGCGACTTCAACTTTCCAGACATTGACTGGGGTATTGAGGCTACCCATTCTGGTAAAAGCAGCAGATTTCTGGCAGCACTACAGGACAATTACTTGACTCAAATGGTAACGGAACCAACTAGGGGGAATGCGTTACTGGATCTGATCATTTCTAATAGACCAGATAATGTATCAAATGTGCAGGTTCAAGAACATTTGGGAAATAGTGATCACAACATGATAACGTTTGATCTGGTGACTGATAGGCCACGGGGCAGCGGGACCACTAAAACTATGAATTTTAGAAAAGCAAAGTTCAATCAAATTAGGCAGGCACTAAGTTTGGTGAACTGGGATAATGTACTACAAGGGAAGGACACTGAAGGGAAATGGCAAGCTTTTAAACGTATTCTCAATCAATATTGTAGTATGTATATCCCATATGGAAACAAAATGTCTAGGAATAAAAAAAGGCCTCTATGGATGAATAGAAAGGTTAGGGATAAAATGAAGAGGAAAAAGAATGCCTATAAGGTCCTAAAACAGGAGGGGACTGAGGCTGCACTAAGCAATTATAAGGAGTGCAATAAAAATTGTAAAAAAGAAATTAGGCTGGCAAAGATCAAAGCTGAAAATCAAATCGCTAGGGATATCAAATCTAACCCAAAAAAGTTTTACAAGTACATCAACTCTAAAAAAAGAAAGGTTGACTGTATAGGAATCCTAAAGGATGAGGGTGGGAACTCAATGGTGGATGACCAAGGTAAGGCAGAGTTATTAAATGCTTTCTTTGCTTCTGTCTTCACAAAGGAAACAGCACTGTTGCAAATTACAGAGGCAGAAGAGTCTCAATCTTCTAACTGTAATATTAAATACTTAACGCAGGAAGAAGTAAAGGCAAGACTAAATAAATTAAAAATAGACAAGGCACCTGGCCCGGATGGCATGCATCCTCGGGTCCTAAGAGAATTAAGTTCAGTTATAGCTAAGCCCCTTTATCTTATCTTTTGTGACTCTCTTGCAACTAGCAGAGTCCCAGTGGATTGGCGTACAGCCCACGTTTTCCCATTATTTAAGAAGGGCAAAAAATCTGATCCAGGAAATTATAGACCTGTAAGCTTAACATCAGTTGTATGCAAACTATTTGAGGGGTTACTAAGAGATACTATACATGACTTCATAGTAGAAAATAATCTTATTTCTCAGCATCAACATGGGTTTACTAAAGACAGGTCCTGTTTGACTAACATGCTCAGCTTTTATGAGGTAGTGAATGCTAATATGGATATTGGGAATGCTGTAGATGTGATATACTTGGACTTTGCAAAGGCCTTCGACACTGTTCCCCACAGAAGTCTGGTGCAAAAGTTGAGGATGCAAGGACTGGGGAAGAGTTTGTGTGCATGGATAGGGAACTGGCTAATGGACAGAAAACAAAGAGTTGTGGTCAATGGATCGTACTCAAAATGGGAGACTGTTAGCAGTGGGGTCCCACAGGGGTCTGTACTGGGTCCAGTGCTCTTCAATTTATTTATTAACCTCCTTGGCGGTAACCCCGTGTGTGACACGGGGTAAGCCGCCGGAGGGTGCCGCTCAGGCCCTGCTGGGCCGATTTACTTAATTTTTTTTTTGCTGGTGCGCCAGCACCCCGATCGCCGCCGCCGCGCGCCCGATCGCCGCTATCCGGTGCGGCGCGCGGCCCCCCCCCCAGACCCCGAGCGCTGCCTGGCCAATCAGTGCCAGGCAGCGCCGAGGGATGGATCGGGTCTCCCAATGACGTCCCGACGTCGGTGACGTCGGTGACGTCATCCCGCCCCGTCGCCATGGCGATGGGGGAAGCCCTCCAGGAAATCCCGTTCTTTGAACGGGATTTCCTGATCGGTGATCGCCGAAGGCGATCGAAGCGGGCGGGGGATGCCGCTGAGTAGCGGCTATCATGTAGCGAGCCCTCGACTCGCTACATGATAAAAAAAAAAATTAAAAAAAAACTGTTGCGCTTCCCCCTGGCGGTATTTTTCATACCGCCAAGGGGGTTAATGACCTAGTAGATGCAGTAGTGAGCAATGTTGCTATTTTTGCAGATGATACAAAATTGTGCAGAATCATCAACTCTCAGGAAGATAGTGTCATATTGCAACAGGATCTGGATAGGATGGCTATATGGGCACATACATGGCAGATGAAATTCAATGTTGAAAAATGTAAAGTCATGCATTTTGGTCGTACCAATGGTCTAGCACCATACAAAATAAATGGGATACAGTTGGGAACATCAAACTTGGAGAAGGACTTAGGAGTACTCATCGACAACAAGTTAAATAATCGTACTCAATGCCAAGCCGCTGCAGCTAAAGCGAACAAAATTTTGGGATGCATTAAAAGGGAAATAAAAACTCGAGATGCTAGCATAATATTGCCCCTGTTTAACTCTCTAGTAAGGCCACATCTGGAATATGGAATTCAGTTCTGGGCACCACATTACAAAAAAGATATTGCAGTTTTAGGGCAGGTGCAGAGACGAGCTACAAAATTGATACGTGGGATGGAAGGTCTCGCTTACCAAGAAAGGTTAGATAAACTGGGTTTATTTAGTCTAGAGAAAAGACGCCTTAGAGGAGATCTAATTAACATGTATAAATACATCAGAGGGCAATATAATAGCTTGGCGGATGAGCTTTTTGTCCCTAGGCCTTCTCAAAGGACTAGAGGACATGATCTGCGCATGGAGGAAAAACGTTTTAGCCATTTATTTAGGAAAGGGTTCTTTACAGTAAGAGTGATTAAGATGTGGAATGCATTGCCACAGGAAGTCGTTATGGCAAACTCTATACCTTCATTTAAAGGGGGCTTAGATGCTTTCCTTGCGTTGAAAGACATCCATGGCTACAATTACTAGGTTATGCCTAATGATGTTGATCCAGGGATTTTATCTGATTGCCATCTGGAGTCAGGAAGGAATTTTTCCCTTTTGGGGCTAATTGGACCATGCCTTGTGGGGGGTTTTTCGCCTTCCTCTGGATCAACAGGGGTATGTGGGGGACGGGCTGGAGTTGTACTTTGTACTGGTTGAACTCGATGGACGTATGTCTTTTTTCAACCAAAATAACTATGTAACTATGTAACTATGTAAGATTAATTGAGCAGCATCATGATACTTTTGAATATCAGGTAAGCCTAGTCCGCCTTCATCTTTAGGTCTATGAAGTAGTTTAAGTCTGACCCTTGGTTTTTTGCCAGTCCAGATAAAGTTACTGATTCTGCATCCTATCAGGTTTAAGAAAGTGTGAGGCAGCGAAATGGGAATAGCCTGAAGTACATATAGAAATCGTGGGAGAATATCCATTTTTATAACCTTTACTCTGCCTAGCCAAGACAGGTGTAGTTTATCCCATGATTGTAGGTCTTTATGGATTCTGTCTAAAAGCGGTGGGAAATTTAGGTTGTAGAGTTTTGAGAGGTCTGCAGGGATCATGATTCCCAAATATTTGATGCCAACCTCATGCCATCTGAAGAGGAGGGCCTTCTTGAGGCTTGGTATTGAGGAGGGTGGAAGGGAGATGTTTAGAGCTTCCGTCTTGGATAGATTAATTTAGAAATTGCTAAGATTTCCAAATGTTTCAGCTTCCTTAAGAAAATTAGGGAAGGAAATGTGTGGTGGTGACGTTATATATAATAAAAGGTCGTCTGCGTGGAGCGATAGTTTAGCCTCTCCCCCATCAACCTGGACTCCCCTTATATCAGGGTTAGCTCTCAATGCGTTGGCGAAATGTTCCATGCATAGGATGTTTAGGAGGAGAGACAGAGGGCACCCCTGCCTGGTACCATTGCCGATGAGGAAGGCGTCTGACAGGATCCCATTTACCGAACCCGAGCTGAGGGGGAGCTGTAGAGGCCCATAATTTTTTGCAAGAGGCAGGGACCAATGCCAATCTGTATCAAAGATTCACGCATAAAGTCCCAGTGGATCCTGTCGAATGCTTTCTCCGCGTCGACAGTAGCACACACCCTGTGAGATTGAGCTCTATGAATCAGAGATATTGTTTTCAGAGTATTGTCCCTAGCCTCTCTAAGAGGCGTGAAGCCCACCTGGTCGGTGTGAATGATCTGAGGCAGGGAATCTTTAAGTCTGTCAGCAATGATTTTGGAGTAAAGTTTGATGTCCAGGTCTATGAGCGAGATAGGGTGATAGCTGCTACATGAATTAGGGTCTTTACCCGGTTTCGGAATGACCACTATATGGGCCTGTAGTGTTTGCTTCGGGAAAGCAGTATCCTGTGACACAGAATTAAAGGCAGAGGTGAGTAAAGGCGCAAGTTCCTTTGAGAATGTCTTATAAAATGCTCCCTTAAAACCGTCTGGGCCTGGGCTTTTATTGGCTTTCATGCTACTTATTCCTGAAAGAACCTCTGCTTCAGAGAAATCTTCAAGTTCTTTGATCTTATCGGGAGAAAGCATGGGCAATTTAGTATCTGTTATTTAAGATTTAATCTTATCTGTAAAAAAAAGAGTATTCCAGATCTTTGAATTTGCCTGGGAGATTGTATAGTGATTGATAAAAATTGCGGAAAGACTCTGCTATGTCTGAAGGTTTGTGTTTTAGGGCACCTGTGTGGGAGGAAATAGAAGGGACAAAAGTAGTGCCAGTCTTGGGGTGTAAATAGTATGCCAGGGCGGTACCACATTTATTCGCTTGTGCGTAGCATGTACCTTGGAATCTTTCACATTGTCTAAGCCTTTAAGGGATTGTTCATCGAGCAGGGAAAGAATTTGATGACGGGTCTTAGCTTAGCTTCCAGTATGGCTAGATTAGAAAGTAATTTAGACAGCTTCACATTTTTAATTTTTTTGAGTCGTGCACCGTGGGATATAAGCTGACCTCTGATAGTGCACTTGAGAGCTTCCCATTTCACCACCTCAGGCGTTTCGTCATTAGCGTGATTTGCTATGAAATCAGCGATAGTCCTACGTATATCCTGCAAACACTCGGGATCTTTGAGTAAATTATTGTTGAGTCTCCAAAAAAAATTCACCCTTGGTGATCTGCAGAATATCCAAGGAACAGTTAACTGGTGCGTGGTCTGACCATAGCTTCACACCTATGTCGGAGGCAAGAGCCTTGTCCAATAAACCATGTGAGATGAGAATATAGTCAATACGACTGAAAGAGCCATGGGGCATGGAAAAAAAGGAAAAATCCCTTTTTTTGAGTTAAGTATTCTCCAACAATCTGTGATATGCATCTCATTCAGCTTAGCCTTTACTCGGAGGCGGACTCCCCTGGATATATTAGAGTGACCAGTGGAGGAATCAAGATCGGGATTAAGACACATGTTTAAATCAGCCCCCATGATAATCGGGCCTTTAGCAAAGGCCTCAAGCTTGGGGAGAAGGCGAAGAAGCCATTGTCCCTGATTTTGGTTGGGAGAATAAAGGGTGGCTAGAGTGAAATATCTGCTTCCCAACTTAAGGCGTAAGAAGAGGTATCTCCCTAAGGGATCAGAGAGTGATTCCACGTCCGAGAAAGGCAAGCTTTTGTGGAATGCAATCGATATGCCTTTTGACTTGGAGTGAGGGAAGGTGCTATGATACCAGGAGGTTTAGTATTTATTTCTAACGTATGGAATGTTATCTGAGCGGAAGTGGGTCTCTTTGAGTTTTTCTGAACTCAAGTCGCACACACAGAAAAACTAAATAGTACATCAGTGACCCAGGCCTAAATAAGCATGTACTTTTCCACGGTTCCGTTCGTAGTTTTTGCACTACAATATCCTAAAGTCTTGTCTGCACATGTTTTGCCTGCACTAAATTGTTTTAATTGTTCTTTGTCTGTTCGTCATTGCATGCTTTGCACTACTATGTTTTTGCCGCTTTGTACTATGCTCTATGCCGATGTGTACCACAAACAATTCCGAGTTTGGCAACTGCTGCACTTGGCGAAATAAATCTGATTCTGATTCTCTTGCAAAAAAAGGATTTTAACATAATTTTTGTGCATATTATAGAGGATCTGAGATCTCTTGGCTGGGCTATTCAGACCTTTGGAGTGTATTGAGCGTGGCACATTTACATGACCTTACGTCAGACCGAGTTCCTGCCACGTTAGAGGAAGGGGTGTAATGCGCTGAGAATAATTTGTAGGACTATGGCCCGTGAGGTCTTGGCAGAAAGCGAGCAAACATAACTGATTGAGCAGTAGCATGTGAGAAAAAGGAAAGATATCTGAAGGGGTGGGGGAAAGAACATCTTAAAACAGAACATCAAAACAAGGGTTAACAGACAATTAACATTTTTATAAGAAACAGGTAACATCATCAACATTAGAGTGTAGCTGGCAAAAGCCAGGTATAGATCTGGTGGGGTGGGGAGGCCCAGGTCACACTGAGGCCCCTCCACATCCAATGACTCGTGCATTATAGCCCAAAGGGAGTCCCTGTAGTAACGCACAAAGTGACTAGAAAACAGTTACGTGTCAGAATGCAGACAAAGTCTAATAAAGGTGCAGTAGGGAGGTTTTGCTGTTGCTTAAGTTGTGAGGGAGTCTTTGCTGTAGCCCCTACGTAGATGCAACCTATGGGACTATATAAAAATACATAACATAACTTAGTTGCGCAGAAGGTATGTATGACATAGGTGGCTGTTCACGAGGGGAGAAAGTTCTAGCTGCGTCCCTGGCAGTGGGAGAAAATAGTGGGTTGCCCCTGCTTGGATACGTGGGATTGAGTGAGCAACCCAGGAAGGGAAAAGGGACACATGTTTTAGAGTTTTTGGTAAACCCGCGAACTACAGCATTTTTACAGGAAACAATAAAGTTCAAAGTGGCTCTTCAGGATAGTATAGAGCAGAGATATAAAAAATGGCAATTATCTCAACCGGTGTCCGTGTTTACGATTGGGGCAAGACCCCTCTTCCTTCTCCCTCTGCGGGATGCTGTGCGCCAGGCTGGACGTTGAGGCAGGCCCATGTCGGCTTTATCTTTATCAGGTGGAAGTTCCAGAGGCCTCTCGGAGAGAACCAGAGTGGGGATGTCCAGAATTTCACAGAAGCGTTGCAGGTGCCAGGAACGCAGATTTCCCATCATGGCAGACCTGAAGTTGAAAATGGGTAGCCCCATCTTTAAGGCATGTGCTTGTCCCAGAGAACCTCTTATAATGGTTTCACCGCCTTCCGTAGTTGGAGTGTAAGCCTGGAGAGGTCCAAGAGGATGGCTATTTTAATTCCATCAATTTCAAATTGTTCTGCCTTCCGGGCCGCCGCAATTATGGCCTTTTTTGTGGTAAAGTAGTGAATACGGCAGATGACGTTGTGCAGTCTCTCTGGATTATTTGTGACCGGACCCAGTGAGCGATGAGCGCGGTCAATCTCAATTGGGGAATCCGGTGGCTTGTCTAGCAGTTTGTTGAAGATTCAGAGGAGCATGGGGAGAAGATCCGCTTTTTGTATTGTTTCGGGTAGGTCTCTGACCCTCAGATTGTTGCGCCGATGGCAGTTTTCCTGATCATCAATCTTCATAAATATATTGTGGATCTGGGTGGTATGCATATCTATGGCTGTTTGCTGAACAATTAGGGTGTTTTCTATGTTGTCTATATCTGTCCCGATCTTTTCCACCCTATTGCCTATGTGGCGGATCTCTTGCTTCACCCCTTCTAACTCCCTCTTGTATATCTCCTCTATGCGGCTTACATACCTCTCGAGGTCATCTTTAGTGGGGAGAGTGTGAATTTAATCATGTAGGTCGACCTCTATGAAGGAGTCCGCATCCTCGATCGGGCAGGGGATGGATGGGTGCTGGAAGGTCTCGTCGGGATGGGAGTCAGCGGATCCTCTGATCAGGTAGGAGATGAGTGAGTGCTGGAAGCTCTCGGCGGAGTGGGAGCAGGCTGGGCTGGGGATGCGGCCTTGTCTTGGATCTCGAGGTCAGCCGCCATCTTTGGCATGTCCGAGGTGCTGGCCGCCCGAGTTAGCGGCTTCAGAAATCGCTGTATGTGGTCTTTGGGAGCCGCAGAACATCTGGCCCGGGTCTTGTCTTCCTTCTCCTTCTTCTTATTACCTATTTGGTTAAGTGTGGGTTGCTAAAGTTGGCAAATTAATGAGTCTGAGAGATAGTGGAGCGGGAGCTCAGGGAAGAGACGTCTTCAGCGCGCCATGAGCAAGCCATGCCCCCCAGCCAGATCTGTTTTCAGCATTTGTGGGGCTTCTTCAAGCAGAAAGTGGGGAAACGCAAGGTCTCTAACATCCACCAGCTTCATGATGTTGTCATGGAGGAGTGGAACAGGATTCCAGTGGCAACCTGTGAAGCCCTAGTGAACCTAATGCTCACCAGAGTTAAGGCAGGGAAAAATAATGGTGGGCACAAAAATATTGATACTGGGCAGAATTTTGACATTTTTCAGTCAGGGGTATGCTCACTTTAGACATTAATGGCTGTTTGTTGAATTATATTGATGGGCAGCAAATGTACACTGTTATACAAGCTGTACACTGGCTACTTTACATGGCATCAAAGAATGAGTCATATCTTCAGTGTTGTCCCACAAAAACATATAAAATATTTACAAAAATGTTGCGAGGTGAACTCAATTGTGTGAGATACTGTATATAATAACCTTTGAAAGAAAATCACGCAAATGCAGTATTTTTTCCGCGATTTTAGAGCGATCGCAATGTATTTAAAGCGTGAATTGGGATCACTCAAAAATCACGAAAATGTACAGTTAAAAATATGCGATAATCTCGAAAAAACACTGCAGCAAAATGCTAGTGCTAACCGGCCAAGACCATACAGCTGTTAAACAGTGCAGGTTACACTCAAAACACGCCAGTGTTTTGCAATCTCAAGTGTGAATGGACCCTAAAAGCATGTCTTGAATTAGTCATGTCACAAGCAGCTGATACATTCATGTGTGCTTGATGGTAGTGGATACAGCTAAACAGACTCAATAGGCCTGCCATGGCATACCTATGAATCTGCCGCTGGGAGATTTGGGCGCAGGATAAAGCTGATATATGGCTTACTCTGCTCCTGCACAAGTCGTTAATTACTATACACATGGATAGTGGGGAATGATGTAATTCGGCTCCCTGCTATTACTGACGGCCAAAATACAGTGTTTTAAAAGTAATTTAAGCTTTGTCTTTTGATGGCGCCCAAGTTACTCAGTGAAGGCAGCTATAGCCGTAATCCCTAATAAGGCCTATGGTGGCACCGGCTGCGCCCAAATCTCCTGCACTGTTTTAACAGCAGATTATATTGTAGCACTGTGTAAATCAAGGTGGCTCTCTTCAATAGCTCTCTTGTAGGTCCACACTCCCCTTTACTGTGATGTCATTCACATAGAGAGGGTCCTATTCCATCTAGGACCCTCCTCGGCTGTAATGGCTTCCCACACCAGTGGTATTCTAGACCCACACGCTGCTACAATCACACTGCCTGCTCTCGTCCTGACTAGTTTCGTCTCTTGCCGTCCTCAGGGGATACGAGAGCGGGCGAGCAACGGACGCTTTATATAAAACCAGTAGACCCAGCCCGTTTAAAAATGGGCTCTAGGTCTACGGCCGTCGCCGCCAGTGCGCATGCGCGCGCACGCAGCCACCCACCTTGCTTGCCTGCCCCCGCCCACCTCGCTCGCTCGCCCACCTCGCTTGCCCGCACCCGCCCACCTCGCTCGCCCGTCCAGCTCCCTGGTCCCAGCTGGTCTTGGGACACAGGAATAAAACTGCTGGACGCAGCGACAGTTAGCTTTTATTAGGTAGGATAAACAATATACTACCTTCTAATGGCCTCCGGAAGAGTTTAGCTGGCGTCTCCGGTGCTAGTCTTAGTAGGAACTACTTGATAAGTGGTTTAAAAAATCATTCTACATTTAACCCTCCGCATGGAACTAATCATGAAATATAGACCTTTGGAAAATTAGTGAATAGAGATATAATGAAATTGAAGCAGAAGAAATTCTACCAACAAGATTTTCACCGAACGATTAGAAAACTAAACAACAGGAATGATGTGATTATAATTGCGGCGGATAAGGGTGGGGGTATTGTAGTGCAATCCAAACAACAATATGCAGAAATGGTGGGCAACATATTATAACAAAAGACAAGGAAACGTACCAGGTATTAAAATTAGATCCAGGGGCAGAATATATGAAACAATTGAATGAACTCATTAAGAATGGTAAAGATATGTGTATTCTTCTGGATAAAGAAGCTGAATACCTAATTCCATCCTTTTTTCGGACTACAGTAATATATGCTTTGCCCAAGATACATAAATATTCTGTGAATCTGCCTGGACGCCCAATAGTAAGCCGGATCGGCTCATTCACCTCCAGGTTAGGAGAATTTATAGACCACTTTTTACAACCTCTAGTAATCAGTACTGCATCCTATTTGAAGGACTCAAGGGATTGAATTAAAATTCTGGGGAAAACTAAATTTAACTCTGAAAGTCAATATATGGTCACTGCAGATGTCACTTCATTATATACTGTTATAGCATATAATGAACTGTTATAGATCAAAATAAAGGTATAGAAGCGGTTCAGTTTTACCTACAGAGAGTAGAAAATTACACTATGAATCAAATTAGATTTCTGATGAGACATGAGCCACAACTACTTTTGGTACGATAGAAAAATTCTATCTGCAGAAAGTGGGTGTGGCCATGGGGGCCAAATATGCTCCTAGTTTGGCAAATTTATATGTGGTTAAGTGGGAAAGAGACTTTATTAATGAGGAAAAGTTCCCTGAACTTAAATTATGAAAACATTACATATATGACGTGGTATTTATATGGGAAGGAGAGGAGGCAAGCCTAACAAAATGTATTACATATATCAACCAGAATGAAGCAAATTTACAGTTTATATGCAACTACAGCAAGGAGTCTGTCAATTATCTAGATGTAACCATTAAAAATATACAAGGATCTTATGAAACAGAGACTTTCTTCAAGACTACAGACATGAACAGCTATATCCCTATTGACAGTTGCCAACATAGGAATTGGCTCAAATTTGCGCATTTACAGAAACTGCTCCGAAAGAGAGGGTTTTTTTGAGGCAAGCAGACCTTCTGACGAGCAGATTTATTGAAAAAGGATATGATAAGGAATATCTTGAAAAAACGGTGGCGGAAACTTGTAATCAGGACCGCAATGAAAGAATTATGAGAGAAAAGGGAAGAGAAGAAAATCCTATGAGATTGTCTTTTATCACGGATTACAGCGAACAACATAAAGACATAGAATAAATCCTACAACGACATTGGCATGTTCTCCAAACGGATCCTGATTTAATAGGAATAATCCCACAAAAACCAGAAGTCATCTTCAGGAGGGCCCCAAACCTAAAAGATACTCTAACACAAAGTGCCATTGATGTTCCAGAAATGTCAACAGGAAAATTAGTGGATCTTAATGGGTTCTTTAGGTGTGGGAAGTGTTTTGCATGTAAAACTTGCAAAGGCAACAATAGGAGGACTTTATCCTTTAAAAATAACATAGATGGGGAGACTTTTCAGATCAAGAATTTCTCTAACTGTGATACAAAAATGGTGGTATATCTCCTTGAGTTCCTGTATGGCCTACAATATGTGGGTTTGACCACGCGGGCACTCAGGGAGAGAACGTATAAACACGTCAATAACATACGCAAAGGATTCGAGGAGCACTCAGTCTCAGCCCACCATAAAAATACCATAACAAGGACCCTTCCACCCTAAAATATTGTATAATAGAATAAATTAATAAAAACTGGAGAGGTAATAATCGAGAGAGAGATCTATCAAAAGCTGAAATGAAGTGGATTATAAAGCTAAATAGTTTGCACCCAAATGGACTAAATATTGACTTTGATTTTAATTGTTTTTTAACCAATTCCTAGAAATAAGAATATGTGAGAAGATAAGTGAAGTGATTTTTAGTAATTTATGTGTTACTGTGTACTAGTGATTAGAGATGTTAGTAGTATGGCTGCGCTGGGCAGGCGGTGCGCGACTTTGATTGTGCGCCTGTTGCCGGGCATTCTTTGCTCATAAGCGTGACGTTACTCATGATGTCGCGCACATGCGCAGAAATTGCTCGACAACAGGTGCTCGATCAATGATGCACACCGCCGGCCCAGCGCAGCCGTACTACTCTGGGTCATAGCGACCCGGAAGTAGTACAGGGTGAGGACTTTGCCAGCGAATGGTTCCCGAACCGTACGCTGACATACTAGTGATATACTCAATACATCTGAATAATATTATTTGCACAGAAAATATTGCTAGGAGATTGGTATAGGATCATCTGCGAATTGGACACTAGATGGCAGCAGTAAACACATTTGCCTATGAAACATTATATTTTTTATATTTTATTGATGGTTTTAATTTTAGTTTTAATTGTATAATTTTATTAAGTTTTAATTGTATAGAGAGCATTTCTAATTACGTGTATAAGTTGTGTGCTACTGTGTAATTGTTTACTGTTAGGGACTGTCCACGGCCAATGGCTTCCCTGACATATATACACTAATAGTAAGTGTCTTTTAAATGAACCTTTCAAAAAAATCAGTTTTTACATATTTCCTTTTTACCTAATTACCTGCAGTAATTTACGCTCAATACTTTATACTGTATTATGGGATCTTATCCCTTTAGTGCTGTCTGTCGGCGGTGGAATGCAAACAAACCACCACCGACCGGAAACAAGATGGCCACCAAACCGGAAGTGATGCCGGGACACTTGCTAGCGCTGGAGATGGCAGCGAAACTCTTCCGGAGGCCATTAGAAGGCAGTATATCGTTTATTTTATATAAAGCGTCCGTTGCCCGCCCGCTCTCTTATCCCCTGAGGACGGCAAGAGCCGAAACTAGTCAGGACGAGATTGGGCAGCGTAATCGTAGCAGCGTGTGGGTCTAGAGCAGTGGTGCTCATCCAGATTTCGGATATCCGAACTACCCAGATAATCCAAACTTTTTGCACTATCCGAATACTGAATAGCAATTTGGATATTTTTTAAAATCCGAATTGACTATTTGGGCAAACTCGGATTTCCCATCTGAAATCCGGCCGGATAGTTAGTTCAGATATCTGAGGGGAGATAGAAAACCAGAAATGGCCTTATAAATGCTCCCAAACCGGTTACAAAGGTAAACTCTCTCTCGCTCTCTCTCTCTTTCACTCTCTCTCTCTCTCTCTCTCTCTCTCTCATCTTGTCTTCCAGGGATTTGTAGGCTGTCAAAAGCAAGCTCACATCCGCACAGACAGGAGTAATCGTAAGTCAGGAACAAGACGAGGTCAATACCAGAGATCAGGATCAGAAATAACGCTAGTGACACACACCAACAAGCTGCAATGAAGTAACAGCACTGAAGACTGTCACCAGTCTTCTTATACAGTAAATTTGAATCTGTCACCAGATTTCGCGTCGACGCATATGCGCATGCGCATTGATGCGCGCGCGCATGCGCACGCGTACTCCACCGCGGCATCCCCGGAAGTTATCACAAATAAATGACAATGCACGCCCTGCAGGACGCCTAGGACAGGAACCCAGACGCCGAGCATGGTAACATTAACAGAAAATGCGCTAACCAATTGCACCACAGAGATTGTGCACACAGTTGTTGCTAAACGATTTTATGTGGATGCATGTGTGTCTTGTGGAGGGAGGAAAAAAGTCTGCTCCAAGAAGTTTAACGCCACTTTAAACAAAAACTGTATATGTCGTATTTCTACATATATTTCTATGATCCTTTCATGATGACAAAGGCCAGAAAGAAGTAGGCAAAGGAGGGCCCATTTTTCCGTATGGCTAAGCGGTCTCACTCACTTTTTCCTACAACTAAGCATCTGCTGTACAGCAGCAGAGTGGTGCAGCGGAAGCGTGCTGGGCCCATAACCCAGAGTTGGATGGATCGAAACCATCCTCTGCTAGGCATGATTTAATTTTTGCACCGCGCTTTATCGCATGGGCAAAACGTTTTCCATAACCCTGTAAGAGAAAGTGTAATAAGGGCCCTGCCGTAACATAGATATTACGGTAGCTAAGACTACTCCTGGGCCTTTCTTGTAGTTGAAGAGATGAGTGAACTGTGACACCACACTTTAAAAAAAAAAACAAAAAAAAACAGCAAACAGAGAAGCTTTCCCATATTGGAGCATTGAATTTGGTAAAGTCTTAAGCCAATGTGTTGTAAGCCACAAGTAAGCTTTAGGTTAGCAGGAATGGTTGCATGGCCACCTAGCTTTTCATCCTTCCCCCCAGAGGCGGCCTTAGAGTATGCGGGGCCTGGGGTGAGTGTCACATGCAGGGCCTAAAGCCATAAGTGTAGGCCATATACCGCATCGCCACGTTCATGGGCTTGTCCGCCTTTAATGCAGTATTCCTTATTATTATTGTTTGAAAACAATTATGTCAGGTAAAGGCCACTAAGCCAACCAATATAAAAACAAACATTTGCATGGTGGTTTTAAGTGCGGGGGTGGGGGAGCTCATGCTTCAATTAATTTGGAAATTCTAAGGTTCATGTTTCACAAAATTCACATTGTTGTAGTAACTTTTGTCTTGCAAAATTCAACAAATTCAGCAATCATGAGGCCCCCAACAAGACAAATTCAGCAATCATGAGGCCCCCAACAAGACAAATTTAGCAATCATGAGGCCCACAACAAGACAAATTTAGCGATCTTGAGGCCCCCAACAAATCATGAGGCCCCCAGCAAGACAAATTCAGTAACCATGAGGCCCCCAACAAGACAAATTCAGCAGTCATGAGTTACATAAATAGACAGCATTTCACATAAATAGGCAGAATGCCCCCTTAATATGGTAGACACCTTTCACCTGGCAGCAGTTCCTCAAAATACACTCAATCTGACAGCAGTGGTTCCCCAAAAATAGGCAGCCCCAGGTCTATAGGTGTCCCCAGAATAGGAGGCCAGCGGTATAGATGTCCCCAGAATAGGTGGCCAGCGGTATAGATGTCCCCAGAACAGGTAGCCAGGGGTAGAGATGTCCCGAGAACAGGTAGCCAGGGGTATATTTGTCCAGTATATGTAGTCAGGTGTATATGTCCCCAGTATATGTAGCCAGAGGTATATGTGCCCAGTATATGTAGTCAGGGGTATATGTGCCCAGTATATGTAGCCAGGGGTATATGTGCCCAGTATATGTAGCCAAAGGTATATGTGCCCAGTATATGTAGCCAGGGGTATATGTGCCCAGTATATGTAGCCAGGGGTATATGTGCCCAGTATATGTAGCCAGGGGTATATGTGCCCAGTATATGTAGCCAGGTGTATATGTCCCAGTATATATAATCAGGGGTATATGTCCCAGTATATGTAGTCAGGGGTATATGTCCCCAGTATATGTAGTCAGGGGTATATGTGCCCAGTATATGTAGCCAGGTGTATATGTGCCCAGTATATGTAGCCAGGTGTATATGTGCCCAGTATATGTAGCCAGGTGTATATGTGCCCAGTATATGTAGCCAGGTGTATATGTCCCAGTATATGTAGGCAGGGGTGTATGTGCCCAGTATATGTAGGCGGGGTATATGTGCCCAGTATATGTAGCCAGGGGTATATGTGCCCAGTATATGTAGGCAGGGGTATATGTCCCCAGTATATGTAGGCAGGTGTATATGTCGCCAGTATATGTAGTCGGGGGTATATGTCCAAGAATAGGTAGCCAGGTTTGCCCCCAGCAGGAGGGGAGCAGCTCAGAGACGAGGGAGAGCTGTGGGGACAGCGGGTAAGGGCGGACGTCTCCCCCCCCTTCCCTCACCTTAGTACTCTCCTTCCCTCGCTCTCCCCTCCGGAACTAATGTGCGATGGCTGGCAGGCAGCGGGCGGAACTTACCTCCGTCTCGATGTAGGGCCGGCGCGGGAAGGATTTGCCGCTACTCTGGTCTTGTCCAGACCAGAGCAGCGGCACCAGAACTTCCGGGAGTGAGACGGAAGGTAAGTTCCGCCCACTGCCAGCCACCCGCACATTAGTTCTGGAGGAGAGAGCGAGGGAGGGAGAGCACTAAGGTGAGGGAAGGGGGGGAGATAGCCCCCCTTCTCCGCCACTGCCCACAGCTCTCCTTCCACTGCGCTGCTCACCTACTGCTGGCCGCACGGGCATGCGGCTGCGGGGGGGCAGCGGGCGGTCAGGTGGCGCGGGCCTCTTCAAGCGCGGGGCCTGGAGTGATTGCCCCAGTTGCCCCCCAAAGGCCGGCTCTGTTCCCACCCTTGCCTTGGAATCTTCCAGACTTCAAATTGCTGTCCTTTGCTGTGTGTGTTACACCAGCATCATCCAGGGGGGCACAAGATCTTTCTGAAGTCTTGAATTGAAGCCTGTAAGCAGTATCACCATGTGTCCCACTGCTTTCATCTAGCAAATTAGGCAAATAAGCAAGCTAATTTTTCTCTTGGGTATAATGCAATGGTTAGGCCAGCTTCAGCATGTAGTGTTGATGGTATAGTGGTGAGCATAGCTGCCTTCCAAGCAATTCACCTGGGTTTGATTCCTATTGATTTTACCGTTGTAACCGGTGTGGGAGCCACTTCCGTTTTTTTATCCGGATATTGGGTTTGGATATCAGAATTGAATTTGGATTACAAAATGCTAAACATGGATAGTCGATTCGGATCCGGGTATCCTGATCCGAATCAATTCGAATTTTAAAAAGGGGTATCTGAGCACCCCTGGTCTACAGTACTACTGGTGTGGGAAGCCATTACAGCCGAGGGGGGTCCTAGATGGAATAGGACCTTCTCTATGTGAATGACATCACAGTAAAGGGGAGTGTGGACCTACAAGAGAGCTATTAAAGAGAGCTACCTTGATTTACACAGCGCTACAATATAATCTGCATATACTTTGGGAAAAAGGAATTGTTCCTATTGTGACAGCAGTTTGACAGATTATACAATCCTTATACTGGATGCGCCTCTGATTTGCAACATGCTGTTTTAACAGCACTCGCTGCCATGTGCCTGTGCTTATGTGTCTCTTCTCTCCAGCTTCAGAGAAAATAACTTCTAGCTCTTCAAATATCCTCAGTCACTATCAGACAGGGGGAGTTAATTTACCCTCTCTCATCTTTCAATTGAGCATGCTAAGTATGAGTTCTAGCCAACTATAAAAAAAAAATCTTCAAAGCATAGGGACAAAAAGCTCATCCACCAAGCTTTCATATTGCCATCTGACATATTTATACATGCTATTTAGATCCCTTCTAAGGCGTATTTTTTCCAGACTAAATACATACAGTTTATTTAACCTCTTTTGGTAAGTGAGACCTTCCATCCCTCGTATCAGTTTTGTTGCTCGTCTCTGCACCTGCTCTAAAACTACAATATCTTTCCTGTAATGGGGTGCCCAGAAGTGAATACCATATTCCAGATGTGGCCTTACCAGAGAGTTAAACAGGGGCAATATTATGCTAGCATCTCGAGTTTTTATTTCCCTTTTAATGCATCCCAAAATGTTAGTAGCTTTAGCTGTAGCGGCTTGACATTGAATATGATTTAACTTGTTGTCGATGAGTACTCCTAAGTCCTTTTCCAAGTTTGATGTCCCCATCTGTATCCTGTTTATTTTGTATGGTGCTACACCATTGGTATGATCAAAATGCATGTCAAGTCAGCAACACCAACAGCCCCCAAATTCTTAAAGAGAACCTTGCTGCACTGGAAGTCCACCCCACCCTGCGCCTGTGGATCACGGACTTCCTCACAAACAGATCCCAGGCCGTCAAGCTGGACACTATCACCTCGCAACCAAGGACCACCAACACAGGGCCCCCTCAAGGATGTGTGCTGTTGCCGTTCCTGTTCTCCATTTATACAAACAACTGCAGGTCCATGGCAAACTCTGTCAAAGTTATCCAGTTCGCTGATCACACCATTATAGTGGGCCTCATCTCTGGAAATGATGAGCAGGAGTACCGCCACCAGGTTGACAGAATTTACCAGTGGTATAGGGAGAATGGCCTAGTCCTCAACACTGGAAAAACCATTGAGCTGACTTTAGAAGGCACGCTCCCACCCACGGCCGGCCTTTGACCTGTGCGACCGGAGCGGTCGCACAGGGCGCCGGCCTCCAAGGGGCGCATGTGCAGGGGTTTCTATTCCCCTCACTCGCGGCTCCCTCCGATCTCCGGCACTCACTGTCAGCCCTGTTCAGCTGTGGGTGAATCGGCAGCTGTGATGACAGAGGGAGCCCAGTGGTGGCGCTGTGTATCTCAAATACAGGAAGTGCTTTCCTGAATGAGCACTTCCTGTATTTGAAGTATACAGCGGCTTCCCTCGCTCTGCCATCAATGCTGCTGGACCACCCACCGCTGAACTACATGGCTGGCAGTCTGAGTGCCGGGGATGGAGGGAGCCACCACAGAGGGGAACTTGTTGCAGCCCACAGGTCTGTGTGACAAGAGCACATCGCCCAGCTCCCACAGAGTGCCAGCAAACTGCAAGCAAGGGGGACAGCAGAGAGGCAGGTCAGTCACTCAGGGCCCAGGGGCTTTACATAGATAGAAATGCAGCCTTAATGGACCGTACTTTGTGCAGCACACACACTCACTCACTCACTCTCTCTGTCTCTCTTCCCCCTCTCTCTACTCCTACCATCCATCCATCCATCCATCCATCCCTATATCTGTCTGTCTCTCTATCTCCCCATGCATCCATCCATCCCTATATATCTGTCTCTCTCTCTACTCCTCCCATCCATCCATCTATATCTGTCTGTCTCTCTCTCTCTCCCCAAACATACATCCATCCCTATAGCTCTGTCTCTCTCTCTCATATATGTCCCTAGATTATCTATTCCTATATCCTGTCTATCTATCTATCTATCTATCTATCTATCTATCTATCTATCTATCTATCTATCTATCTATCCATCCATCCATCCCTCTCTCTCCCCCTCCCCCCTATGTTTCTCTCTCTCTCTTTTTTTCTCCCTCCTATCCCTCCATCCCTATATCTGTCTGTCTCTCTCGTCCTCTCTCTTTCCTCCTCTCTGTCTCTCCCTCCTCTCTGTCTCTCCCTCCTCTCTGTCTCTCCCTCCTCTCTGTCTCTCCCTCCTCTCTGTCTCTCCCTCCTCTCTCTGTCTCTCCCTCCTCTCTCTGTCTCTCCCTCCTCTCTCTGTCTCTCCCTCCTCTCTCTCTCCTCTCTCTGTCTCTCTCCTCTCTCTGTCTCTCTCCTCTCTCTGTCTCTCTCCTCTCTCTGTTTCTCTCTCCTCTCTCTCCTCTCTCGGTCTCTCTCTGTCTGTCTCTCTCTCTCTCTCTCTCTCTCTCTCTCCTCTCTCTGTCTCTCTCCCTCTCTCTCTCTGTCTCTCTCCCTCTCTCTCTCTCTCTCCTCTCTCTCCCCCTCCCCCCCTATGTTTTTCTCTCTCTCTTTTTTTCTCCCTCCTATCCCTCCATCCCTATATCTGTCTGTCTCTCTCGTCCTCTCTCTTTCCTCCTCTCTGTCTCTCCCTCCTCTCTGTCTCTCCCTCCTCTCTGTCTCTCCCTCCTCTCTGTCTCTCCCTCCTCTCTGTCTCTCCCTCCTCTCTGTCTCTCCCTCCTCTCTCTGTCTCTCCCTCCTCTCTCTGTCTCTCCCTCCTCTCTCTGTCTCTCCCTCCTCTCTCTCTCCTCTCTCTGTCTCTCTCCTCTCTCTGTCTCTCTCCTCTCTCTGTCTCTCTCCTCTCTCTGTTTCTCTCTCCTCTCTCTGTCTCTCTCTGTCTCTCCCTCTCTCTCTCTGTCTCTCTCTCTCCTCTCTCTGTCTCTCTCTCTCTCTATTTGTCTGTCTGTCCATCCCAATATTACCTATTCCGTGTGTGTGTGTGTAGGATGAGGGGGGGGGGGGCACCATAATCAGGCTTCGCTCAGGGCGCTGTAAAACCTAAGGCCGGCCCTGCTCCCACCCCACCTCCAATCTGTATTGATGTCACAGAAGTGGTAAGCGTCCCCTGTGCACGCCTCCAAGGCACTACAATTTCCAAGGACCTGACTTGGAAAGCCAACACGACCTCCATCCAGAAAAGATCCACAAGCACCGCCACCCTCCCTCCAGGACGTCCGATCATGAGTGGCATGGGGTCAATTGTTCAAAGAATAGGTCAATATGTAGACTCATTCCTTCAGCCAATTGTTAAGAAATTACCTAGGATTCTACATGACACTAAACACACCTTACAGGTGTTGGATGGGGTGAGTATAGATGAGTATATGATATTGGTGACAGCCAATGTAAGTTCACTATATACAAACATCCCCCATGATGGTGAAATGGAATCAGTAAAAAAAATCTCATACAAGAAGGCGAACTGGAAGGGACCCAAGTCGATTTTATTCTTGAGCTTCTAGATTTTGCATTAACTAAAAACTAGTTTTGGCACAGCGGTACATTCTATAGACAAATACAGGGCTGTGCCATGGTGGCATCTTTCGCCCCCTGCCTCGCTAATATATATATGTCAGATTGGGAGGAGGAGGCAATTAAGAAGTCCACGGAAAATATTATTATGTGGAAAAGGTATATAGACGACCTGTTGATTATATGGAGAGGCACTGGTCAAGTTGTTATATTCATGGAGGAGGTAAATATGATACAACCTAATATAAGATTGACAGCTGAATGGGATAAGAACAAAATACACTTCTTGGATCTGGAAATTATGAGGGTAGGTAACTTTGTGGAAACTAAGTGCTTCTTTAGGCCAATGGACAGAAACGGCTTTATAAGCACTAATAGCTGCCACCATCCAAATTGGCTAAAGGGGGTCCCTAAGGGCCAATATGTAACGGTCAGAAAAAATTGTACTAGTTTGGATGATTATAAGAATCAATCTGAAGTACTGACCAAAAGATTTGTGGAAAAGGGGTATAATGAGAGTTGGTTACAGCAGATCAAAAATGAAGTGGGATGTATGGATAGGGGGGACTACTGAATAATCAGGGGGGTGGAAGAAAAGTGAAAACAAACCGTACGCATTCCTTAGTGATTTTTCTAAACAATATAGATGTGTGGAGAATATTTTCAAGAAAAACTGGACTATCTTATTGAGTGACCATGTTCTTAAAACAAGGTAAAAAGTACAAAAAAAGGGACGGGAGAAGAACCGGGAGCCCAATCTGGTGTAGTATGATACGTAGATTTTGGGTAGATACAGTAGTTGTATAGTTGTTATACTCACAAAATTAGGTTGCTAGCCTGGCAACCATTTGTTGTGCGTGCGAGGAGGTACCGTCCCCGCTCGGCCTTGTCTAGTGGTGGTCGCAGCTCCTAAAGGAAAAAAGGTCCACTTCCCGGAAGTGGTAACCCCACGACAGGGGGTGGTTGATTAGTAGGGTGGAGAAGGAGGCGCCCGGAGTATATGTATTAATTGTAATTAGATGGTACTAAGTGGTATTCAAATAATAGAATAAAGTAAAAAAATCAGTTGGTCCTACCTTATTAAAGTGGACCCTTCACTCAATATAGAAAGATAAACGTTTTATTTGGCACTTTTAAAAGACAACGCGTTTCGCGGATAAACCGCTTCCTCAGGTCGTGTAATATGCCTTTAAAAAACAAACAGGGCACTCTGGATCACATATATGAATTCTGCTGTAAATGTCTTACAATAATACATTTGAAGAAAACCAATAACAGACCAATGCATTGACAAGAAGGATATACACATACATCTATACTCTCCAAACGGTATCAATAAATAATAGGAAACAGAGAGAATACTCAGTACTCACAGCCTGGTAAATACATAGTTAGGGTGAGATTCTGCATAAGCTAAATTCCGAAGTATATGATATGTATATAAATGTATATAAATGAATGCAGATCTGATAGGGTCTGAAGATCAAAAAGTCTCTTTAGACATATATCAAATTCTACCGGAAAAAATGGGGACCATATTATAAACAAGTATGACCCACGGGGTGATAGGACAAAAGACTAGTGACCAGAAATAGCAAAGTAACAGGGGCTCGTAGATTCCAGCTTACCAGAAGGCAGACTTCCGTAATCCTGGGCGCCTGTATGGCCGCCGCTTTGCCGCTGAGGAATAAAAGCTAGCGGGGGAGGAGGGGAGTGGCTCCGTCAGCGTCATTGTGCTGAGCGTGGCGTTTGACGTCATTACGAGACCTGCATCTCACCAGGGGGGCGAGTTCTGGAAGATAGACGTCATTGCGTAATTAGCGTCGCGTTCCATGCGGCTCACCCGGGGAAGGAAGTCTACGGGGCAGACGTTATTGCGTCATTTGTGTCGCGTGCCATACCTATTTGGCACGCGGTGCATGACGCAGGGGAAGAGAAAGTGCGCTATAATGAAGTGCCCAATGTAAATAAACATGAATCCAAGAGCGGGAGACTAGATGCAGTTCTCATTGGGCCTCCATTTTATTGAAGACCCGGATAGGGGCAACAAACCAGTTGTGGCTGGTCAGTTGAACTAAAAAAATAAAAATACAAAGGTAAAATAAGACAATCATAAAAAATTTGTTAAAAATGCGAACTTCAATAAAAACATTAATATACAGTGAAAGTTTAAAGACTTATAATATAGAGAAATAGTAACTGTTTAAAACGGATACACATCTGTATAGAGATGTATTCAGAGGGTTGTAATATAAAGTCATAAATGAACATAGATACTTAGAGCAGATACAAATCTATGTAGAAATACATCCATAGGTAATACAAACAGCTAATGATTAAAAATTAGGAGCTGTATATCCATGCACAATAAAGTACAGTGAATAGTTTGATGGTAGTTACATGAAGGAACCTTGGAACATAGTAGGCATATAAATAATGAGAGACCTATAGTGTATCCTTAGTCCGAATAGGATACTGCTAATGATGGACTAATCAGCGGTCCTAATAGGAATAAGCTAACTGTGGAAAACCCATAGAGCGTAGGGGTGGGACCTTCAAGGGGCAGATATTGGGTACTATGGGGGATATGAGATTGGGAAAATCTCCCAGGACTGCTGATGGACATGTATTTATTACATGTATGCTGTCCCTAGTTGGGTAAGAAGGGGTCCCCTCTGCCTTCGATGATGCGAACATGTGTGGATACGGGGGAGCACATCTTATGGTTAAACATCTGTCTAGAACATAATTTTTAGGCAATATGCACACATTACAAGTCTTGGCCTTAACTACACCATCGACATCTACCTTACTAGCTTAGGCTATGACCTCTAATAATTTTATTAACCATAAGATGTGCTCCCCCGTATCCACACATGTTCACATCATCGAAGGCAGAGGGGACCCCTTCTTACCCAACTAGGGACAGCATATATGTAATAAATACATGTCCATCAGCAGTCCTGGGAGATTTTTCCAATCTCGTATCCCCCATAGTACCCAATATCTGCCCCCTGAAGGTCCCACCCCTACGCTCTATGGGTTTTCCACAGTTAGCTTATTCCTATTAGGACCGCTGATTAGTCCATCATTAGCAGTATCCTATTCGGACTAAGGATACAGTATAGGTCTCTCTTCATTTATATGCCTACTATGTTCCAAGGTTCCTTCATGTAACTACCATCAAACTATTCACTGTACTTTATTGTGCATGGATATACAGCTCCTAATTTTTAATCATCAGCTGTTTGTATTACCTATGGATGTATTTCTACATAGATTTGTATCTGCTCTAAGTATCTATGTTCATTTATGACTTTATATTACAACCCTCTGAATACATCTCTATACAGATGTGTATCCGTTTTAAACAGTTACTATTTCTCTATATTATAAGTCTTTAAACTTTCACTGTATATTAATGTTTTTATTGAAGTTCGCATTTTTAACAAATTTTTTATGATTGTCTTATTTTACCTTTGTATTTTTATTTTTTTAGTTCAACTGACCAGCCACAACTGGTTTGTTGCCCCTATCCGGGTCTTCAATAAAATGGAGGCCCAATGAGAACTGCATCTAGTCTCCCGCTCTTGGATTCATGTTTATTTACATTGGGCGCTTCATTATAGTGCACTTTCTCTTCCCCTGCGTCATGCGTCGCCTGCCAAATAGGTATGGCACGCGACACAAATGACGCAATAACGTCTGCCCCGTAGACTTCCTTCCCCGGGTGAGCCGCATGGAACGCGACGCTAATTACACAATGATGTCTATCTTCCAGACCTCGCCCCCCTGGTGAGATGCAGGTCTCGTAATGACGTCAAACGCCACGCTCAGCACAATGACGCTGACGGAGCCACTCCGCCCGCTAGCTTTTAATCCTCAGCGGCAAAGTGGCGGCCATACAGGTGCCCAGGATTACGGAAGTCTGCCTTCTGGTAAGCTGGAATCTACGAGCCCCTGTTACTTTGCTATTTCTGGTCACTAGTCTTTTGTCCTATCACCCCGTGGGTCATACTTGTTTATAATATGGTCCCCATTTTTTCCGGTAGAATTTAATATATGTCTAAAGAGACTTTTTGATCTTCAGACCCTATCAGAACTGCATTCATTTATATACATATCATATACTTTGGAATTTAGCTTATGCAGAATCTCACCCTAACTATGTATTTACCACGCTGTGAGTACTGAGTATTCTCTCTGTTTCCTATTATTTATTGATACCGTTTGGAGAGTATAGATGTATGTGTATATCCTTCTTGTCAATGCATTGGTCTGTTATTGGTTTTCTTCAAATGTATTATTGTAAGACATTTACAGCAGAATTCATATATGTGATCCAGAGTGCCGTTTGTTTTTTAAAGGCATATTACACGACCTGAGGAAGCAGTTTATCCGCGAAACGCGTTGTCTTTTAAAAGTGCCAAATAAAACGTTTATCTTTCTATATTGAGTGAAGGGTCCACTTTACTAAGGTAGGACCAACTGATTTTTTACTTTATTCTATTATTTGAATACCACTTAGTACCATCTAATTACAATTAATACATATACTCCGGGCGCCTCCTTCTCCACCCTACATGTACTTAAAATGGTATTACCCCCGAAACCTTCCTACATATATAGAAAAGCTTCCAATCTAAGAAATTCTTTGGTCCCCAGTTGTGTTGCCCCTCCAGTGAAGTCTAGGTTCACGGGGTGGCAAAGACCGGGTTTTTTCTATGTAGAGGCTGTACGGCGTGTGAAGAGCATATGGGTGTAAAAATGGAAAGTATTACATCACATGTTAACGGTAAAAAGTTTCGATTGCGGTCATCTATTACATGCAATACCGCATATGTTGTATATGTCATTTGGTGTGAGTGCGGCTTGCAATATGTGGGCCGCACCACAAGGGCCTTTGAAAAACACATCTCTGAACATGTTTATAATATAATTAGGGGGTTCGAGAAACATAATTTATCCCTACATTTTAAGAAATTTCACAATCAGAGTCCAGCCCATATGAAGTATTGTGCTATTGATAAATTGGAGCCCCCCTGGAGGGGATGCAATAGGGTAAGGGAATTGTCAAAAATGGAGACGCGGTGGATTTTCGATTTGGGGTGCCTGAGTCCAGGGGGTATTAATATCGATATAGACTTAAATTGTTTTATCAACAGTGATTGATCTGTAAGGGGGACCGCTCCTACTGAATCTACCAGGTTTAAATGTGGGATATAATGGGGATTTTTGAATTGGTTTATGATGATTGATCTGGGATTATTTCCCATGCCATATCATTTGGTGAGCTACCCGGATTAATTGGCTACGGGAGTATGAGATCATGATGAAATTTCCTTATTATTAATTTTTTTATTACTTTTTTACATTTTTTATTTTTTATTTATAGGCGTAGGCTAATAGCAATGCAGATATGGTGCAGTGGGGACCGGTTTGTTTGCTGGCTGTGTGGCATCTGAATTGGGTTGGAGTAGTATGGATAGGTCCTCTGTTGAATGGTAGCCTGGCGAGTCATGGTACTGTAGCCCTAATGTGAGAGGCTATCTATATGTATGAAATGCGCAGACAGGAATTCTTGGTACTGCAAGCATTGCTGTGAGAGATGGCGCAGATAGTTGACTGTGGGTAATGCAATTTGAAAGATGGGGGCGCAGACAGATGGTTTTTGGTACTGCAGCCCTGTGGTAAGAGGTGGCGCAGACAGGTGTTTATAGGAATTGCAACCTTTTATGATGGGGGCGCTGACAGGAGAATCCTGGTAATACAACTTATATCTAGCAGAGTGGCGCAGATGGAAGTTTTAAGTATTGCAGTCTGTGATGAGGGTGGTGCAAACCTTGTTAATGTTTGTTTTTAACCAATAGAGTTGGAGGGTGGGATTTTTAAAGGTTATCCTCGTAGCCTATCAACAGCCCCTGATGAGACTTCCGGGTCGAAACGCGTAGGGCGGAGCGTGGAGAGGCACGAGGAGTGGGATTTGTTTGTAGCAGAGCGGGCTGACTTACCAGAACAACCGGAGGGTAATAAGATCAGCGGAAAGGATCATTGGGAAACTGTAATGAACAGCGGAGATGCCGCCGCGTGGTCTAGTGACAGGGCGGCTATCTCCGCATTCAAACCGGCGGTTTCCACGCAGCGACACGCGTCTGGCTTGGCTGGACCTTCCAGTGCACACAGATGGAGAGCTACGCGTGCGCGCGCCAGGCGGCAGGACATTATACCAGCAGAAGGGGAATCAGCTGATCAGGCCGATCAGCTGACCCCAGCTGGACTCTGGATTGGCTGAGTGGCTCGGGCGGAGCTGCACAGCACTGCAAGTATATATAGATCTTGCTTGTCAGTTGCTGGTTGTCTGCCGTTGCGAATACTTACGTGTGAGCACTCCTACAGTGTGTTAGAACCAGGTGCCTGGGTGCTTGGGAATTCACACTTAGCCAGATTACGCTATTGTTATTACTGTGTTATACTTTAGACCAGTTCCAGGGTGTTGTGACCAAGGACCTCACACCCAAGCTTAAGATTACTGTGTCATTGCTGTGTTATACTTTAGACCAGTTCCGGGGTGTTGTGACCAAGGACCTCACACCCAAGCTTAGGATTACTGTGTCATTGCTGTGTTATACTTTAGACTAATTCCTGGGTGTCGAGACCACGGACCTCACACCCCAGACTGGGATTGTGATTTATATCTGTTATTACCATTTGCTCGGGTGTTGCCGACCTGGCCTGCCCGACCCTTCTGGCTGTCACTCATCCCTCGAGTGTTCAGTCTGTCTGTACTACCCGTGACACTATTCCACCAAGTGTCAGTTAGCTGCAAGGACCTCTTGCTCAGCAGTAAGTCCTTCCTGCAGTGCAGCCAGTGGCCTCTATCCCATTGGAGTCCCCTGGCTGCAGTACAGTCTGATTTCCAGTTTACCAGGGAATCACTGGCTGCCAGATTATCTCTATCTCCTCTCTCAAGGAGATATTCCCTGCACAGCCCAGGGCCACCTGCCCCTCAGGTGGTTACTGGCCGAGCTGCCCGTATCTCCCGCCTCACGGGAGATAGCCTACTGTTTCACTTAAAGCTTATCGCGCTTGATCATTAGGTGTCCAGAGGTTAGCCATACTTGTATTATTGGTGATTCTGCAGATCATCTATAATCAAGTATACATCTGTATTGTTGATGATTCTGCAGATCATCAATAATCAGATTCTCTCTGTGTGCTGACACCAATCGTTACAGAACGACAGACCGAAAACACTATGGATGCACTGTATAGTCATGTTGAAGTCCTGACCACCACGGTAAACAATCTTTCCGGGGTAATTATGAACCAACAGACTCAGATCAATCAGTTATTTGGGGCTATTCAGGAAATTCAATTAACTATAAATACAGTGCGATCCCTTCCAGTCACGGACATTCGCATGTCCGTACCTGAAAAGTTTTCTGGACATAGATCTGACGTTCGGAATTTCAGAGATCGGGTACTGTCTTATTTTGAGTTGAGGCCTACCTTGTCAGGAACTGAGTCCCAAAGGGTAACATTTATAAAGACCCTGCTGTCTGGTGATTCCCAAACATGGGCATATAGCCTACATGCTGAGCATGAGGCGTCATCAGTTCAGGAATTTTTTAAGGCCATGGCCATTATATACGATGACCCGGATATTTCTTCCACTGCTGAAAAGAAGCTCAAGATGCTCAGGCAAGGTCGTAAATCGGTTGAGGTTTACGCCGCTGAGTTTAGGAAGTGGGCTGTCTCGGCTAGGTGGGGAGCATATGCTTTATTAGACTGGTTTTTGGCAGGATTGTCGGTTGCAATCCATGACGTGATGATAGGACATCCTGAACCCAAATCTGTAGACGAGGCAATTTCTTTGGCCGTGCAGATAGATCGCCGTTTGCGCTACCAGAAACAGATTCGTGGTAGGAATGCTATAAGGTCTGTCTCATACGACTCTTCTCGACCTTCATCACCCCCAGACGAGCCGATGCAAATCGGATATTCAGGGCTGAGTCAAGTGAAAAAGAGTCACAGAAGGCCAAGAAAAAGCGGTCTATATGGTGCTAAAGGGCCAGGAGAATGCTTCCACCTGGGGTTAGTCAATACCATAGGCGAGCGGTCTTTATCTCTAAACAAGAATTGTCTGCTTCTTCCCTGCTCTATTACATGGGAGGGTCGGACTAGTTCCGCAGAAGCCTTTGTAGACTCCGGTTCTGCAGCGAACTTCATAGATTACGATTTCGTAAAAAAATTGGGGATACCCTTGTTCCCACTAGACCGGCAGATTCTGGTCACCGCAGTGGATGACTCTCCATTGCAGAGTAGTCAACCTCTTTTCCAAACCCCCTTGTTGTCATGTTGTTTGGGGGCGTTGCATGAAGAGAGATTACAGTTCCTGGTCCTGCCAATGGTAAACTCTACCGTTGTTCTTGGTATGCCCTGGTTACAACTCCACTGTTCATTAGGTGTCCAGAGGTTAGCCATACTTGTATTTTTGATGATTCTGCAGATCATCTATAATCAAGTATTCATACAATACAATACAATACAATACAATAACATTTCTATAGCGCTTTTCTCCCATAGGACTCAAAGCGCTTAGGCTCTCTCAGATTCAGTAATTAGTGGGATGAAGTATTCACACAACAAAAGTTATATTTCTGCAAATGCCAGACTGAACAGGTGGGTTTTCAGTCTGGATTTAAACACGTCCAGGGATGGGGCTGTCCTGATCTGTTGAGGTAAGGAGTTCCAAAACGTAGGGGCAGCATGACAGAAGGCTCTGGGACCAAAAGTTTCTAAGTGGACTCTGGGTATGACTAGATTATTAGAACCTGTGGATCTGAGAATGCGGGGATTGCTTCGCAGCTGTAACATATCTTTCATATATCCAGGGCCTAGATTATTCAGGGATTTAAATGTCAGTAGGCCGATCTTGAATAGGACCCTCCATTCTATAGGTAGCCAGTGAAGGGAATGCAGGACTGGCGTTATGTGGCAGTGACGGGGTTGGTTGGTTAGCAGTCTGGCAGCAGTATTCTGTATCAGCTGTAGGCGGTACAAGGCCTTTTTTGGAAGGCCAGTGTAGAGAGCATTGCAGTAGTCCAGTCGGGATGTGATGAAGGCGTGGACTAAGGTTGGCAGATCTTCTGGGGGTAAGAGGTGCTTGATTTTTGCAATGTTCTTCAGGTGAAAATAGGATGATTTCACCACAGCAGAGATTTGAGTTCTGAAGTTTAAATCCCCATCAATTAGAACTCCCAGGCTACGCACATGATCAGAGCTGCGTAGATCCGTGCCTCCTATTCCCAGTGGTGAAGACTGCAAGTTAAGTTGTTTTGTTATCATGCTCTGCCCTCCAATCAGAAGAACTTCAGTTTTGTCTGCATTTAGTTTCAGCCAGTTGTCATTCATCCATTGCTGTAGTTCACGTAAGCAGGCGTTTATAGTTAGAGTTGGGTCTGTCACACCAGGCTTGAAGGAAAGATATAGTTGGGTGTCGTCTGCATAGCAGTGGTATGTCAGGCCATGTTTTTGGATTAGTTTTCCCAACGGTAGCATGTAAATCGTGAAAAGCAGGGGAGAGAGGATTGAGCTCTGGGGCACCCCATACTTAAGTGTTACAGGGGTGGACAGGAAGGGCCCCATAGACACTTTGTGGGTTCTGCCACTCAAGAAGGATTGGAACCACTGAAGTACTATGCCATCAATGCCGCAGTATTCCTGTAGCCTGTTTATCAAGATGTCATGGTCAACTGTGTCAAAGGCTGCAGAAAGGTCTAGCAGTATGAGGATCGAGCACTCTCCTCTGTCTCTTGCCATGAGCAGGTGGTTGCATATTTGGATGAGGGCAGTTTCAGTGCTGTGGTGTTTCCTGAAGCCAGACTGGAATGGGTCATAACTGTTATTTTGTAGGATTCTGGCTTCTAGCTGGAGGTATACAGCTTTTTCAATTAGCTTTGCCAGAAAGGGGAGGTTAGAGACAGGTCTGTAGCTGGTCATTGCATCTGGGTCCAGGGAGGGTTTTTTGAGGAGAGGCCTGATGATTGCTTCCTTCAGTAAAGCAGGAAATATCCCTGATTGTAAGGAACAGTTAACAATTTTGAGGAATACCGGTACGAACAGGTCGGGGCAGTTCAACATGAACTGTGTTGGGCCAGGATCCAGGTCACAGGTAGTTAGGCGGACGTGAAGGAGGATGCTTGATGTGACTTCTTCATCAATTTCTTTGAAGTTTGACCAAGGTGTTACGTTGTCTCTGCTAATGGTCTTCGGCGCTATATTAGGCTCAGATGCTGTAAGTTGGATGGCGGACCTTATAGCGGAGACTTTGTCTGTGAAGAAATGGGCAAATTGGTCACAGAGGTCCTTTGAAGACTCGATATTAAGTTTTTGACATGCTGGGTTGCAGAGTTTTTCCACTGTGCGGAACAGTTGGGCTGGTTTGTTAACTGCATTTGCAATCTCTTGTGATAGAAAGGATGATTTTTTTCCCGTGATTACCTTTTGGTAGCTCTTCAAGTGGAAGATTAAGGCATGTTTGTCTTCTGGGGACTGAGATTTGCGCCACAGCCTCTCAAGTTTTCGGCCTTGTCTTTTCAGCTCTTTTATAGCGTTATCAAACCACTGTGCATGATGGTGTGGAGTAAGATATTTGGTGCGCAGAGGAGCAATGGTCTCAAAGGTGGAGGACACACATTTGTTGTATTTAAACACCAGAGTATCAGGGTCCAAGCTGGAGTCAGTCAATTCATCAAAGCTAAATTCATCTGTATTGTTGATGATTCTGCAGATCATCAATAATCAGATTCTCTCTGTGTGCTGACACCAATCGTTACAGAAACCTCTTCTCTCCCTGGATCAACTTTTTAACTCCAGTCTGCGCTCCAGAGCTCTGAAGATGATCAAGGATCCATCTCACCCGGGTTGACGCTTCTTCAGCCAGCTTCCCTCAGGCCGGAGATTCCGGCCCATCTACACTAGGACCACAAGACACAGGAACAGCTTCTTCCCTTCAGCTGTCAACTCTTTGAACTCTATGGACTCTCCTTACACTGGACAAAATTAGCGGCCAACTCAATGTTTTGCTATGTTTAACTGCTGTATTTTTTTAATTATTGTTTGTTTGTTTGTATGTATGTATGTATATCCTGTTTCACACTAGCCCTGTACCTGCTAAAACCAATTCCGGGCACGACCCAGTTGTGCTTGGCGAAATAAAAGATTCTGATTCTGACTTTACATTTTTAAACATTGAATTTCATCTGTCATTTATGTGCCCATACAGCGATCCTATCCAGATCCTGTTGCAATACATCACTATCTTCCTGAGAGTTTATGATTCTGCACAATTTTGTATCATCTGCAAAAATAGCAACATTGCTTTCTACTGCATCTACTAGGTCATTAATAAATAAACTGAAAAGGACTGGACCCAGTACTGACTCCTGAGGGAACCCACTGCTAACAGTCACCCATTTTGAATAAGATCCATTGACCACAACTCTTTGTTTTCTGTCCATTGGCCAGTTCCCTATCCATATGTATAGGACGCAAGTTGTGTCTTGTATAAAAGGGCTACATGTCCGTTATTTGTAGCCGCAATCAACATATTGGTCGGCCACAGCACCTACTATTATAGCGTGGTCAAGGTTGAGGGGTGTTAAGGTTAGGTGCAAGGGTTTAAGGTCATTTGCCCAGGGGTGGGGGCTAAGGTTAGGCGCAAACCAAGGGTTAGGCGGTACAAGGGCCGGGGGGGGGGGGTGGGGTTAAGAGTTAGGCACCACCATAGGAGAGGTTAAAGGGAACCTGTACTGAGTAAAATTATTTAAAATAAACACATGAGGTAACTTCAAATGAACATTACATAGTTACCTTGCCATCAGTTCCTCTCAGAAGCTCACCATTTTCTTCTGACAATGATCCCTTCCAGTTCTGACAACATTTTGTCAGAACTGAAATATATCAGTTGCTGTTAGTTATATATCAGTTGCTGTCAGTTATAGCTGAGAGGAGAACTGATGTGTCCATGTTTCCCTATGGCTCTAGTGGGCAATGTTACAGTTTAACTGTGTGCTGAGCAGAAAGCTGTTATGGAGTAATAGCTATTTTCAAAATGTAGGACAGAGAATTTCATTGATCACAGTGGACAAACAGGATGCAGGAAAGGAGAAAGAGATTGATAAGTAGACTGCACGGGAGGTAAGTATGACTTGTGCATGTTTATTTTGACTTTTCATTTTCAGTTCAGGTTTTCTTTAAGGGTTGTGCACCCCAGTGGAGGATTCTGTATGGGAGAGGTTAGGTCATAGGAAATGGTACACTTTAAAGCTTGTATGCAGTTAGGAAAAAAAACAGCTGCACCACATAGTAAAATGAAGCTATTTTATTGATCTAAACAGGGTTGGGTTTGTGGGAAGGCCCCCAAAGTGCATGCCTAGGGCACCAGAAACTGAGGGGCAGGTGACAGATTGACTCACCTGTCACCTGACATACCTGAAAGCCGTTCACCTGCTCTGCAAGTTGCAGCCCTACTTTGCACTTTTTGCTGTGTGTGCAGCTGGCAGGGCAGTCACAGCTCCCAGCTACAAATGAGTGCCGAGCAGCGAAGTGAAGGTTTGAGTGAGCCTGCAGCAGCCAGCAGGCAGACTCTCTCCTGGGCAGTGGTTGGAGCTTCCTGACAGCAGCCGCAAAACTTCAGCCACTTGCTCAGCCCACTGTCAATTCATCACGCAACGCAGTGTCAGCAGCCCAGCAAGGAGTGGGGTAGCGTAGTACCAGTGGGCAGCATCGCATCATTGCTGCTGACACATTATCACACACAAGAGTAACTCCGCCCTCCTCCGTCCCAGTTCCTGCTTGTCAGTGGTGTGGAGTGGAGGGGCAGGAAGTGTTGAGAGATCACAATGTGCACTGGGGCTGATGGACAGTTAGAAACCCCAGGATGCAGGCGCAGAGTGAGATCTCTCCCACTAGTGTTGGGCGAACAGTGTTCGCCACTGTTCGGGTTCTGCAGAACATCACCCTGTTCGGGTGATGTTCGAGTTCGGCCGAACACCTGATGGTGCTCGGCCAAACCGTTCGGCCGCATGGCCGAACTAAGAGCGCATGGCCGAACGTTCCCCGAACGTTCAGCTAGCGCTGTGATTGGCCGAACGGGTCACGTGGTTCGGACCCGAACGCGCTCTGATTGGCCGAACGGTCACGTGGTTCGGGTAAATAAATACCCGAACCACGTCATATCTCCGCCATTTCTCTGTGGGTTTAGCTTTGGGTAGGCAGGCAGGGTAGTTCGCTCTCCAGCCACGCTAGCCAGGGTCCCCCCCAGTCATTGTGTGCAGCTGCTGGGAACAGTAGTACACCGCTCGCTCAGCCACACTATATATAGCATTGTTTACTGCCACTGTGTACCTCGCTCAGCCACACTATATAAAGCATTGTGTGCAGCTGCCACTCTGTATACACGGCTCAGCCAGACTATATAGCATTGTGTGTACTGCCACTGTGTACCTCGCTCAGCCACGCTATATATAGCATTGTGTTTACTGCCACTCTGTGTACACGGCTCAGCCAGACTATATAGCATTGTGTGTACTGCCACTGTGTACCTCGCTCAGCCACGCTATATATATAGCATTGTGTTTACTGCCACTCTGTGTACACCGCTCAGCCAGACTATATAGCATTGTGTGTACTGCCACTCTGTGTACACGGCTCAGCCAGACTATATAGCATTGTGTGTACTGCCACTCTGTGTACACGGCTCAGCCAGACTATATAGCATTGTGTGTACTGCCACTCTGTGTACACCGCTCAGCCAGACTATATAGCATTGTGTGTACTGCCACTCTGTGTACACCGCTCAGCCAGACTATATAGCATTGTTTACTGCCACTCTGTGTACACGGCTCAGCCAGACTATATAGCATTGTTTACTGCCACTCTGTGTACACCGCTCAGCCAGACTATATAGCATTGTGTGTACTGCCACTCTGTGTACACCGCTCAGCCAGACTATATAGCATTGCGTACTCTGCCAGTCAGTGTGTATATTGCTGGGATCAGTAATACTCCACTCACCGCCAACCACTATATGAGCTCACCATGAGTTCCTCAGAGACCTCCGCTGTGAGCAGCACTCCCAACAACAGCAACAGCCAACGCCCCACGCAAGCTATAACATCCACCCCAGCAGCCAGTGGTCAGCAGCAGCCCTCCCCGGAGGAGAACGTTGTGTCCATCGGTCCGTCGCCAGAGCGATTAATGAGGGCTGCCATTGAGGAGATGATGGGGCCTGATGTGGAGGAGGAGGTCTGGCTCAGGCCAGCATCCCAAGTTAATGTTGAGGACGATGAGGGGTCTGTGTCTGGGGATGTTGGGGTGGCAGAGGTGGTGGGTGGGTCAGACTCAGGAGAAGAGTTGTATGATGAGGATGATGATCGGGACCATCTGTATGTGCCTCAGAGTCCGACCCCGGAAAACATGTTGTATCGTGTGTTTAGGTACTAAAATCTGCTTTCCCACTTCCCAGTACTGCCCGCAGTGCCCGGGTCCACGGATCCATATAATTTTTTGGGCAGCACTATCAAACTGTGGTACTATGAGTGAGTTGCCATGGTCCTTCTGTGCTGCCTGTCACACTCACCGTCTGTCTGCAGATGGATTGTTCAACACAGCTACGCCATCTGACATGTAGTCCTGGACCTTGACCATCTTCTCCAGGCGATTGGTGTTGGAGGACGTGGAACTGCCCGATTGCTGTTCTGTGGGCTGCTGCATGGGTGTCAGAAAATGTTCCCACTCCAAGGACACTGCCAATACCATTCCCTTTTCGGCACTAGCAGCAGCTTGTGTTCTTTGCTGCCCTCCTGGTCCTCCTGGGTTTGCTGAAGTCAGTCTGTCGGCGTACAACTGGCTAAAGAAGGAGGAGGATGTCAATCTCCTCTCTAAAGTCTCCATCCTCAAGGGCCTGCTGGAATTGTTCCATTTTTGACCTGTCTGAAACTTTCTTCAATCAGTTTTTTTAACATTGTGTTTGTATAAACTGGGTATAAACCCAGTAATTGGTGTTGTCCAGATTCCAGAATAATGAATAATAATGAATAGTGAATAATGTGCGGGCCGCGTTCAATGCAGTCTAGCATGAATTGAGCCATGTGTGCCAGAGAGTCCTGCCAGACTCCTCTGTCTTCATGTTCTTGTGAGCGTTGTGATTGTTGTGATGCACCATATTCGTCACCAGCATCACTTTCTTCCTCTTCTGCTGTCCATTCCCGCTAAATTGTGGAAGTCCAACGTGCACCGCTCTGTCCCTCGGCAGTGGGGGCATCCAATTCCTGCTCCAACTCCAGCTGTTCCTCGTCCTGTTCTTTGTCATAGCTGGGACCAGCGTTTCCTGAGGCAGGTTGCCTGATGTTGGTATCATCACGCTGATCGTTTTCATCTTCAGAATCCCCCACTTGCATCATGCCAGCGGTTTCCATCTTCAACATTGATTTCTTCAGTAAACACAGCAGTGGTATTGTAATGCTGACTGTAGAGTTGTCACTGCTCAGTCACACAACGTGGATTGCTCAAAATTTTGGAGGACTTGGCAGAGATCCAACATGGTGGCCCAATCAGATCCACAGAAGCTTGGTAGCTAGCTGCTAAAATGCGCCTCGGCACTGCGCAAAAGCGTGCTAGCATGTGCAGCGTAGAATTCCAGCGCGTAGGGAGGGACATCACCCAGCGAGCGATGGTGCGCTAGATTAAAGCGCTCCTGCATCTCTTGGTGAGTCCTTCAGAAGCGGTACTGGACTTTTAACAATGTTTTTTTTTTTTTCCTTCAACAGAAGATCTGCCACGTTGGAGTGAGGAGGACGCCGCAGAAATCACATTGAATGCTAAATGACAGGCCTAAAGTGCTTTCAAACATCTTGCATGTGTATACATCAATCAGGTAGTGTAATTAAGGTACTGCTTCACACTGACACACCAAACTCACCGTGTAACGCACCGCAAACAGCTGTTTGTGTAGTGACGGCCGTGCTGGACTGGTGCGCACCATGGCGAGAGTGCAGGTTTTGGTGGCTTTACAGCCCATATGGTCGCCTGGCTGATGTAGCTGAATGACAGAACAGTGACTGTCCAGCTGATCAAATTTGGTCTGACCACAATGAGGCAACGACCTTATTATCGTGGGTATGCCCCCCGAGACACTCATCTAGGCGCCGGTCATTGCTTCATTGTGATACGCAAGCTCCTTCACCACGGCAAGGTAATGATCACGAAGGGGAATGGGCGCATGTACATGCCTTTTCTTTTGTTGTTGCAGCTGCCCGCAGTGCAGCCAGAAAAATTAGGCAGTCATGTACACGCACCAGAAAAATAATTACAGCGGCCGCTGCTAGCAGCGGCCTAAAAAATTCAGCAATCCGCCTGGAGTCCCGGACCCTGTTGGTGGTGGCGGAGAAGGTAGTCAAGCGGCCTGCAGGCAGACATGCTGTGTGGAGGGACTGGGAGCGACTTAGTCTTCTTGGGGCAGGCCAGGCAGCCAGTCACACGGCGTGCAGGCAGAGATGCTGTGTGTGCGGGGACTGACTTAGTCTTGGGGCGGGCAGCAGCCCTCCGGGATCCATGCCTCATTCATTTTGATAAAGGTGAGGTACTTAACACTTTTGTGACTTAGGCGACTTCTCTTCTCTGTGACAATGCCTCCAGCTGCGCTGAAGGTCCTTTCTGACAGGACGCTTGCGGCAGGGCAGGAGAGAAGTTGGATGGCAAATTGGGACAGTTCTGGCCACAGGTCAAGCCTGCGCACCCAGTAGTTCAAGGGTTCCTCATCGCTGTTCACAGCAGTGTCTACATCCACACTTAAGGCCAGGTAGTCAGCTACCTGCCGTTCCAGGCGTTGGTGGAGGGTGGATCCGGAAGGGCTACGGCGAGGCGTTGGACTAAAGAACGTCCGCATGTCCGACATCACCATGAGATCGCTGGAGCGTCCTGTCTTTGACTGCGTGGACATGGGAGGAGGATTAGTGGCAGTGGTACCTTGCTGGCGTTGTGCCGTCACATCACCCTTAAAGGCATTGTAAAGCATAGTTGACAGCTGGTTCTGCATGTGCTGCATCCTTTCCACCTTCCGGTGAGTTGGTAACAGGTCCGCCACTTTGTGCCTGTACCGAGGGTCTAGTAGTGTGGCCACCCAGTACAGCTCATTCCCCTTGAGGTTTTTTATACGGGGGTCCCTGCCCGTGCTTGGCAGACCAGGCATCCGTGGTCAGGTGTACCCTTGACCCAACGCTCTTCGCAAGAGATGACACCACTTGCCTCTCAACTTCACGGTGCAGTTGGGGTATGGCCTTTCTCGAAAAATAAGTGCGGCCTGGCATCTTCCACTGCGGTGTTCCGATGGCCACAAATTTACGGAAGGCCTCAGAGTCCACCAGCCGGTATGGTAACAGCTGCCGAGCTAACAGTTCCGCCACGCCAGCTGTCAGACGCCGGGCAAGGGGGTGACTGGCCGAAATTGGCTTCTTCCACTCAAACATTTCCTTCACGGACACCTGACTGCTGCTGTGGGCAGAGGAGCAGGAACCGCTCAAGGGCAGAGGCGGAGTGGAGGAGGGTGCCTGTGAAGGTGGAAGGGAGAAAGCGGCAGAAGCAGATAATGCACCTGATGGAGGAGGAAGAGGAGAAGGAGGGTGGCTTTGCTTTTGTGTGCTGCTGCTGCTTTTGCTCAGGTGGCCATCCCATTGCTGTTTGTGCCTTTTCTCCAGGTGCCTTCGTAAGGCACTTGTCCCTACGTGAGTGTTGGCCTTTCCACGGCTCATTTTTTGTTGGCAGAGCGAACAGATGGCTTTGGTCCGATCTGAGGCACACACATTAAAAAATTTCCACACCGCTGAGCCACCCTGGGATGTGGGCACTATGGGGACCTCAGCAGCTGATGCTGAAGGGCAAGTTGGCTGGCTGTACATAGGTGGCGATACATGGTGCCAGACTCTGCCACCAGCTGTTTCTGACGAAGAGCTGCCCCAGCTTCTTTCAGCAACTTCTCTCCTCCTACTACTCTCTGACTCCCCCTCTGAACTGTCCCCCTCTTCATCTCCTCTATTGGGAACATACAGAGGATCCCTATTACCGTCATCATCGTAGTCATCCTGCCCAGCTTCGCTTGCCTCAGACAAATCCAAACTTGCACCATCAGTAGGTCCTTCATCCTCCTGACACGTTACATCCATAGTGTTGCCGCGTAACTCAGACATATTAGCTGGTGAAAATTCATCTGGCTGTAACAACAATGGCTGTGCATCAGTGATTTCAACACTAAATAATTCTTGCGAAGTGTCAAATGCAGCGGAAGTGGTGCTAGTAGTAGCGCTGGTGGCTGAGCAAGATGAGGTGTTCTGTGTCGCTAAATACTCAACCACGTCCTGACAATCTTGGGAGGTGATGGGACGTGCCTTCTTCCGAGCACTGTACTGTGGGCCAGGTCCACACGAAATTACATTTACACGACCTCGCGCAGACCTGCCGGGTGGCCTTCCTCTGGCTCTGGCACTACCTCTTCCTCTACCTGTTTTGTCCATATCGGGTATGCACGGAGTGGTATATCACACTGCGTGCACTCACGTAGGTAGGTGGGTTCACTTAACTGCACAGGTATGCGCACTGATGCGGTGGGTTCACTAAACAGAACAGGTATACAGTGGCGGGTTCACAGAACAGGTATGCAGTGGCAGGTTCACTGAACACAACAGGTATGCAGTGGCGGGTTCACTGAACAGGTATACAGTGGCGGGTCCACTGAACAGAACAGGTATGTAGTGGCGGGTTCACTAAACAGAACAGGTATACAGTGGCGGGTTCACTAAACAGAACAGGTATACAGTGGCGGGTTCACAGAACAGGTATGCAGTGGCAGGTTCACTGAACACAACAGGTATGCAGTGGCGGGTTCACTGAACAGGTATACAGTGGCGGGTCCACTGAACAGAACAGGTATGCAGTGGCGGGTTCACTAAACAGAAAAGGTATACAGTGGCGGGTTCACTAAACAGAACAGGTATACAGTGGCGGGTTCACAGAACAGGTATGCAGTGGCAGGTTCACTGAACACAACAGGTATGCAGTGGCGGGTTCACTGAACAGGTATACAGTGGCGGGTCCACTGAACAGAACAGGTATGCAGTGGCGGGTTCACTAAACAGAACAGGTATACAGTGGCGGGTTCACTAAACAGAACAGGTATACAGTGGCGGGTTCACTAAACAGAACAGGTATACAGTGGCGGGTTCACAGAACAGGTATGCAGTGGCAGGTTCACTGAACACAACAGGTATGCAGTGGCGGGTTCACTGAACAGGTATACAGTGGCGGGTCCACTGAACACAACAGGTATGCAGTGGCGGGTTCACTAAACAGAACAGGTATACAGTGGCGGGTTCACTAAACAGAACAGGTATACAGTGGCGGGTTCACAGAACAGGTATGCAGTGGCAGGTTCACTGAACACAACAGGTATGCAGTGGCGGGTTCACTGAACAGGTATACAGTGGCGGGTCCACTGAACAGAACAGGTATGCAGTGGCGGGTTCACTAAACAGAAAAGGTATACAGTGGCGGGTTCACTAAACAGAACAGGTATACAGTGGCGGGTTCACAGAACAGGTATGCAGTGGCAGGTTCACTGAACACAACAGGTATGCAGTGGCGGGTTCACTGAACAGGTATACAGTGGCGGGTCCACTGAACAGAACAGGTATGCAGTGGCGGGTTCACTAAACAGAACAGGTATACAGTGGCGGGTTCACTGAACAGGTATACAGTGGCGGGTCCACTGAACAGAACAGGTATGCAGTGGCGGGTTCACTAAACAGAACAGGTATACAGTGGTGGGTTCACTAAACAGAACAGGTATGCAGTGGCGGGTTCACTGAACAGGTATACAGTGGCAGGTCCACTGAACAGAACAGGTATGCAGTGGCGGGTTCACTAAACAGAACAGGTATACAGTGGCGGGTTCACTAAACAGAACAGGTATACAGTGGCGGGTTCACAGAACAGGTATGCAGTGGCAGGTTCACTGAACACAACAGGTATGCAGTGGCGGGTTCACTGAACAGGTATACAGTGGCGGGTCCACTGAACAGAACAGGTATGCAGTGGCGGGTTCACTAAACAGAACAGGTATACAGTGGCGGGTTCACTAAACAGAACAGGTATACAGTGGCGGGTTCACAGAACAGGTATGCAGTGGCAGGTTCACTGAACACAACAGGTATGCAGTGGCGGGTTCACTGAACAGGTATACAGTGGCGGGTCCACTGAACAGAACAGGTATGCAGTGGCGGGTTCACTAAACAGAACAGGTATACAGTGGCGGGTTCACTAAACAGAACAGGTATACAGTGGCGGGTTCACAGAACAGGTATGCAGTGGCAGGTTCACTGAACACAACAGGTATGCAGTGGCGGGTTCACTGAACAGGTATACAGTGGCGGGTCCACTGAACAGAACAGGTATGCAGTGGCGGGTTCACTAAACAGAACAGGTATACAGTGGCGGGTTCACTAAACAGAACAGGTATACAGTGGCGGGTTCACAGAACAGGTATGCAGTGGCAGGTTCACTGAACACAACAGGTATACAGTGGCGGGTTCACTGAACAGGTATACAGTGGCGGGTCCACTGAACAGAACAGGTATGCAGTGGCGGGTTCACTAAACAGAACAGGTATACAGTGGCGGGTTCACTAAACAGAACAGGTATACAGTGGTGGGTTCACTAAACAGAACATGTATACAGTGGCGGGTTCACAGAACAGGTATGCAGTGGCAGGTTCACTGAACACAACAGATATGCAGTGGCGGGTTCACTGAACAGGTATACAGTGGCGGGTCCACTGAACAGAACAGGTATGCAGTGGCGGGTTCACTAAACAGAACAGGTATACAGTGGCGGGTTCACTAAACAGAACAGGTATACAGTGGCGGGTTCACTAAACAGAACAGGTATACAGTGGCGGGTTCACAGAACAGGCATGCAGTGGCAGGTTCACTGAACACAACAGGTATGCAGTGGTGGGTTCACTGAACAGGTATACAGTGGCGGGTCCACTGAACAGAACAAGTATGCAGTGGCGGGTTCACTGAACAGGTATGCAGTGGTGGGTTCACAGAACAGGTATGCAGTGGTGGGTTCACAGCACAGGTATGCAGTGGTGGGTTCACTGAACAGGTATACAGTGGCGGGTCCACTGAACAGAACAGGTATGCAGTGGCGGGTTCACTGAACAGGTATGCAGTGGTGGGTTCACAGAACAGGTATGCAGTGGTGGGTTCACAGCACAGGTATGCAGTGGTGGGTTCAATGAACAGGTATACAGTGGCGGGTCCACTGAACAGAACAGGTATGCAGTGGCAGGTTCACTGAACAGGTATGCAGTGGTGGGTTCACAGCACAGGTATGCAGTGGTGGGTTCACAGCGCAGGTATGCAGTGGTGGGTTCACAGCACAGGTATGCAGTGGTGGGTTCACAGCACAGGTATGCAGTGGTGGGTTCACAGCACAGGTATGCAGCCAGACAGGAACAAGTTAAGCCTAACTAATCTTTCCCTGAGAGACAGTCTGCAGCAGCTCGCCCTACTCTCACTAACGCAGGCAGCACACGAGTGACCGTAATGGCCGCCGCTGCCTGCCTTATATAAGGGGGGGTGGGGCTCCAGGGGCTAGTGTAGCCTAATTGGCTACACTGGGCCTGCTGACTGTGATGTAGAGGGTCAAAGTTGACCCTCCATGTGCATTATGGGGCGAACCGAACTTCCGCAAAGGTTCGCCTGCGGGACGCGAACGCGAACCACTGAAGTTCGCATGGAACCGTTCGCAGGCGAACCGTTCGGCCCAACTCTAGTCACTTGTCACTTTGTCATTTTGTCACTTTGTCACTTGTCACTTTGTCACTTGTCACTTGTCACTTTGTCACTTGTCACTTGTCACTTTGTCATTTTGTCACTTTGTCATTTTGTCACTTTGTCACTTTGTCACTTTTCACTTGGTCACTTGTCACTTGGTCACTTGGTCACTTGTCCAGATGATCTCGGTACACCTCCTGCGATTCAAATTCCTGCACACATTGCTCTGGGATTTGGGTGTGATGAATGATGCATCTAACTGGCCACCGGAGGCAATTAAGGCCTTCAAAACATTGAAAGCAGCTTTCTGTTCCGCCCCCATTTTGCGTCATGTTGAGTTGTTGACGTCATGTTCATCCTCGGCCTCGCCTTGCATTTCAGTGCGAGGTGCATTTTCCACAGAAAAAGGTTGTGAATCCGGGCACAACATTTGTGGCTGTTCCATTGACCTTTCACAGGTAGAAGATTGTGGGGGTGGGAATAGCTCCTCCGAATAGCCCGTTGTGTCCTGAAAACTACTCATTGCATTGCTTTGCGCACACATTTTTTTGTCCTCATGCAAGGCCTGAGTTGCACCTGAAAGCGTGGCCTTCTCCTCCTGCGCCTCCTCCTGTTCCATCACGTCTGCTGCTGCTGGGTTAGCGTTGACGCCCGGTCCCTGTTTATTGAACCTCTTATCTTTATTACATTTATGACTGCATGGCGGTAAAAAGCATGCTATCCGCACGCTTCTTGTCTTCATGCAAGGCCTGGGTTGTTGTGTCTCAAAAAGCATGGCCTTCTCCTCCTGCGCCTGCTCCTGTTCCATCACGTGTGCTGCTGCTGCTGGGTTAGCGTTACCGGTCCCTTTTCCTGGAACCTCTTCTCTGTATTACATTTATGACTGCATGGCGACAAAAAGCATGTTACCTGTGCAAAGAAACATGACATTTTCCACATTTAAAAGACAGTTTTTCCTTTGAAACTTTACAATCAATTTTCTCAAAAACTATAAGCTCTTTTTCAAATATTTTTTTTCCTCTTGTACCCACTCCCAAGGTGCACATACCCTGCTAATTTGGGGTATGTAGCATGTAAGGAAGCTTTACAAAGCACGAAAGTTCGGGTCCCCATTGACTTCCATTATGTACGGAGTTCGGCGCGAACACCCGAACATCGCGGCGATGTTCGGCGAACGTTCGCGAACCCGAACATCTAGGTGTTCGCCCAACACTATCTCCCACCACAGACATGCCTGACTGCAGGAGAAGAGAAGGAAGTCGGGCCAGGCATAATGATACACAAGGGAGAGTGTAATGCTGGATACACACCATGCGTTTCCGCGTTCGATGCGGCCATCGATACGCATCAATTCGATTATTTTCGACATGTCCGATTCAAGCTTCAATGGATCGTTAGGTCGATTTGCCATACTTTACATGGCATTCGACCTAAAAATCATCGAAATTCGTTCGGAAATGTTCGGAAATAATCGAATCGACGCGTATCGACGGCCGCGTGCGACGCGGAAACTCATGGTGTGTATCCAGCATAAGTAGTCATGCCCACTGTGACTCTCCCTCCCCAGTCCCCACCAGCAAACCAATGGGACTTTCCCTCCCTTCCAGCACCCAATGTGACTTCCCCTCCCTCTCCTCCCCACCATCACCCAATGTGACTTTCCCTCCCTCCCCACCATCACCCAATGTGACTTTCCCTCCCTCCATCTCTCCCCACCAGCACCCAATGTGACTTTCTCTCCCTCTCCTCCAGCACCCAATGTGACTTTCCCTCCCTACCAGCACCAATGTGACTTTCCCTCCCATCCCACCAGCTCCCAATTTGACTTTCCCTCCCTCCCCACAAGCTCCCAGTGTGACTCCCCCTCCCTCCCCACCAGCACACAGTGTGACTGTCCCTCCCCACCAGCACCCATGCCTCTCACTCCCTCCCCACAAGCACCCAATGTGAGTCTCCCTCCCCACTAGCACCCAATGTGACTCTTCTTATCTCCCCTCCAGCACTCAGTGTGACTCTCCCTCCTGCCCCACCAGTACCCAATGTGACTTGCCCTCTATACCCAACAACACCCAATGTGAATCTCCCTCCCCACCAGCACCCAATGTGCCTCTCACTCCCTCCCCACCAGCAACCAGTGTGAATCTCCCTCCCCACCAGCACCCAATGTTACTCTCCTTCTCTTCCCACCAGCACTTAGTGTTTTTCTCCTTCCTGCCCCACCAGTATTCAATTTAACTTGCCCTCTATATCCTACAACACCCAATGTGAATCTCCCTCCACACCAGCATCCAATGTGAATCTCCCTCCCCACCAGCACCCAATGTTAATCTCACTCCCCACCAGTACCCAATGTGATTTTTTTTCTAGAAAATTATTACCTGTAGTACTTCTTATTTAAATTATTATAGAATTAAATTATTTAGATAACTGATCAGTATACATGTTATTTGATTATTCTTAGAAGAACAGTTTTGGTGTATAAACAAGTATTAAATTACCATAGCCTGTAAGATACAGGTCTGCGTGCTTTGCTGGCTCAAAATGGCTAATTCCATTTCAGGTAAAAGACAGACACATTCCAAAGTAATTAGTAGAGAGACATATTATCAGAAGTGTGTCATGAAAGATAGAAACATAGATGAAGATTTTTAAATATTTAACTACTTCCTGCCAGCCCATGTAAGCACACGCCCCCCCCACCCCCCCCCCCCCCCCAGTGGCACCTGCATCTGCAACCAGATTCTCTGTTTTGCAAAATAGATTGTTTTAAAGCATCTGTTGTGCACTAAACAGTGCAAAAAAAAAAAGAGAAAGTCAGTGCATATTTGTTCCATTTAAAGTCAGCTAGTGCTGATACAATAATTATATGTGGCAGGTGGAATCTGATGTTTTTCAATATTTATTTTACCATTGTGGATTGTGTGAATAACATTTATTTAATAATCATTTATACTTTTGATACCAATAAAATTGAGTCCTCTATACCTTTAATACTATACCATACAATAAGTATGGTTGGACTCTCAAACTAATACGGTTTTCCCTATCCCCTTTCCCTTATTTTAGTGATACCACTGTTTGCCCTATACCAACATGGTAGCTAACTTACTTGGCCAATTGGATATAAGCTGCTAGAATCCAATCTGTGAAGGGATGGTTTCGGCAGTTAGCAACTGGAGGGTGATGGGTGTGGGCGCTTGTGAGGGGGCCCTTCAGTCAAGCTCACAGAGAATATTGGCTGCAGTTCATTAATTAAAAGGTAAGTATTTATTGTAAATTATCATTCCAGGATGTAGAATCTACATCCTAATTAGTACTGCTGTAGGTTTTAGGACATAGAATTTATGTTCCTCATTAAATAATGCTGCCAGCGGCTCGTGCATATGTGCGCTCTCTCCCTGGCATGTGATCATATGCACGTGCGAGGGCACGCTCCTGCATGGTCCTGTGCAAAAGTGAATGATTGTTCAAATAGCAACAATGATTTAATAAAGTTAGGCAAAAAAAAGTTTACAAATTAAAAATTAAAGTGACATGATTATGTGCAAAAGTGAAAGATTGCTGCTAGCAAATAGTAACAATTAATCAATAAGTTAGGCAAAAACCAAAAAAATTTTAAAAGTAAAAAAAAAATTAAAGTGACATGGATAATAAAATAAAAAGTGTTTTTTTTCGAATCCCTAGTTAAGTTTTAACTCGGATGTGATAGGGCAAAAGTTTAGGGCCCCAATGCTCTACAGTCGTAGCACTCTGCCTTTGCCTATCGATGCATCCGTACAGCACTATGGCCCCAGAACTGTTGCCCTAGTGAACGCATCCGATCGCTACAGATGCGCAGGCTGGGGATAATGAACCACCACATGCTCATTTAGTAATAAAAATGGCAAATAGGGTATCACTTTAACCTGGGAAGAGCCAAATAATTCATTTTTGTATGTTTTACAACAGTGGGTTGTGTTATGTGAAAAATAGGAAGGGTGAAATATGGAAAAAAATTGTATTTTCTGCATTTATGTCTAATTTCTCCCCATAAAATGGCTATAAAATAAAATGATCTTGGAAAAACAATATTACCCATAGAAAGCCTGAAAAAAACTAAATACATATTGTCACAGACCGCAAGGGCCGGTCTGCGGACGGGTCAATCAATCGGCATCAGAAATCCTCTCACACTGTCATTTTGCTCAACACGAACCGTAACCTGACTTCGCAATTTGATGAGCCGACTCGTGGAGGGAGCGTTCAGACGCCAAAGGATTCACCACACACATACAATTCAAAGATCTGCCACCAAGCGGGTTACACAGCCCGCTACTGTAATTATACTAGTACTTCGAGAACGCTCTATTAACCCTTAGCAGTATGCAGGAATGTGGGTCAGATCCTTATATCTGGGCCAGGTTCTCGCATACGGGGTATAATGGTACACTTCTATTAAACACGGTAGCGGTTTCAGGAGAATAGGTACGTTTGTGCATATTCAGAACAGATTGTAACCATAACGATTTTTAAACGTTTTTATAACAAAGTTGCATTACATACAACTTTGTATGTAATGCAACTTTGCAAAACGTGGAAAAGCCGCCGCGAGTACTCAAGGTAAGGCGGCTGATTCCACGTTCAATATGGCAGTTTGCGCGCATGGGCCTGCATCCACTGGCCTGACGGAGCACGGAGAAACCGCCGCATGCCCAGTAAACAAGGCGGCGGATTCCGCGTCCGACGCGGAGGTTTGCACGCATAGGCCTACATCTGTCCGCATGGCGGAACGCGGAGAAACCGCCGCGTGCTCGGATAGCGGTGCGGCTGGTTCCGCGTCCTGCACAGCGGATACATTGCAAAACAGATCTGGTGTGGCTGGGACTGATAGTCCACACAGGTTTAGAAGGACGCGCGCGCGCGTTGAGAGGCAGAGCTTTTATGACAGCCAGAAGGGTGTCAGCTGACCAAGCCGGTCAGCTGACAATTTTACCACTTCCCATTGGTCCAGCACTTAGGGGAGGCGCTGGAGAGCTCTAGGGTATATATACTGGATGCTGGTCATTTCTCTGGTGTCTGCCGTTGCGATCACTACGTGGTAGCACTCAGACCTTTTGCTAAAATCTGTGTTGTTATTTCTCTGTTATACTTCAGACTAGTTCCAGGGTGTTGATGATCAAGGAACTCACACCCAAGACTAGGGAACTGTATTATCATTCTGTTATACTTCAGACTAATTCCAGGGTGTTGATGATCACGGAGCTCACACCTAAAGAATAGGCATTGCTATTATCTGTTATGACTTCCTGCTTTCCTGACCACTCTGTTGATCTCTGAATTGGTACTTCGCTATATCTGATACTCTGTTGCCAAACTCTGCTTGTCCTTGGATTCCGATTCTGTCTCCTGTCTTTGTACCTGATCTGTCTGTCTATTGCCGACCTGGCCTGTCCGACCTCGAGAACTCTTTCCCCTGTTGGGAGATAGTTCACAGACCTGTCAGTGACACCTCACCCCTGGTGTCACTCACACTCTGGTCCTTCCCACTCTCAGCCTGGCTCCGCCCCTTGGGGAGCCTCAGGCCATTGGAAGGAATCTGTTCTTTAGGCAGTACCTCCTACTGCCTTGCACCCTCTGTACGGGTGCTCTCCTCAAAGTATTACTGTTGCACCAAACACTCAGATATTACTCAGGTGTCCAGAGGTTAGAGATATATCTGATTATCGGTGATACTGCAGATCATCTATAATTGGGTATATATCTGCATTCTCGGTGATACTGCAGATCACCGGTAATCAGATCCTCTCTGTGTTACACCGATCATTACAGAACGGCAGACCAAACACAAATGGACGCTCTCACCAGCCGTCTGGGCACACTTACCACTTCGGTGGAAAACATCAATCAAGTGCTGGGTAGCCACCAGACGCTAATAAATGCCCTGTCTGGATCCGTACAAACCCTTCAGACGGCTGTGGATGAGGTGCGATCCCCTCCTAGCACAGACATACGTATGCCTGTACCTGAAAAATTTTCTGGCCACAGATCTGATTTCCGAAATTTTAGGAGTAGAGTGTTATCATACTTTGAGTTGAGACCTAGATCTTCAGGAACCATGGCCCAAATGGTCACATTTATTAAGACTTTGTTATCAGGCGATTCCCAGACCTGGGCGTACAGTTTACCCGCTGGAGACTTAGCCCTGACCTCTGTAGAGGAATTTTTAAAGCCATGGCAATAATTTACGACGGTCCAGACATTGCCTCGACTTCTGAGCGGAAGCTCAAGTTATTACGTCAAGGCAAGAGTCCGGTCGAGGAGTATGCTGCTGAATTCAGAAGGTGGTCAGTGTCAGCCAGGTGGGACACCTTTGCCCTGTTAGATTGTTTTTTATCAGGGTTGCCAGATGAGGTCTCTGATCTAATGTTAAGTCAGCCTGAACCTAAGACCATTGATGAGGCCATTTCATCGGCCATCAGGATCGACCGTAGGCTACGCTATCAGAGACAGACCCGGGGTAGAAGCCGTGTAAGGATGGGGTCCTACGCAGCACCTCCTGTGACTCCACCTCCTCCCGTTTCACCTCCACCTGAGCCAATGCAGATTGGTCGGTCAAAATTGTCGCAAGTGGAGCGGAGACGCAGGATTTCCGAGCAGTTATGTCTTTACTGTGCAGAGGGGGGTCATAGAGTTCAGAATTGCCCTAAGAAGTCGGGAAACGCTACTGCCTAGGAGTAGTTGGGGGTAATACCCTAGGCGTACAACTTTTACCCCTAGATGATAAAAGGTTGCTTCTTCCTTGTACGATTACATGGGAAGATAAATCTGAAGTCACTGAGGCCTTCGTTGATTCAGGCTCAGCGGCTAATTTTATGGATTACGAATTTGCTAAGAAATTGGGTATTCCACTCACCCCGGTGACACCACCTATCCAAGTTACGACAGTGGATGATTCCCACCTGCAACGTAACCGTCCTCTGTCTCAGACACCAGAGGTGGGAGTCACTATAGGGGTGCTGCATAGGGAGACGTTGCATTTTATTGTGTTACACATGACCACCTCCACTATCATCCTTGGCATGCCTTGGTTACACCTTCACTCCCCTCTAATCAATTGGGCCACTGGTCAGCTAACAACCTGGTCAGCCCATTGCTTTCATCATTGTTTAGTGAAGGTGACCTTGGGTCAGACCAAAATTCATGTGGAAGGAGTACCGGAACAATATTCTGAATTTTCAGATGTGTTTTGTCCCAAAGCTGCAGATAAACTACCTCCACATCGCCCTTTCGATTGCCCCATCAACCTCCGATCTGGTTGTATGCCCCCTAGAGGTCATCTCTACAATTTGTCCGGGCCGGAAAAAGTGGCCATGCAAGAGTACATCCGTGAAAACTTAGCTAAGGGTTTCATTCGCCCTTCCCGGTCACCTGCCGGAGCAGGTTTCTTTTTTGTTAAGAAAAAAGACGGAGGCCTTCAGCCATGCATTGATTACCGGGGCCTGAATAAAATCACAGTAAAAAATATCGCTATCCGTTGCCTTTGATAGACGATTTATTTACTCAGGTCACCAGTGCTAAGATTTTCTCGAAATTGGATTTGCGGGGTGCATACAACTAGTGTTGGGCGAACACCTGGATGTTCGGGTTCGCGAACGTTCGCCGAACATGGCCGCGATGTTCGGGTGTTCGCGCCGAACTCCGAACATAATGGAAGTCAATGGGGACCCGAACGTTCGTGCTTTGTAAAGCTTCCTTACATGCTACATACCCCAAATTTGCAGGGTATGTGCACCTTGGGAGTGGGTACAAGAGGAAAAAAAATATTTGAAAAAGAGCTTATAGTTTTTGAGAAAATTGATTGTAAAGTTTCAAAGGAAAAAATGTCTTTTAAATGCGGAAAATGTCATTTTTCTTTGCACAGGTAAAATGCTTTTTGTCGCCATGCAGTCATAAATGTAATACAGATAAGAGGTTCCAGGAAAAAAAGGGACCGGTAATGCTAACCCAGCAGCAGCACAGTGTCGTGATGGAACAGGAGGAGGGCGGCGCAGGAGGAGAAGGCCACGCTTTGAGACACAACAACCCAGGCCTTGCATGAGGACAAGAAGCGTGCGGATAGCAATGCATTTTGTCGCCATGCAGTCTTAAATGTAATACAGATAAGAGGTTCCGTAAAAAGGGACCGGCAACGCTAACCCAGCAGCAGCACACGTGATGGAACAGGAGGAGGCGCAGGAGGAGAAGGCCACGCTTTCAGGCGCAACCCAGGCCTTGCATGAGGACAAGAAGCGTGCGGATAGCAATGCATTTTGTCGCCATGCAGTCATAAATGTAATACAGATAAGAGGTTCCGTAAAAAGGGACCGGCAACGCTAACCCAGCAGCAGCACACGTGATGGAACAGGAGGAGGCGCAGGAGGAGAAGGCCACGCTTTGAGGCGCAACCCAGGCCTTGCATGAGGACAAGAAGCGCGCGGATAGCAATGCATTTTGTCGCCATGCAGTCATAAATGTAATACAGATGAGAGGTTCAATAAACAGGGACCGGAAACGCTAACCCATCACAGATGTTCATTGTTCATGTTACTTGGTTGGGGTCTGGGAGTGTTGCGTAGTCGTTTCCAATCCAGGATTGATTCATTTTAATTTGAGTCAGACGGTCTGCATTTTCTGTGGAGAGGCGGATACGCCGATCTGTGACGATGCCTCCGGCAGCACTGAAACAGTGTTCCGACATAACGCTGGCTGCCGGGCAAGCCAGCACCTCTATTGCGTACATTGCCAGTTCGTGCCAGGTGTCTAGCTTCGATACCCAATAGTTGAAGGGTGCAGATGGATTGTTCAACACAGCTACGCCATCTGACATGTAGTCCTTGACCATCTTCTCCAGGCGATCGGTGTTGGAGGTGGATCTGCACGCTTGCTGTTCTGTGGGCTGCTGCATGGGTGTCAGAAAATTTTCCCACTCCAAGGACACTGCCGATACCATTCCCTTTTGGGCACTAGCTGCGGCTTGTGTTGTTTGCTGCCCTCCTGGTCGTCCTGGGTTTGCGGAAGTCAGTCTGTCGGCGTACAACTGGCTAGAGGAGGGGGAGGATGTCAATTTCCTCTCTAAAGTCTCCACAAGGGCCTGCTGGTATTCTTTCATTTTGACCTGTCTGACTCTTTCTTCAAGCAGTTTTGGAACATTGTGTTTGTACCGTGGATCCAGAAGGGTATAAACCCAGTAATTGGTGTTGTCCAGAATGCGCACAATGCGTGGGTCGCGTTCAATGCAGTCTAGCATGAATTGAGTCATGTGTGCCAGAGTCCTGCCAGAATCCTCATCATCCTCTTGTGAGCGTTGTGATAGTTGTGATGCATCATAGTCGTCACCTTCTTCCTGGTCTGTTTCTGCTGACCATTCGCGCTGAATTGTGGAAGTCCAACATGCACTGCTCTGGCCCTCATCAGTGGTGGCATGAAATTCCTGCTCCAACTCCAGCTGTTCCTCCTCCTCTTCTTTGTCATAGCTGCTGGGGCCAGCATTTCCTGAGGCAGATGGCCTGATGTTGGTATCATCACGCTGATCGTTTTCTCCTTCAGATTCCCCCAGTTGCATCATGACAGCTGTTTCCTTGATTTTCAACATTGACTTCTTCAGTAAACACAGCAGTGGTGTGGTAATGCTGACTGAAGAGTTGTCACTGCTCACAAGCAATGTGGATTGCTCAAAATTTTGAAGGACTTGGCAGAGGTCCAACATGTTGGCCCAATCGGATCCACAGAAGCTTGGCAGCTGTCTGGATGCGCCTCGGTACTGCGCCGTCATGTACTGGACCACTGCACTCTTCTGCTCGCAAAAGCGGGCTAGCATGTGCAGCGTAGAATTCATGCGCGTAGGGACATCACACAGCAAGCGATGGTGGGGGAGATTGAAGCGCTCCTGCATCTTGGCGAGTGTCCCCGAAGCAGTACTGGAATTTCTACAATGTTTGGCCACTCGTCGCACCTTCAACAGAAGATAGGCCACGCCTGGGTATGTCCTCAGGAACCGCTGAACTACTAGGTTCATCACGTGCGCCAGGCAAGGGATGTGTGTCAGCTTAGCCAACCTTAAAGCACGAATGAGATTACTCCCATTATCACACACAACCATGCCCGGTTTCAGGTCCAGCGGTGCCAGCCACAAATCCGTCTGTTCCTTTATTCCCCTCCAAATTTCCTCCCCTGTGTGCTGCTTATCCCCAAGGCAGATCAGCTTCAGCAACGCTTGCTGACGCATGCCAACAGCTTTGCTGCACTGCTTCCATGATCCTACTGCTGCTGGGTTAGCGTTTCCGGCTGAGGTACAGCTTTGAAATGTGTTGGAGGAGAAGGAGTCAGAGAGGTAGGTGCTGCTGTTGTTGTTATCCAGTGGGAGGGACGGCGGTGCAGCTGTTTGCGGCGTGGGCAACACCCGCGCCGTAGCAGGTGAGGAATCGCTGCCAGGCTCCACAAGGTTCACCCAGTGCGCGGTAAGGGAGATGTATCGACCCTGGCCGAACGCACTCGTCCAGGTGTCAGTGGTGAGGTGAACCTTGCAGGCAACGGCATTCTTCAAGCTTCGGGTTATTTTGCTGACCACGTGCTCATGCAACTCAGGCACTGCAGAGCGCGCAAAGTGGTAGCGGCTGGGAACCACGTAACGTGGGATGGCCACTGACATCATGCCCTTGAAGCTGTTTGTCTCCACCACTCGATATGGCAGCATTTCGCAGGCCAGAAGCTTGGCTATGCTGGCTGTTAGTGCCACGGCCCGGGGGTCATTTGCTGGCAATTTCCTCTTGCGCTCAAACATCTCCGAGACAGACAACTGAACCGTAGGGCTGCACACTGAAGGGCTGTTGGTTGTTGTGTTTGATGAAGACTGGGAGACCTCAAGAGCACTATTCCGGAAAGTGACAGTGTCAGCGTCGTCTGATGTTTGTGAATGTTGTTGTGAACCACGCAATGGCTGGGCTACTGCTGCTGCTGAGGAGGGTCTGGTGGTGAGTCTGGTGACCCCAAGGGAGGCAGTGTTGCTGGTACCCTGTCCTGCCGCGTTTGCCCACAGAGTGGGATGTTTGGATACCATGTGGCGGGTCATGCTGGTGGTGGAGAGGTTGTTAATATTTTTCCCCCTGCTCAGGCGGGTCTTGCACACCTTGCAAATCACCATGGTACCATCCTCACTGCAGTCTTCAAAGAAAGGCCAGACTTTGGAGCACCTGTCTTGCTGGCGATTTCTGTTTGCGCCTCTTTTGCGTCTCACTTGAACTTCCACGCTTGTGGTGCCTGAAATTTCACGCCGCCTACCTTGTGGCACAAGGCGAACTCGTGCAGCAGTGGGTTCTTCAACAGACTCATCTGTGCTGCTACGACGGTGATGTTCTCCTTCACATACAAAATCTGGGTCTGTGTCCACATTGTCCAGACCCTCCTCTTCCATCTCCTCAAACTCGTCATATGTGATTGTGTCCCGCCGCCGTGGAGTAGAGCTTCCCAGAACAACCTCTGCGCAGCTCACTCCAACGTCGTCTTCCAGATCTTCTCGGCCGACCTCCTGTAATTGAAACCCCTCCTGCCCAACTTGCTCTGGGATTTGGGTTTCAAAGTCCTCGGACTCGCCTTACATTTCAGTGCGCGGTGCATTTCCCACAGTAAATGGTTGTGAATCCGGGCACAACATTTCTGGCTGTTCCATTGACCTTTGAAAGGTGTAAGTTTGTTGGGCTGGGAATAGCTCCTGCGAATACCCCATTGTGTCCTGAGGAAATTCTTCAGACTGGTTATTTGGCAGTTGTGTGCGTGGTGTCGCTGCCAGTTGTGTCAGCTTTGTGCCCACTGGATCCTTTTAACTGGCTGAGGACTCGGACCTCGTGCGCGATGTGCTGGTGCTGCTTAACCCACTGCTGGACGCTTGAGAGGTCATCCAATTAATTATCTGGTCCTGTTCTTTTGGATTTGTGAGGGTTGATTTCCTGGACAACATGGGCGGTATTGAGTGTGTTTTCTTCGGTGCTCCACTGTGGCCTGTACGTGAACCGTCAGGGGAAACACCTCTTCCCTTGCCCCTCCCTCTTTCACAGGATTTCTTCTTCATTTCACTTATCCTTAAAGTACACGCTGACTGGCAGCAGTACAGTGGCAGTACAGAAATGCTATATAGTGGTGGGTGAGCGGTGTACTACTATTCCCAGCAGCGACACAGAGCACAATGCTATACAGTGGTGGGTGAGCGGTGTACTACTATTCCCAGCAGCGACACAGAGCACAATGCTATACAGTGGTGGGTGAGCGGTGTACTACTATTCCCAGCAGCGACACAGAGCACAATGCTATACAGTGGTGGGTGAGCGGTGTACTACTGTTCCCAGCAGCGACACAGAGCACAATGTTATACAGTGGTGGGTGAGCGGTGTACTACTATTCCCAGCAGCGACACAGAGCACAATGCTATACAGTGGTGGGTGAGCGGTGTACTACTGTTCCCAGCAGCGACACAGAGCACAATGCTATACAGTGGTGGGTGAGCGGTGTACTACTATTCCCAGCAGCGACACAGAGCACAATGCTATACAGTGGTGGGTGAGCGGTGTACTACTGTTCCCAGAAGCGACACAGAGCACAATGCTATACAGTGGTGGGTGAGCGGTGTACTACTGTTCCCAGCAGCGACACAGAGCACAATGCTATACAGTGGTGCGTGAGCAGTGTACTACTGTTCCCAGCAGCGACACAGAGCACAATGCTATACAGTGGTGGGTGAGCGGTGTACTACTATTCCCAGCAGCGACACAGAGCACAATGCTATACAGTGGTGGGTGAGCGGTGTACTACTATTCCCAGCAGCGACACAGAGCACAATGCTATACAGTGGTGGGTGAGCGGTGTACTACTGTTCCCAGCAGTGACACAGAGCACAATGCTATACAGTGGTGGGTGAGCGATGTACTACTGTTCCCAGCAGCGACACAGAGCACAATGCTATACAGTGGTGGGTGAGCGGTGTACTACTGTTCCCAGCAGCGACACAGAGCACAATGCTATACAGTGGTGGGTGAGCGTTGTACTACTATTCCCAGCAGCGACACAGAGCACAATGCTATACAGTGGTGGGTGAGCGGTGTACTACTATTCCCAGCAGCGACACAGAGCACAATGCTATACAGTGGCGGGTGAGCGGTGTACTACTGTTCCCAGCAGAGACACAGAGTGGCAGTAAACACAATGCTATACAGTGGTGGGTGAGCAGTGTACACAGAGTGGCAGTAAACACAATGCTATATAGTGTGGGTGAGCGGTGTACTACTGTTCCCAGCAGCGACACAATGACTGGGGGGACCCTGGCTAGCCTGGCTGGAGAGAGAACTACCCTGCCTGCCTACCCAAAGCTAAACCCACAGACAAATGGCGGAGAAATGACGTGGATCGGGTATTTATTTACCCGAACCACGTGACCCGTTCGGCCAATCAGAGCGCGTTCGGGTCCGAACCACGTGACCCATTCGGCCAATCACAGCGCTAGCCGAACGTTCGGGGAACGTTCGGCCATGCGCTCTTAGTTCGGACATATGACCGAACGGTTTGGCCGAACACCATCAGGTGTTCGGTCGAACTCGAACATCACCCGAACAGGGTGATGTTCTGCAGAACCTGAACAGTGGCGAACACTGTTCGCCCAACACTACATACAACCTGGTGCGGATCAGAGGGGGCGATGAGTGGAAGACGGCCTTTAACACACCCGATGGGCATTACGAGTATCTGGTGATGCCCTTCGGGTTGTGTAACGCTCCGGCCGTCTTTCAGGAACTCATTAATGAAGTATTCAGGGAGGTATTGGGTAAATTTGTCCTGGTATACCTAGATGATATACGAATCTTCTCAGATAACCTCTCTGAGCACAGGGCTCATGTGAAATGGGTGTTGCACAAGTTAAGACAGAACATGCTTTATGCTAAATTGGAGAAATGCATTTTTGAGGTAACATTTGTCACCTTTCTGGGGTACATAATTTCCACCTCGGGCCTGTCTATGGATCCTGCCAAAGTCTCTGCTGTCCTGGAGTGGCCGCAGCCAGTGGGACTGAAATCTCTCCAGAGATTTTTGGGATTCGCTAATTACTATAGAAGGTTCATAAAGGGGTACTCCACAGTCATAGCACCCCTCACCAGTCTCACAAAGAAAGGGGCATATACCAACCACTGGTCCCCCGAGGCTCTGGCTGCTTTCTGCACCTTGAAAGAATTGTTTTGCTCTGCACCCATTTTGAGACACGTCGACACCTCCTATCCCTTTATTGTGGAGGTAGATGCCTCGGAGGTCGGGGTAGGGGCTGTGCTGTCTCAGCGTTCTGGGTTGCAGGGAAGATTACACCCGTGTGCCTATTTCTCTCGTAGGTTTTCACCAGCAGAGAATAACTACAATATAGGCAACAGGGAGCTCCTAGCCATTAAATTGGCCTTCGAGGAATGGCGTCACTGGCTAGAAGGAGCAGAACATACGATTACCGTTTACACTGATCACAAAAATTTGGAGTACATTGAGGGGGCTAAGAGATTGAGTCCCCGTCAGGCTCGTTGGTCACTGTTTTTCTCGAGATTCAGATTTGTAATTGCGTACACTCCGGGTAGTAAAAACATTAAAGCGGATGCTTTGTCCAGATGCTTTGAGCCAGAGACAGCACAGCCCTCAGACCCAGAGACTATTATCCCACAGAGAGTAGTGTTGGCAGCCACAGAGACCTGGAGAAACTGGATGGAGACTTTAAGTCCCTTCCAGCAGGATGTCCCTGAAGGAAAGCCTGAAGGGGTGATGTTTGTACCACTGCCATTTCGTCTCCAGATATTGCAGATGTTCCACTCCCACAAGAATGCTGGACATCCTGGGGCCACCAGAACACAGGACCTCGTTGCCAGGTGTGCTTGGTGGCCTTAATTGACAACTGACTGCAAGGAGTATGTTAGAGAGTGTGCAGTATGTGCGAGAAGCAAACCCTCCCATATGGCACCTGTGGGAACGTTGCAGCCTTTGCCCACCCCGAGTGAACCATGGACTCATGTGTCTATGGATTTTGTGGGTGAGCTTCCGAAGTCTGAGGGCATGTCGGTCATTTGGGTGGTAGTCCACCGTTTCAGTAAAATGAATATATAAAGTCAGCGCAGGTCTATAGTAATACAGCTTTCGTCATTTTCTGGTATACAGGATCTTCAAACAAAAAGGTAAAGAAGCAAAGCTTACCAGATTCCAACAACCCACATTATAAGGTTGTAAACGAGTTTGATAGATGGTCCGCAGAACTTTCAAATGGTGTCGTTTCACCAGCGATGTTGCACACCACAGATTCCTCCGGAATATATTAGATATCCTGAGGTCGCAGAGACTCGCCAAAGAGGAGTCCAGTAGGATAGTGACATGAAAGAGATGTACGGCACATCTAAGTGTAAACCGTCTTTATTACATAACAAGTAAAACAATTTAAAAGCAAGGATAAAGATCATTGGAACAATTTCTAAGGTGTTATGTTGCGGATGCGCAAAATGATTGGGTCAAATTCTAGCCATTTGCAGAATTTGCGCACAATAATTTGAAAAGCTCTTCCTCTGGATTTTCTCCGTATCAGGTGGTAACTGGAAAGTTGCCTAAGTTCTTCCCACTCCCAGTAGCTTCCACTCCGTTTTTAGCTTTGGAGGCTTGGCAAAATTCGTTTAAAAACATTTGGGGGATCGTGAAAAGTAATTTGGAGAAGGCTTTTCAAAGTCAGAAAGGTCAAGCTGACAAGAAACGCTCCTTAGAGTGGAAGTTCCGGCCAGGAGACTTGGTCTGGGTGTCCACGCGTCATTTGACCCTGAAACAGCCCTCGCCCAAGTTAGGACCCAGATTTGTGTGCCCTTTTCCAGTAACCAGGAAGATCAACAATGTTACTTATGCCATTGATCTTCCTGCCAGCATGTGTGGTGTAAGATCCTTTCATGTGTCCCTGCTTAAGCCAGCAGTGCATGTAGGTTCCACTCCTCCTCCTCCTGTGATGGTAGATGACCAACCTGAGTACGAAGTAGAAAAGATTTTAGATTCACGTGTTGTACAGAACTCAGTGCAGTATCTGGTTCACTGGAAAGGGTATGGTATTGAGGAGAGAACGTGGGTACCTGAGTGTCGCATGCATGCGGATAAATTAAAGAGGGAGTTCCACGCCTTATATCCTGAGAAACTGGGTAGGAGCTGTCCGGAGTCCACTCCTCAGGGGGGGGGGGGTACTGTGAGAAAACGCGGAAAAGCCGCCGCGAGTACTCAAGGTAAGGCGGCTGATTCCGCGTTCAACATGGCAGTTTGCGCGCATGGGCCTGCATCCACTGGCCTGACGGAGCACGGAGAAACCGACGCATGCCCAGTAAACAAGGCGGCAGATTCCACGTCCGACGCGGCGGTTTGCACGCATAGGCCTACATTTGTCCGCATGGCGGAATGCGGAGAAACCGCCGCGTGCTCGGATAGCAGTGCGGCTGGTTCCGCGTCCTGCACAGCGGATACATTGCAAAACAGATCTGGTGTGGCTGGGACTGATAGTCCACACAGGTTTAGAAGGACGCGCGCGCGCGCATTGAGAGGCAGAGCTTTTATGACAGCCAGAAGGGTGTCAGCTGACAAAGCCGGTCAGCTGACAATTTTACCACTTCCCATTGGTCCAGCACTTAGGGGAGGCGCTGGAGAGCACTAGGGTATATATACTGGATGCTGGTCATTTCTCTGGTGTCTGCCGTTGCGATCACTACGTGGTAGCACTCAGACCTTTTGCTAAAATCTGTGTTGTTATTTCTCTGTTATACTTCAGACTAGTTCCAGTTCCAGGGTGTTGATGATCAAGGAACTCACACTCAAGACTAGGGAACTGTATTATCATTCTGTTATACCTCAGACTAGTTCCAGGGTGTTGATGATCAAGGAACTCACACCCAAGACTAGGGAACTGTATTACTATCCTGTTATACTTCAGACTAGTTCCAGGGTGTTGATGATCACGGAGCTCACACCTAAAGAAAAGGCATTGCTATTATCTGTTATGACTTCCTGCTTTCCTGACCACTCTCTTGATCTCTGAATTGGTACTTCGCTATATCTGATACTCTGTTGCCAAACTCTGCTTGTCCTTGGATTCCGATTCTGTCTCCTATCTTTGTACCTGATCTGTCTGTCTATTGCCGACTCTTTCCCCTGTTGGGAGATAGTTCACAGACCTGTCAGTGACACTTCACCCCTGGTGTTACTCACACTCTGGTCCTTCCCACTCTCAGCCTGGCTCCGCCCCTTGGGGAGCCTCAGGCCATTGGAAGGAATCTGTTCTTTAGGCAGTACCTCCTACTGCCTTGCACCCTCTGTACGGGTGCTCTCCTCAAAGTATTACTGTTGCACCAAACACTCAGATATTACTCAGGTGTCCAGAGGTTAGAGATATATCTGATTATCAGTGATACTGCAGATCATCTATAATCGGGTATATATATGTATTCTCGGTGATACTGCAGATCACCGGTAATCAGATCCTCTCTGTGTTACACCGATTATTACACACAGATTAACACATAGCCACAAAGCTTAACCACTTAAGGACCACAGTCTTTTCGCCCCTTAAGGACCAGAGCCTTTTTCTCCATTCAGACCACTGCAGCTTTCACGGTTTATTGCTCGGTCATACAACCTACCACCTAAAGGAATTTTACCTCCTTTTCTTGTCACTAATACAGCTTTCTTTTGCTGCTATTTGATTGCTGCTGCGAGTTTTAGTTTTTATTATATTCATCAAAAAAGACATGAATTTTGGCAAAAAAATGACTTTTTTAACTTGCTGTGCTGACATTTTTCAAATAAAGTAAAATTTCCTATACATTTGAGCGCAAAAGTTATTCTGCTACATGTCTTTGATTAAAAAAAAAACCATTCAGTGTATATTTATTGGATTGGGTAAAAGTTATAGCGTTTACAAACTATGGTGCCAAAAGTGAATTTTTCCATTTTCAAGCATCTCTGACTTTTCTGCGCACCTGTCAGGTTTCATGAGGGGCTAAAATTCCAGGATAGTACAAATACCCCCCAAATGACCCCATTTTGGAAAGAAGACATCCCAAAGTATTCAGTGAGAGGCATGGTGAGTTCATAGAAGATTTTATTTTTTGTCACAAGTTAGTGGAAAATGACACTTTCTGACAAAAAAAAAGAAAAAAAAAGTTTCCATTTCTTCTAACTTGCGACAAAAAAAAATGAAATCTGCCACGGACTCACTATGCTCCTCTCTGAATACCTTGAAGTGTCTACTTTCCAAAATGGGGTCATTTGTGGGGTGTGTTCACTGTCCTGGCATTTTGGGGGGGTGCCTAATTGTAAGCAAAAAATAAAATCTTCTATGAACTCATCATACACCTAACAGAATACCTTGGGGTGTCTTCTTTCTAAAATGGGGTCACTTGTGGGGTTCCTATACTGCCCTGGCATTTTAGGGGCCCTAAACCGTGAGGAGTAGTCTTGAACCCAAATGTCTCAAAATGACCTGTGAAATCCTAAAGGTACTCATTGGACTTTGGGCCCCTTAGCACAGTTAGGCTGCAAAAAAGTGTCACACATGTGGTATCGCCGTACTCAGAAGAAGTAGTATAATGTGTTTTGTGGTGTATTTTTACATATAACCATGCTGGGTGGGAGAAATATCTCTGTAAATGACACATTTTTGATTTTTTTTACACACAATTGTCCATTTACAGAGAGATTTCTCCCACCCAGCATGGGTATGCGTAAAAATACACCACAAAACACATTATACTACTTCTCCTGAGTATGGCGATACCACATGTGTGACACTTTTTTGCAGCCTAGGTGCGCTAAGGGGCCCAACGTCCTATTCACAGGTCATTTTGAGGCATTTGTTTTCTAGACTACTCCTCACGGTTTAGGGCCCCTAAAATGCTAGGGCAGTATAGGAACCCCACAAGTGACCCCATTTTAGAAAGTTAGTGAAAAATGACACTTTGTGAAAAAAACAATAAAAATCCAATTTCCGCTAACTTTTGACAAAAAATAAAATCTTCTATGAACTCATCATACACCTAACAGAATACCTTGGGGTGTCTTATTTCTAAAATGGGGTCACTTGTGGGGTTCCTATACTGCCCTGGCATTTTACGGGCCCAAAACTGTGAGTAGTCTGGAAACCAAATTTCTCAAAATGACTGTTCAGGGGTATAAGCATCTGCAAATTTTGATGACAGGTGGTCTATGAGGGGGCAAATTTTGTGGAACCGGTCATAAGCAGGGTGGCCTCTTAGATGACAGGATGTTTTGGGCCTGATCTGATGGATAGGAGTGCTAGGGGGGTGACAGGAGGTGATTGATGGGTGTCTCAGGGGGCGGTTAGAGGGGAAAATAGATGCAATCAATGCACTGGGGAGGTGATCGGAAGGGGGTCTGAGGGGGATCTGAGGGTTTGGCCGAGTGATCAGGAGCCCACACAGGGCAAATTAGGGCCTGATCTGATGGGTAGGTGTGCTAGGGGGTGACAGGAGGTGATTGATGGGTGTCTCAAGGTGTGATTAGAGGGGGGAAATAGATGCAAGCAATGCACTAGCGAGGTGATCAGGGCTGGGGTCTGAGGATGTTCTGAGGTGTGGGTGGGTGATTGGGTGCCCGCAAGGGGCAGATTAGGGTCTAATCTGATGGGTAACCGTGACAGGTGGTGATAGGGGGTGATTGATGGGTAATTAGTGGGTGTTTAGAGGAGAGAAGAGATGTAAACACTGCACTTGGGAGGTGATCTGATGTCGGATCTGCGGGCGATCTATTGATGTGGGTGGGTGATCAGATTGCCCGCAAGGGGCAGGTTAGGGGCTGATTGATGGGTGGCAGTGACAGGGGGTGATTGATGGGTGGCAGTGACAGGGGGTGATTGATAGGTGATTGACAGGTGATCAGTGGGTTATTACAGGGAATAACAGATGTAAATATTGCACTGGCGAATTGATAAGGGGGGGTCTGAGGGCAATCTGAGCGTGTGGGCGGGTGATTGGGTGCCCGCAAGGGGCAGATTAGGGTCTAATCTGATGGGTAACAGTGACAGGTGGTGATAGGGGGTGATTGATGGGTAATTAGTGGGTGTTTAGAGGAGAGAAGAGATGTAAACACTGCATTTGGGAGGTGATCTGATGTCGGATCTGCGGGCGATCTATTGGTGTGGGTGATCAGATTGCCTGCAAGGGGCAGGTTAGGGGCTGATTGATGGGTGGCAGTGACAGGGGGTGATTGATGGGTGACAGTGACAGGGGGTGATTGATAGGTGATTGACAGGTGATCAGTGGGTTATTACAGGGAATAACAGATGTAAATATTGCACTGGCGAATTGATAAAGGGGGGTCTGAGGGCAATCTGAGCGTGTGGGCGGGTGATTGGGTGCCCACAAGTGGCAGATTAGGGTCTAATCTGATGGGTAACAGTGACAGGTGGTGATAGGGGGTGATTGATGGGTAATTAGTGGGTGTTTAGAGGAGAGAAGAGATGTATACTCTGCACTTGGGAGGTGATCTGATGTCGGATCTGCGGGCGATCTATTGGTGTGGGTGGGTGATCAGATTGCCCGCAAGGGGCAGGTTAGGGGCTGATTGATTGGTGGCAGTGACAGGGGGTGATTGATGGGTGGCAGTGACAGGGGGTGATTGATAGGTGATTGACAGGTGATCAGTGGGTTATTACAGGGAATAACAGATGTAAATATTGCACTGGCGAATTGATAAGGGGGGGGTCTGAGGGCAATCTGAGCGTGTGGGCGGGTGATTGGGTGCCCGCAAGGGGTAGATTAGGGTCTAATCTGATGGGTAACAGTGACAGGTGGTGATAGGGGGTGATTGATGGGTGATTGATGGGTAATTAGTGGGTGTTTAGAGGAGAGAAGAGATGTAAACACTGCACTTGGGAGGTGATCTGATGTCGGATCTGCGGGCGATCTATTGGTGTGGGTGGGTGATCAGATTGCCCGCAAGGGGCAGGTTAGGGGCTGATTGATGGGTAGCAGTGACAGGGGGTGATTGACGGGTGATTGACGGGTGATTGACAGGTGATTGACAGGTGATCAGGGGGGATAGATGCATACAGTACACGGGGGGGGGAGGGGGGGGGGGTCTGGGTAGAATCTGAGGGGTGAGGGGGTGATCAGGAGGGGGCAGTGGGCAGGGGGGGGATAAAAAAAATAGCGTTGACAGATAGTGACAGGGAGTGATTGATGGGTGATTAGGGGGGTGACTGGGTGCAAACAGTGGTCTGGGGGGTGGGCAGGGGGGGGGGTCTGAGGGGTGCTGTGGGCGATCAGGGGGCAGGGGGGGGAAATCAGTGTGCTTGGGTGCAGACTAGGGTGGCTGCAGCCTGCCCTGGTGGTCCCTCGGACACTGGGACCACCAGGGCAGGAGGCAGCCAGTATAATAGGCTTTGTATACATTACAAAGCCTATTATACATATGTGCAGCGGCGATCCGGGTGCTAGTAACCCGCCGGCGCTTCCGAACGGCCGGCGGGTTACTACGAGCGGTGGGCGGAGCGAGTCCCCGGCGGCTGATCGCGTCACGAATGACGCGATCGCTGCATAGCCACTCCCGCAGCCGCCCCTGCCGATGGGCGTATTGCGGTCGTTTGGGCCCGGACTTTGCCGCCGCCCATCGGCTGGGGGCGGTCCTCAAGTGGTTAAAAGTAAAAGGGATAAAATCAGAAAGTTCTTACTGTAGTTACGGCTGAGCAGTCCATTTGGAGAATGAAGAAAAAGAGTCCAGTTTAAAGTAGGCATTAATGTTAAGAGTCCTTGAAACACAGCATGAGTTCGGTCCTCCTTGAACCCATGCTCCAAGCTCTTCTTTAGCAGATGAAATGATGAAGGACCAGGCGGGCTCTGCTGGCCCCATATTTATACAATCTTAGAATTGGGGCTGGGTTATCTCCAAACTAGGTGTGTTTTGGGCGGAGTTACCTCCTGGTCAGCAAAAGGGGCAGGATTTATGTGCAAGCCTAAAATGACACAATTTACCAATAACCTGCGCCATTTCTGTCTGGATTGGTGCACATCAAATCCGAGGGCAGATTCGTAACATGCGGCCGATGTGTGATCCGATGACACCAAATACCGTTAGATTAGCACGTGTGGTCTGCTAGTAAGTAGTAGTTGAGCCCCCCGTGGCAGCTAGCAGGTTAGACATTGGATTAGTTATTAAGCTGATTTTTAGGAGCCCGAAAATATATTTGTCTTTTGACTGCGATAATCACATCTTGAATTATTAATAAATGAAATTGGTCTATTGTCTGTTAACAGTTTTTGGAGGGAAGCAAAGGGACAGATTGCTATCTGCTGAGTCTGCTGAAACTACTCCATGGCCACCATTTGGTCCTAGCATGTAACACCTACGTGTCACCAGCTACGTGTGAAAAGCTGCAGGAAGTGGAGGGGGTGAGGGGCTCTGCTTTTAAGAGAAGAGAGGGAAAAGACATTTGCTTGTCATTTTTAAGCGAGAATGTCACGTCTACTGATGGCGCAATCGATGTGCGTCATCGGTGGGCGCGATATGCAATTTTATTCATCACACATATCACAAAGATGGTATAAGTAATTAAAAAGTATCAATGCGACACAGCTAAAGTGTCAAAAACGTCAGGAACCTTAAAGGGTAAGAATCGTGGGGAGGTGAACCATTTAAAGGGCTTTTCTCATTGTTATGTTTTTATTTAGTTTAACCCTTTGTGGAAATAGTTAAGGGATATATCAGAACCCTTATACCCATTTCACTTAGTGAGGCAGACATCTTGGGGCTCCACTTGATCTTAAAGGATGTTCCCAGATATGACCATAAGCCAACACCTAGATCCTACGAGCACAAGGTGGGGATGAGTCCCTTATCCACAGTATGGACACGAGCTTTGTAGGAGATGGGCAGGCTCTCTTCCAGAGCATCCAATATTATTTAGAAGGTCTTTTTGAAGAAAGAAAGTTTTACTTGTTCCCACTAGTCTCCTGAACATACATAGCAAATAGTGTGTGGAATGAATTGTGGGTAAAAGTGTGCAGAGTGTGAGAGATGGGTGCGAAGTTTAAGATATGCAAAATGTGCAGAGTGTGAGAAATGTGTGTGTGTGTGTGTGTGTGTGTGTGTGTGCGTGTGTGTGCGTGTGTGTGTGTGTGTGTGTGTGTGTGTGTGTGATAGAAGATCACAGTGAAAAAAATGAAGTGCAAAATGTGGGAAATTAAGTGTAAAGTGTTGGAAAGAATATGCAGAGTGTGGGAAAGGATGTGTTATGCTGCTTGCTGTTTGAATTCCTGCTTGTGTCACTCTATGGACTTTACATGAACTGCTGCTGTCCACCAGCAGAGGTCTCACCTCATCTTTGGAACTCTGTAAACAGTCACCTGACCATTGTGCAGTATTTAAGGCTGCCTATAGCAGAAGAACATTGCTAGATTATTCTGTGCTGTAGGCCTTGTGCTCTGGTCACCCATTCTTGTTCCTAGCTCCTTGCCTCCTGTATTTTGTATTGATCTCACCGTATCGACCTCTTGCTTTGTCTGACTACTATCTTGTCCACTGTCTGTATACTTCCGATATTCGGATCATTGATCCTGGCCTGTACGACAATTCTCTTGTGTGCTGATTCTGCTGATACGTGTCTGTATATATTGCATTATTATTGCTATTGTATATATTGTGTGATCCGGGTTCCTGTGTGCTGTTATTGTATATATTGTATGATCCGAGTTCCTGTGTGCTGCACTGTGTATATATTGTGTGATCTGTGTTCCTGTGTGCTGCCACTGTGTATATATTGTGTGATCTGTGTGCTGCCACTGTATATATTGTGTGATCCGGGTTCCTGTGTGCTGCTATTGTGTATATATTGTGTGACCCGTGTCTTTGCATATTTATTGTAAATATTAGTTAGTTAGTTAGTCAGGGTGATATCGGGGCACTGTGGTCATTTTGTATGATTGCAGGCATATTGTTTGTATGTGTGTATATGTTAATTTGCACTTCTGTAAATAAACACGTTCATTCACCTTTAAATCCAATCTGTGCAGACCTCAGTATTTCCTTACAAGTGATCTCTTATTCCTGTTTTGCCTTGATAAGGATCTGCATGCGCAGATCCTTACATAATGATCTAGCCATACCCATATTCATTGATCACAGAAATACTGAGGGTTCTTGTTTGCAAATATGTATTTGGTGATGAATTTTGATGTTGATTACTACACCTTGCTTGCTGCAGATGACAAAAAATTTTGTTATCTGCACTTTGGAGCCTATTCCAGAGAGCAGCTTCAGCAGCATATTAATTTAGTGCAAAAGCATGTGCAACAGAAAATCCTCTCTGCAGAGGAAGTGCAGGACCTGTTGCAGATTCTTAATTGGTTGCTGGAAAGAAAATTATCCAAGGATAATTTCCTTGACCCACCATTCAACTCGTCTGATATTGAAGATTTGGTTACTGTGCTTGAAAATGACAGGGATACTTTATTTTCCTTTTATTTTAAAGATAAAAATGCTGTGCTCACCTGTATCAATTCCCTGCAATCATGAATTGATTCAGGCATATGCAAATTTGAAAAAACTTCAGTGTTATTATCAGCCTGGAAGGGAATGTTGTACTCCAAATCTCCTCCTGTGCCAGCAAGAAATCAGCCTAGTTCAATTAAACAATTTAGTTCTGAGCCAGTCTTTGATGCATACCAAATTGAACATGTATTGCTCAGCTAAAGTTAAACCGCATGACCGCATGTGGGTGCATGTATGAGTGCTTTGAATGATTCTACTGATCAAGGAATCTGCAAAGGTCAAGCCAGTCTTGATATGACTGCTGAACAGATTAATGCTTATTATGGGTATTTAAGAGATGACAGAAATACAGGAAAATTGAATACTTACCTAACGGTAATTTTCCTTTCCTGTTGCCTCCATGGCAGCACTAACAGCTGGGTTGATCCGCCCCTCAACCCCCATAGGACAAATTTTCTATATATGATTCCCCTTTGACTGTGGTAGCCATTCTGATAACTCTCTTCCTCCCGAAGGACCTGGGAGGGTCTGTTGTGCTGCCATGGAGGCAACAGGAAAGGAAAATTACCGTTAGGTAAGTATTCAATTTTCCTGTATTCCTGTAGCCTCCATGTCAGCACTAACAGCTGGGTATTAACTATCAGATAATGTAAGGGCGGGACACCAATTGATGCTTAAATTATATTTTATTTTCCAGCAAAAGCCATGTTCAAGACTGAATTGCTATAATTAGCAGACGCAACTGCTGTTAAATCAACTCTATAATTGTTAACAAAAGTATTTTTAGAAGTCCAGTTGGCAGACCTGCAGATAGCCTCTGCCGAAACTCCTGCTAGACATGCCCATGAGGAGGACATACCCTTGGTAGTATGGGCTGTTATACCCACAGGGGGAACCTTTCCCGAAGATTTGTATGCTCTGGTAATCAACTTGGATATCCAGGATGCAATTGATCTGGAGGACGCTGGTTTACCTCTGGAACAGCCTGTTGGAATCACAAACAACTGCTCTGAGTCCCTAATTTCTGCAGTAGCTTTCAGATATGCCCCCAACACTGTAGGTACACACAACGGATGAGGAGCAGTGTCCTGATCTTCCTGTCTCAAAGTTGGAAAAATCCACTCTGCATTCATATGAAATGGTGATACCACCTTTGGTAAGAACCTCTGTATAGGTCTCAGCACTATTCTGTCTGAGTAGAAGGTTAAGAAGGGTTCTTTACACCCCATAGCCTGCATTTCTGACACTCTAGAAGCAGATGCTATTGCCGTAAGGAACACAGCCTTCTGTGTAAGATCTACTAACGAGCATTGCTCTAGTGGTAGAAAAGGTTCTTTGACGAGGAAGTCCAAGACTAACGATAAGTCCCACTTAGGATAATGATTCTTCCTCGGTGGTTTTAACTTTAGAACAGCTCTGAGGAATTGCTGAATTGTTGGATTTACTGCCCACCTTGTTCCGGTTACTGCTGAAATTGCCGAGATTTGTGATCTCAGCGTGTTGTATCCTAGGCCTAAATCTAAGCCAGACTGAAGAAACGACAGAATTTGTTGTACTTGTGGTTTATCCGGGTTGAACGAATTTTCAGAAGCGAATTGATGAAACCTAGACCACACTCTAGAGTAGGTTGTGTTAGTCGTCTTCTTGCGTGCTTTTAAAAGGGTTTCCACCACTTCCTTAGAAAAGCCTAGCCCTTTTAATCTTGACCTCTCAGCCTCCACGCTGTTAACTGGAGTCTGCTGGGGTTTGGATGTGTCCTGTCTTGGTGCGTCAACAGGAATTTGGACATCCTCAGCCTCAATGGCGGTCTGGTGTTCAGCTGTAGAAGTAGCGGGTACCAGATCCTCTTTGGCCAGTTTGGTATTATTGCAATTGCTACTGCCTTCTCCATCTTTAACTTCATTAAGAATTTCAGAATTAGTGGAACTGGGGGAAAAGCATACAGCAAACCTGCCTTCCACTGCTGTGCTAGAGCATCTATCCCTGAAGTTCCCTTGCAAGCCGTCCTGCTGAAAAACGTTTTTACCTTCGTATTGTGGTTGGAGGCAAAGAGATCCACACAAGGTCGCCCCCATTTCCTCACTACTCTGTCGAACTCCTTCTGTGACAGGGACCACTCGTTGTTGTCCGCTGCTCCTCTGGAGAGTTTGTCGGCCAACACATTGTCTACTCCTGGTATATAGGCAGCTGTCAGATCTTGTAAGTTGTTTTCTGCCCAGCGCATAACAGGCTCTACTTCTCTTAGGAGAGTTCCACTGTGTGTTCCTCCTTGGTTTTTTATAAATGCAACCGTAGTCTTGTTGTCGGACCGTACTAGTACTGAGTGACCCCTCAGGATTGGAGTCATCTCTTGAAGGGCTAGCCTCACTGCCCTGAGTTCCATGAGATTCGATGTCAACCTCCCCTGTGTTGCTGGCCATTGGTGTTGTGAAGAGTGATTCAAGCAGTGGGCTCCCCAGCCCCACGCACTCGCATCTGTCGTTACACTGATCCAAGTTTGGGGAATTAACGTCCTTCCCTGGCGGAGGTTGTCTATCTTTGACCACCAAAGTAAGCTCTTCTTCACTTGTACTGTTAAGACTATCCGCTGGTTTAGATGTTGCTTGTCCCAATTGCTCAAAAAGTAACATTGCAGACATCTCATGTGCCAACGACTCCATCTCACTGTCAGAATCGCTGAAGCCATGAGACCTAGAACTCTGAGGACCTGCCTCGCCTCCAAACATCTCATCGATATCACTCGTGTTATTAGATTGGTCAGAGACAGTGCCTTCTCCTGTGTGAAGAATACCTTGTTTTCCAGTGTGTTGAAGTCTGCGCCCAGAAAAATCATTTGTCTTGTTGGGACCAGTTGGCTCTTTTCCCAATTTATCAGCCACCCCATGTTCTGTAACGTGGCTAAGGCTATCTCTCTGTGTTGTATTAGTTGTTCTCTCGAATTGGCCAGCAGTAAGATGTCGTCGAGATAATGAAAAATCCGCAATCCTCGGAGTCTTATAATTGCTATTGAGGCTTGTAATACTTTCGTAAACGTCCGGGGAGATGTTGATAAGCCGAATGGCAGCACTCTGAATTGAAAATGAAGATCTGCAAAATGGAATCTTAAGTACTTTTTGAACTGTTCGTGGATTGGGATGTGTAGATAGGCGTCCTTTAAGTCTATTGACATCATGAAGTCTTGTGGCTGTACTAACGATATTATTGACTGTAAGGATTCCATTTTGAATTTTTGTAGTTGAATGTATTGGTTGAGACTTCTCAGATCTATAACTGGTCTCCAGTCTTTCGTCTTTTTGAGAACTAAGAAAATTCTTGAGTACAGGCCTTTTCTCCTCTCGTTTTTCGGTACTTCTTCGATTGCGTTTTGAACAATTAAAGATGTTAGATATTGAAACATGCAATCTTTCTTCTTTTGAAGTTTTGGCATTAAAGTCTTTATGAATCGCAGTCTTGGTGCTCTCTTGAAGATCCAACGATGTCCCTGACTTATGGTGTTCAAAGTCCAGGGATCCTGAACGTTTTCCATCCACACCCTCTTGAACGATCTTAGGCGAGCACCTACTTGTTGAGCATGGATGGGCGTATCCTCAAAAAGACTTTTCTTGCTGTTGACGACTACTTGTTGATGCCTTCACTGTCTTTGCCAAATTCGACTGGCTGCTCTTCCAATTACGTCTGTATTGTCTGCCTGGCTTATAGGACCTTGAGTCTCTGAATCTATTCTGTGGTTGTGTCCTCTGATTGAATCTTTGAGTTCTGAACTTTCTATCTTGTGGTATCATACCTGACCTGCCCCCCTGTCTTCTTTGCAATCGCTGCGTCCATCTTTGGGCCGAACAACAACTTTCCATCATATGGGATTTTGACCCAATTTTGTTTTGATGCCAGATCAGCGGACCACGGTCTTAACCACATCGCTCTTCTTGCTGTAGTGGAGAATAGCATTGACCTTGCTGACGCCCTTACTGAGTCTATCCCTATTTCACCCACAAAGTCTGCCGTAACTTTGAAGTCTTGCAAAGCTGCAATTATTTGTTCTTTGTCCACACCAGATTGAATAGCCTCTTCTATATTGCTTGTCCAGACCTTTATTGCCTTTGCCAAAGATGTAAGTGCTATCCCAGATCGGCAAGAACCGCCAGCATTCATATAAATTTTCTTTAAGTCTGCATCAACTCTTCTTTCTAGTGGGTCCTTAAAGGAGACCGAGTCATCCATAGGTAATGTTACATGCTTAGCGAGGTCTGAGATTGAAGCATCCACTGCTGGGGTTGACATTAGGGAACTTGCTTCTCTTTCGGACAACGGATACAGTTTTCCCCACTTATTTAACAATGACGTTTTTTTCTCTGGAGATTCCCATTCATCCTTTATTAACCTTTTAATCTCTGCCATAAAGGGGAAGGTAGGGCCCTTCTTCTGTAAATGAGGGTAATACTTGCCCGGCTTGTCTTCCGTTGGAATTTCCGATTCATCTTCTTCCCACTCTATCGCTTCTTTAATTGCTTGTATAAACTTTGGAATTATAGCAAAGTCGAAACCTGCTAGAACCTCCTCTTCATCCGCTGTCTGTACCAGTATTTGTGACGCTCCCATGTTATTCTGCTTTTCTTTTTCCATTTCCTCTCTGACTGCTATTCTGATTAGCTCCAAGGCCTCCGAGGACTCCTGTTCCCGCTCTCTTGACGCTTCTTTAAAGCAATCCTCACAAAGTTTCTTGTCAGTTAATGCAGGCCTATCACAGGCCCAACACGGTTTGTATGTCTGCCGTTGTCGATCTGATGGCCTTGCATCCAAGGGAGCCCGATTGTCCCATGCAGATGTCCCAGGTGAACCTGAACGTTGGCTGTAGTGAGATCTTGAACGATCCCTCGATCTTGTCCTAGATCTTGAACGTGATTTTGTTTTTCTTTTTGAAGTTCGATCTCTACTCCTTGACCTCACGGGAGATTTTCTGTAGTATTCCTTGTCTTTGTCTTTCTTGTCCTTCTTCTTTGAAGCGCTGAAAGTTTTAGAATGATTAGGTAAGTATATAAACTTTTACCCTCCTTTTTTTTTTTTTTTTCAGATTTCATACCTTTGATAATATCCCTGCGATTTTCCGCTGCGCTCCATTTTTCAGCTTGTAGCGAAAAAAGGTTGTAGTGGGTGACTGTGAAGAAAGAAGAAAAAGAAATTTTTTTTTTTTTTTTTTTTACGCATACATATGCACAAAATATACGCACATATGCACAGATATATGTATGCATCTACATGAATGCACACACGTACACACACACATATACATACGTATATATCCGCCATATATACATACATATACACATACACCACGTTTTTTTTTTTTTTTAAAACTACCTTATCTGTATACATATATTCCACCAAGCGTGGAAAATGCCACCTAGTGGACAAAACCGGCAGGGAGAGTGGAGCCGGGTCTAGAAGACATCCATCCTCGTTTAGACCCAGATCGCAACCCCTCCCCGCTGCCGGCGCACGCGTACTGAGCCTGCCTGCCCACACTCAACATGGTGGACGCACGTTTTGCAGGGCGCTACCACCTCCAAACAGCAGATGGCGAACCCCTCACTCAGCTACCTATAAATAAGCTGCTTATGCGCGCGCGCGCGCCCTAGGAAGAAGAAAACAAGGCAGAGTATCCAAATTGTCGGCGCCTTGCAGAAGCACGCCGTCGTCCACGCCGAGACTAACTCCAAGGGGAACAAGAAAAACAGGTACGCCGCACAATCACCCACTACCGCGCACTGCAGTTCAGCCACGTTGTGAGCTGTTGTTGCTGCAGCCACCCGACCACCGGGGAATTTCATGGCCGGGTACAGCTCATAGGGAGCCTTTAGCATCCCATACAGAGCGTCTTCCCCCAGGAAAGGGTAAACCTGGGAGGCTTTTGCAGGGCATATAAAATAGAAAACATGTCCTGAGGGAGGACAGAAAAAAGAATGGCTACCACAGTCAAAGGGGAATCATATATAGAACATTTGTCCTATGGGGGTTGAGGGGCGGATCAACCCAGCTGTTAGTGCTGACATGGAGGCTACAGGAAAGGCTTTATTGATTTGTGGCCAGTGAGGAATTTGTGGCCAGATGTTTGCAAGGTGTTGAATGTTCGTGTGTGAATAGACTTTGTAAGCATGAACCAGCTTCTGCCTTAATTTCTGCTTATAAAGAAATCCTGAGCTCAGGTTGTTCTTTTCCTTTAATTAACTCAATAAATGCATCTCATTTAGTGCAGAACATCCAGCCTGCAGCAGTCAGACAGCATGAAAATATATTACCTATCAAGAAACCATTAGACTTTTATTTTTAATTCCGATCAGATTGACCATTTGTTTAATTTTTTGAAGGGATAGGAAATGTTTCATTTAATTTTATACTGAGAAAGGAGTATGTGTCTGCGACTGAATCATTGTGGAAGCAAAAACTCTGCAAGTGTGAAGCAGCTTTTGCTCTGATTGCCATCTGGCGCCAACTTCTTTCTTCTGACTTCCACTCTCTCCCTCTTAAGCAGCCCATACACTCAGCCGATTTTCTGGCCGATCGGTTGGCCAATCGACCGATCGACGGCCGATTTCGATCGATTTCGATCGATTTCCATCGAACTTGCAGGGTGGAAAATTTAGGTCGATCTGATGAGATTGCTTATCAGTTTGCATTGGCCTTAATGGAAATCTGATGGCAAAAAAATGCCATCAGATCGAATTTCAATAGATTTCAAACTGAAATCTATTGGAATTATATCCTGGTAAAAAATGTTCTAAAAACGCATCAGATAGATCAGAGGTTCTCAACACGTGGTTCGCGTACCCCAGGGGGTACGCAAGACCACAGTCAGGGGTACGCAGCAGAGCTGCCCTGGCTTACTGATATCTGGTCTTTCAGCTGCGCTCTGCACGGAAACTCCGTCTGTGTAATGTCAGATTGTGCTGCCTCGAAGCTGCCCTGACATGCGCACACATCACTTCCTCATTTTGTAAGCGGCAGCACAATCAAACTGGCTAGTGGCTACAGCAGCTCAGCTTGTGCTTCTGCGGACTCAGAACTGCCCTCCCAGCGCAGAGTAAGTTCAGGTGTGTTTAGTGCGCACTATGAATGGAGCTCTGTGAATCACAGCAGTAAAAAGCACAAGGAGTTTCTTACTGTGGTAGCTGGGCTGGTAACTCTAAACTTTTTCACTGAAAGGAAAGGAGCGAGGAGCGAACAGCCTGTGAGGGGGAGGGGAAGCAGAGACATGTCACAGCCCGCGCTGGCTGCATACTTCAATGGACATCTGACCGAGCATAATGATTCCGCAGATCTGTCTCTAACAGACAGAGATAAGAGGAAGGAGGCTGGGGGTGAACTCCGTGAAACACGCCTAGGATCCAGCTGGGCAGAGCATGTATTTCACCACTACAATTTCATTCATTATTGCAGCACCTGCGCTCTGGCACTGTACAGTATATGGAAGTGCTGCAGTGTGCATAGTATTAGGGGGCAGCTTAAAATGACTTTATCTGCACGTGTTAAAAAGCCCTGTAAGAAATCACATGATTTTCCGCAACTTTAAAGGGAAGGTCCAGGCTAAAAAATAAACAAAAATCAACTTACCTGGGGCTTCCTCCAGCTCTTGGCAGCCGTCATGTGCCCTCGACGCAGCTCCGGTGGCTCCCGATCTCCTCCGGTGCAGATGCCGACCTTGCCAGGTCAGCATCTACTTGTGCTCCAAAGTGTGACTCATGGAGTCCCACTGATCATCCGGATTTTACTGTGCAGACGCAGAAGTACTGCGCCTGCGCAGTACAGTCCGGATGAGTACAGTCCGGATGATGTCAGCATGACTACATGAGATGCACGGTGGAGCGCAACTAGGCCTCTGATACCGGAGGGGAGCACGGGACACCGGCAGGGATCGGAGCTGCGGTGAGGGCACAAGACGGCTTCCAGAAGCTGTTAGAAGCCCCAGGTAAGTTGATTTTTGTTTATTTTTTAACCTGGATGTGTCCTTTTGCTAATTTGCATGCGCGGCAGCATAATTTGAAGGGCAGCGCAATCAGACACATCATCCCACAGCGTTCACCCCCCTTGCCACACCCCACACTTAGTTTTCCATATGCAGAGTGACAGGGGCACTCTGCAGCTTAACCTGCTTTTTGTAAATGCACTCTATTGGCTGAAGCAAGTCTTGATGACTGCAACAGCCAATAAGCTTGCATTTAAATCCCTGCTAGCGATATTGATCCCATCCACCACATGCCTGGCTTTCATCAAAGTATATTGATCTAAATTCAGGGCGTACTTGGCTGGAACTGAATTGTGATAGGGGGTACTTGGGTCGAAAAAGTTGAGAAACACTGAGATAGATCATCAGATGCATTTCTTATCTATCTGCTGCCAATCTGACGAGTGTATGGGCACCTTTACTGTTAACCCTCTCAATAACTCTTACCCTAACCAGAATGCACAACCTACTGCCATTAAACAATCTAAAGTGACCTCACTACAAACTGCTGTCAGAACTGCACTTTGGTCCTGGCAAATAATGGATACCGAGCCAAAATCTAAGTCCCAGTTGTTTACAGCAATCACTTCCAGAAACGCTCATGTTATTGATCCTGTAACTTCAAAGACTTTGGCTCCCAGATCAATCGTGTTCAAAACTAGTCATGCATCTAAAAAGAAGAAGAAATATTTCCTCACAGCCTCCATTCATCCTGTGCAGTCTCCAGCTGATTCCTGCCAGCCTGCCGTTCCTACAGTGTGCCAGCCTGCTGTTCCTACAATGTGCCAGCCTGCCGTTTCTACAGTGTGCCAGTCTGCCGTTTCTACAGTGTGCCAGCCTGCCATTCCCATAGTGTGTCAGTCTGCCAGTTCTACAGTGTGCCAGCCTGCAGAGCCTTGCATCCAGCCCGCAGAGCTTTGCATCCAACCCTCAGAAACTTGCATCCAACCCTCAGAAACTTGCATCCAACCCTCAGAGACTTGCATTCAGCCCACAGAGCTTTGCATCCAACCCTCAGATCTTTGCATCCAGCCCGCAGAGTGTTGCATCCAGCCCGCAGAGTGTTGCGTCCAGCCCGCAGAGTGTTGCGTCCAGCCCCCAGAGTGTTGCGTCCAGCCCGCAGAGTGTTGCGTCCAGTCCGCAGAGTGTTGCATCCAGCCCGCAGAGTGTTGCATCCAGCCCGCAGAGTGTTGCATCCAGTCCGCTTTGCTCCAGCCTGCACAGGCTTCATTGGGATTTCAGCCAACGGCCCAGCCAGATGCTCAGCCAACAGCCCAGTGAGGTGCTCAGCCAATGTTCCAGATCCCTGAAGTTGTTCAGCCTGCTGCTTCCCTGTCTGAAGTTGTTCAGCCTGCTGCTGAGTCACATAAAAATCATCCAAAATCAGTTCCCACACATCAATCAATGGAGCCACAAAGTCATACTCACACACACCAGTTTTTATTAGGTTATAGGCAGACTTAATGCATGCATTCAATACTAATTCACTTTTTGCACTGTAAAATTGACAAAATGAACTTGAATCATTCTTCCATTCATTGACCAGAGCTTCCATCTCTCCTTTCTCAAATGGAGGATTCCAAGCATACTTAACAGGCAGATCATGGTTTGCAGATATGATTGTAGCAGGGACATATATTGGGTTAATTAGCAGGTGATTGGCAGATTCCTTATTCCTAAGAATCTCCAATACCTGTAGCAAGTGCTGAACTGTAGTGTATGCAAGCTTTCCTTGCTTCACAAATAAGTTGATTTGTTCAATACTCTGTAATATCTCCTCATAATCATACTCAGATAATTCTTTTAAACAAAAATCTTTATTTTCCCTAGCCAGGGAGGAAAGTTCATTAGTAGTTTCATAAGTCCATTTAACTCCCCTGAAAGACAATTGCATTTCATTATCTGTTAATGGCAGAATCTCATTATAGGTCTCAGTCGCTAAGGATAACGACTCTGCAGATCGGACACGTTTCTTAGAACGTTTGCGTTTTGCCTTAGACCCTGCTGTTTTTGGTGATTTATTCAAGGCTGCAGGAAAATTATCAGTAACACTTTCTGCTTGCTGAACATTTTTGCAAGCAATTGAAGGAGTAGCTGATTGGCCTGCTGCCAGGAGTTCATTAAGAGGAAAAGGCAATGGATCTATGCGCAACCAGTTATGGATCACAAACGCTAGAAATTCCAGCGGTCTCTCTTTCAAATCGGAATGATTGAGAACATCAAATGCCCACTGGAATAATTCCCCTTTAAACAAAATATAACTTAGTTGGAGTGCCCAGGTTGAAACAGGAGTCACTTGGAGATCAGGATTGGCCAGGAACCTGGCACATTCAGAGAAAAACTCATTTTCTGTTTCAGAGCTAAGTTCTTCAAATTTCTTAAAGGAACAGGAACCATAATTAACAGTGTCATACTTTCTGGGAATCCCCCCCACAATGGGGATTGGTAATGGGGTTTTCATAATGTAAGGCTTGGTGGTGTATTCTCCACAGTCAGCATGCAACGCATGAGCTGACGTGGAGGAGGTACACACACTAGCACAAGGAAACAGGCTATCCCTAGTATAGTGGAGGGGAGGACTGACTCCAACAGGAGATTGTGGCGCACAGAGCCGGTGCAGATCTGACAGCCACAAACAATGCTTTCGCTATAACGTCTCAGCGCAAAGTAGCGCTGAGCGCACAAACCAGAACTGAGGAGATCAGGACAGGTAAACAGAATGAACGCTTGCTAAACTAGCCACTACTTAGTGACAGCAAGCGTCCACAATAACACAGACTGGAATGAGGCAGCCAATGCGTTGCGGCGATGGCGTGCCTCACAAAGACAGGACAGGATAGTCAGGAAAAAGCAGGATCAAGATAGATGAACGTAACACAGACAAATATACAATAATAACTATTTGTAACGTCTGACTAACATATGTATATATCGGCAATGAACCGATATATGACATAAGCAGGAACACTGACTAGGACTGGAGTAATACAGGGAACAGGACTCAGAAGGATTCGCTATCTCTTCGCAGAGATGAACGCAATCCACAAACAGTAACAGAACAGGATTCAGAAGGATTCGTTATCTCTTCACAGAGATAAACGCAATCCACAAACGGTAACAGGACAGGATTCAGAAGGATTCGTTATCTCCTCGCAGAGATGAACGTAATCCACAAACGGTAACAGAACAGGATTCAGAAGGATTCGTTATCTCTTCGCAGAGATGAACGCAATCCACAAACAGAACCAGGAGCAGGGTAACTACCTCAGCACGGGTGGTCACGGTACGCGCAACCTACCAAAACGTGCTGGAAAGCTGACTAACTGCACACAGGATATAAACAGTTCGTGTACGTATACATCAGCGACACTGATGTATCAACGTAACACAAATACAAGGAAAATAATAAAAGTGCTGGTATGCATATATATTGGCAATGAACCAATATATGATGCAAAGACCAGCAAAGTATCTTTAGAACAAGAAACACGATCGAGGGCTGAAGCGACAGCAAGACGGGCTTAAACTGAAGCTATGAAAACCCAAGGAAACCCTGCAGGAAGCAGATCTTTATACTGAGGTCAACCAATGGGAGCAGACATGCAGATTCCCACACAGGTGAATGATAATCAGTCACAAGCTGACAGCAGGGAAAGACAGACAAAGCTATGCAGCTTGCATGGAAAGACATCAGAACTGCCTGAGCTGCAGCACTACTACTTCCAGCAACACCTGCTGCAGCAGCGATCATTACAGTAGGTTTTGTTTTTTTTGGAATTGGTACAATAGTTGAGCTTTTAAAACAGGCAGGAACAATTGAAAGTTCGAGAGATGCTTTGAATATGTCTGTGAATACAGGTGCTAATTGGTCGGCACAGAGATTCAAGCATTTCGCAGAGACAGTGTCTGGCCCCATTGCTTTCCTGGTGTTTTGTCTTGTAAAGAGTCTATTTACATCTGATTGTCATATTGTTAGAGCATGCATGTCTGGGGACAGGTTAGCAGATTGTGTCTGGTCTGCTGTGTTGTGTACATACTGAGGCACTGCAGGGGGTGGAGATGATGGCTGGTTGGAGGAGAGCTCAGTTTGCCTGTTGCAGAGATGCAAATTGACTTGTTGTGTTTGGCTTTTGTTGGTAGTGTCAAACCTGCAATAAAATGTATTCAGTTCATTTGCAAGCTGCAGGTTATGTAGTGAGGGCAGAGATTTCTTCCTGTAGTCTGTGATTTCATGTAGAGATTTCCATATTGTGGATGAGTCGGCATTAGAAAATTTTTCCTCAAGTTTTTTAGAATAATCTTTTTTTGCGTTAGTAATGGCACTCTGCAGTTTGTATTTCGCAGCTTTGTAGAGGACTTTATCGCCTGTACGATATGCCCTTTCTTTGTCGAGGCGCAGCTTCCTAAGATTTGATGTAAACCAGGGTTTATCGTTATTGTACCTGGTGCACTTTTTTGTGGAGATACAGGACTCTTCACAAAAGGTAATATAGATGTCACAGCGTCAGTGTATTCATTTAGGTCACTGGAGGATTCTTTAATAAATTCCAGTCAGTTAAATCAATGCAGCTCTGCAGTTTTTCTACAGCTTCACTAGTCCATTTCTTAACTGTGGTCACTACAGGTTTGGCAGTTTTTAGTCTTTGGATGTATGTTGGGATAAGCTGTATAACAGCATGATCCAAGTTCCCCAGAGCTGCCCTGCTGACAGAGTGATACGAGTCCTTAGTCATAGTGTAACAGTGATCAAGTGTCTTACCTTCTCTAGTTGCACTTGTGACGTGTTGCCTGTATTTGGGGAGTTCTTTAGCACTGTTGAAATCCCCTAGTATGATAAAAAAAGAATCTGGGTACTCCCTTTCCACCTCTGTGATTTGATCTTCGAGATCTTGGAGCGCAGGCTGCATACATGTTTGTGGAGGGATGTGCACAGCAGCCAAAATAAATGAAGAAAACTCACAGGGTGAATAGTAGGGTCTGCAGTTTATGAAGAGTGTTTCTAGCCCAGCCGAGCATGTCCTCTTAATTATGCAGGAGAACAGAAGCGCCAAAAGGATAAAAGGAAGCTAAATGAGCTTAAAAACCAAATTCTTGGTAAATAGAGGAGGTAGTGGTGGACTTATCTCCTCCAAGTATACACACAACGACTGTAGTAAAGACAGTCAATATATTTTATTTATGAACTCCAAATATGCAACGCGTTTCGCAGGTTTGATCCCGCTTCATCAGGCAATAACAATGGAGCAATAGCATATGTGGTCAGTAGAAGAGCCAGGCACCTCTGGGTGGAGGGTTGAACCCCCTTTTTTCTCATCTACAGAGAGCGACTTCTTATTCCTGAGTGGGGTCAGGAAAATCTCCCCACCTGCCTTTACAGTGGTTGCCTAATGCTAACCCTGGTTTGTGAGTATTAATATTTACTCTATCTAGTAACCATTTACCAGTACATATTACACTATTGGGGCTCTTGGTGTTCCTTGTTTTTATGTCCTCTTAATAACTGTAACATCCGTGCTCCACCTATCATTAATATAGAAACAGAGTCCTCAGCCTGCTGCTTCCCTGTCTGAAGCTCATCAGCCTGCTGCTTCCCTGTCTGAAGCTCATCAGCCTGCTGTTTCCCTGTCTGAAGCTCATCAGCCTGCTGTTTCCCTGTCTGAAGCTCATCAGCCTGCTGTTTCCCTGTCTGAAGCTCATCAGCCTGCTGCTTCCCTGTCTGAAGCTCATCAGCCTGCTGCTTCCCTGTCTGAAGCTCATCAGCCTGCTGCTTCTCTGTCTGAAGCTCATCAGCCTGCTGCTTCTCTGTCTGAAGCTCATCAGCCTGCTGCTTCCCTGTCTGAAGCTCATCAGCCTGCTGCTTCCCTGTCTGAAGCTAACCAGTATATTTGCCTGCTAACCAGTTGGCTTCCTGCCATCCAGCAGTGTTGCCAACTCATCCCTTTAATTACTGACACATATGAATTATACAGGTTTTATGGCTAGGTAGATGCAGTTAAGGCACTGATTATGTGCAAATAGCCCCAGAACCTGTATAACTTAGATGTGTCAGTAATTAAAGGGATGAGTTGGCAACACTGCCATCCAGCTTCCTGATGCTCAGTCTTGGTTCCAGCCAGTTTCATGGTCCTCTGCTGCCCCCCAGTTTCTGCAAACGTTGGTTGGCATGCATTTTATAAAGACTTTTATAGGCAACCTGTTTCCACAAGCTATTGCTGGCATCCTGTTTTCAAAGACTTTTGATGATGCTCAGTTACTACAGGCTCATACTGGCATTCAGTTTCCTCCTGTTTATGCTGCTGTCCAGTTACTTAAGACTTGTGTTCCTGCTGCTACCTGGCCATTATGGACTTCTACTGTGGCTCAGCTATCACAGACTTTATCTGCTGTTCCTGCTCCTGATGACTTCCAGTCTACTGTTCCTGCTCCTGATGACTTCCAGTCTGCTGTTCCTGCTCCTGATGACTTCCAGTCCTGCTGTTCCTGCTCCTGATGGTTTCCAGTCTGCTGTTCCTGCTCCTGATGACTTTCAGTCTGCTGCTCCTGCTCCTGATGACTTCCAGTCTGCTGATCCTGCTCCTGATGACTTCCAGTCTGCTGATCCTGCTCCTGATGACTTCCAGTCTGCTATTCCTGCTCCTGATAGCTTCCAGTCTGCTATTCCTGCTCCTGATGGCTTCCAGTCTGCTGTTCCTGCTCCTGATGGCTTCCAGTCTGCTGTTCCTGCTCCTGATGGCTTCCAGTCTGCTGTTCCTGCTCCTGATGGCTTTCAGTCTGCTGTTCCTGCTCCTGATGGCATCTTGTCTGCTGTTCCTGCTCCTGATGACATCTTGTCTGCTGTTCCTGCTCCTGATGACATCTTGTCTGCTGTTCCTGCTCCTGATGGCATCCAGTCTGCTGTTCCTGCTCCTGATGGCTTCCAGTCTGCTGTTCCTGCTCCTGATGGCTTCCAGTCTGCTGTTCCTGCTCCTGATGGCTTCCAGTCTGCTGTTCCTGCTCCTGATGGCATCCAGTCCGCTGTTCCTGCTCTTGATGGCATCCAGTCCGCTGTTCCTGTTTCTGATGGCATCCAGTCCGCTGTTCCTGCTCCTGATGGCTTCCAGTCTGCTGTTCCTGCTCCTGATGGCATCCAGTTCGCTGTTCCTGCTCCTGATGGCATCCAGTCCGCTGTTCCTGCTCCTGATGGCATCCAGTCCGCTGTTCCTGCTCCTGATGGCATCCAGTCCGCTGTTCCTGCTCCTGATGGCATCCAGTCCGCTGTTCCTGCTCCTGATGGCATCCAGTCCTGTGTTCTTCCTGGTGGTGGCCAATTTGCTGCCCAGCCTGTTGCCAAGTCTACAGTCTTGCCTGGTGGTTTGCAATCTGATATCAAGCCCATTATTCTGCGTGACTCTTTCAAGTCACTTACTGTCCAGGTTCTCCAGTGTCCAGCTGCTCAGTCTCCAAAGACTTGTGGTTTTGTTTTTGAATTATATCCCTCCCTGCCCACCCAGCATTGGCACTTGTCTGCCATGGTATTTGCTGCCTACCATTTTGCCTGATTATTGGGACCCAGGTGCATGTAAGTTGGAGATCTGGTGAAGCGTCCAGAGGTCGCGCCTAAAGAGGGGGGTAATGTCATGCTGCTTGCTGTTTGAATTCCTGCTGGTGTCACTCTATGGACTTTACATGAACTGCCGCTGTCCACCAGCAGAGGTCTCACCTCATCTTTGGAACTCTGTAAACAGTCACCTGACCATTGTGCAGTATTTAAGGCTGCCTCTAGCACACATGTGTCAAATTTGGCCCGCAGTGCCAGAAAAGTTGGCCCGCAAGTGCTTTCTTAATTAACATGCTCCTGGCTCCGCCCCCTCCCACTGCAAATTTGCACTGCCTCCCTCCTTGTATGAGTGATAGAGCGTGATTAAGCTCTATCTCCCTGGCCGCCGCTCCACTACCTCCTGGAGTCGGCGGCCCATCCTGCACGGAAGTCCGCTCCGCTGATCCTCTTTGCATGCCCGGCGCCATGACATGCAGCAATGACGAGAAGACAGCAGAGCGGCTCCGACCTAGTAGGCGCATAACAGGAAGTACTTCCTGTATACATGATGTTACCGGAGGAGCCGCTCTGCTGTCTTCTCGTCACTGCTGCATGTCATGGCATGCGAGGAAGATCAGGGGAGCGGACTTCCGTGCAGGACGGGCTGCCGACTCCAGGAGGTAATGGAGCGGCGGCCAGGGAGAAAGGGGCAGCAGGCTGGCTACCTGCTGGAGGCACCTACCTAGCTAAACTATACTGGGGGACAGCTGCCTATCTAATCTATCCTGGGAACAGCTGCCTATCTAATCTATCCTGGGGGACAGCTGCCTATCTAATCTATACTGGGGGACAGCTGCCTATCTAATCTATCCAGGGGACAGCTGCCTATTTAATCAATCCTGGGGACAGCTGCCTATCTAATATATCCTGGGGACAGTTACCTATCTAATCTATACTGGGGAAACCTACCTAGCTAATCTATATTGGAGAAACCTACCTAGCTAATCTATATTGGAGAACCCCACCTAGCTAATCTATATTGGAGAAACCTACCTAGCTAATCTATATTGGAGGCACCTACCTAGCTAATCTATATTGGAGAAACCTACGTAGCTAATCTATATTGGAGAAACCTACGTAGCTAATCTATATTGGAGAAACCTACGTAGCTAATCTATATTGGAGGCACCTACCTAGCTATTCTATATTGGAGGCACCTACCTAGTGTAACGATCGGTGTAACACAGAGAGGGTCTGATTACCGGTGAACTGCAGTATCACCGAGAATACAGAATATACCCGATTATTGGTGATCTGCAGTATCACCGATAATCAGATATATCTACTAACCACTGGACACCTGATAACAAGTGAGTGTTAGATGCAACAGTATACTTTGAGTACAGCACAGAAGTCTGTTCCTTCTGATGGCCTAGACTCTCCCTGGAGAGGAGCTAGGCTGAGAGTAGGAAGGACAGAGCGTGAGTGACACCAGTGAGAGGGTGTCACTAACAGGTCTGGGAACTGCCTCTAACAGTAAGGTCAGTTCTCGAGGTCGGGCAAGCCAGGTCGTTAACACACAGACAGATAAGGTACAGATTCAGGAGACGGATATGGAATCCAATAGACAGGCAGGGTTAGGCAACAGAGTATCAGAAATAGCAAGGTACAGAATCAGGAGGCAAATACGGAGTCCAGGAACGAGCAGAGTTTGGCAACAGGATATCAGAAATAGCAAGGTACAGAATCAGAGTTCAGAGGAATAGTCAGGCAGGCAGAAGGTCATAACAAATAATACAATTCAATATACCTAATGCTAAGGTGTGAGTTCCTTGATCATCAACACCTTTGGAAACTATGCTAGAACACAGATACAGACAAGGTCTGAGTGCTACCACGTAGTGATCGCAACGGCAGACAACCAGAGAATGACCAGCACCCAGTATATATACTATAGCGCTCTCCAGCGCCACCCCTAAGTGCTGGACCAATGGAAAGTGGTGAAAACGTCAGCTGACCCGCTTGGTCAGCTGACTCTTCTCTGGCTGTCATATAAACTCTGCCTCTCAGCGCACGCGTGCGTCCTTCTGAACCTGTGTGGACTAGCAGTCCCAGCCACACCAGACATGTCTTGCAATGTATCCGCTGATTCGGGCGCGAGGGCTGCCGCCCCGCTCTCCAAGCAAGTGGCGGCTTCCCCGCGTCCAACTGAACTGTCAATAGTATTGCTATGCGCGCAATCCGCTGCATCCAACGCGGACTCCACCGCTCTGCCCATGCGGCATGCGGCGGTTTCTTCGCGTTGTGCCGCCATGTTGGACGCGGAAACAGCCGCCTCACTCTGAGCGTTTGCGGCGGCTTTTCCGCGTTTCCTCACACCTAGCTAATCTATATTGGAGGCACCTACCTAGCTAATCTATATTGGAGGCACCTACCTAGCTAATCTATATTGGAGGCACCTACCTAGCTAATCTATATTGGAGAAACCTACCTAGCTAATCTATACTTGGGTTACTTATATAGCTAACCTATTTCCTTTTTTATTTTTGTCCCACTGCAGCTAGCATGTAGCATGCGGTACAAATTGTCAGGTGCTGTGTGATCATTCCAAATGGGGGGGGGGGGGGGGGGGGTGCAAATATGACTGTTGGCCCTCGACCTGGTCTAAGTTTTTCATTTCGGCCCTCCATCTATTTGAGTTTGACACCCCTGCTCTAGCAGAAGAACATTGCTAGATCATTTTGTGCTGTAGGCCTTGTGCTCTGGTCACCCATTCTTGTTCCTAGCTCCTTGCCTCCTGTATTTTGTATTGATCTCCCGGTATCGACCTCTTGCTTTGTTTGACTACTCTCTTGCCCACTGTCTGTATACTTACGATATTCTGATCATTGATCCTGGCCTGTATGACAATTCTCCTGTGTGCTGATTCTGTATATATTGCATTATTATTGCTATTGTATATATTGTGTGATCCGGGTTCCTGTGTGCTGCTATTGTATATATTGTGTGATCCGGGTTCCTGAGTGCTGCCACTGTGTATATATTGTGTGATCCAGGTTCCTGTGTGCTGCCACTGTGTATATATTGTGTGAGCTGTGTTCCTGTGTGCTGCTATTGTATATGTTGTGTGATCCGGTTTCCTGTGTGCTGCTAGTGTGTGTGTGTGTGTGTGTGTGTGTGTGTGTGTGTGTGTGTGTGTGTGTGTGTGTGTGTGTGTGTGTGTGTGTGTATATATTCTGTGACCCGTGTCTTTGCATATTTATTGTAAATATTAGTTAGTCAGGGTGATATCGGGGCACTGTGGTCATTTTGTACGATTGCATGCATATTGTTTGTATGTGTATATATGTTAATTTGCACTTCTGTAAATAAACATGTTCATTCACCTTTAAATCCAATCTGTGCAGACCTCAGTATTTCCTTACAAGTGATCTCTTATTCCTGTTTTGCCTTGATAAGGATCTGCATGCGCAGATCCTTAAAGGATGTGTTCATAGTGGTAAATAATGTTCAAAGTGTGGGGGAAATATGTGGGAAGGGTTGTGCAGTAGTGTATTGTGACCCAAAAGGAAACCCTGGCAGCAACTCTACTGTTTTTGACAGATATATGTACAGCTGCAATACCTATGGGTAAGGATACATTATCTGTCATTTAACCACTTGCCGACCGTGTCACGCCGATGGCCGCGGCGGCAGCCCCAGGACCACCTGACGCCGATTGGCGTTAGGTCCTGGAGCAGTGGTTTGCAGGCGATCCCGCATCGCCAAGCATGCAGTGCGGCCGCCCTCCGTCATCAGCCTGCTGGCAAATTAGCAGCGCCGGTGGGCTTTACTGATACAATCTGGCCAATGAACATAGTATAGTACATGTTGTTTAGTAACCAACATGTATTATACTGGCTGCCTCCTCCTCTGGTGGTCTCTTCCACATCGATCGACCACCAAAGAGGACAGGCAGCCCTGTAAATAAAATACACCACACATTCCACCACATTAAGGCACATCTGAGCCCCTGATCGCCCTCAGACCTGCCCCCCCCCGTGCATTGTTTACAATTGAACACCCCCCCCCCCTTATCACTCACTGTCACCTCCTGTTAGCACCTGCCACCCCCTGTCACTCACCCATTAGGTCAGGTTCTAATCAGACCCCTGCAGGCGCTGGATTAACCCCCCCCCCCCCCCCCCCTCAGGGTCGGATTTGTACTTTTGACCGCTCAAGGCCCACTATTTTCAGCCACCCCCTGACCAACGGGATCCTAACAACCCCCCCTTCCCCTTCAACGTTTTCACTACCAAACACACAGTGCAGTCATTTTCTCCAACTCAGAGTCAGGTGCTAAACAATAAATCATGCCACATGAGGTGTGTCCCCTCCCAAATACAGGACATACCCACAGTTCGTGACATGACGGCAGGTGGCAGGGATTAGACAGTAAACTCCCCTGAGGACAGTTAGTGTCATGGTGGCAGGGATTAGATTGTAAGATCCACTGAGGACAGCTAGTAACATTATGGCAAAGATTAGACTGTAAGCTTCTCTGAGGACAGTTATTCTGGGTATACATGGCTCGTTTTTGCCTCTAGATTCTCCCGCCCGATCCATTCCCGCACTCTATTCCGCAGGCGATTCTCTTATCTTCCGCTCGTTTTTCTTATCTTTTTCCATTGTCTCCCGTTCAGAATCGAGTGCGGAAACGATCAGGTGGGAGATCGGACATGTTGGAAATGATCTATCGAGCCATCTAAATGGCTCAGAATCAAGCCGTGTATTCCCAGCACTGAAAACACTCGCTTACCTATGTCCAGTGTGTGTTGTGGTTTGCTATATATTGCATGTACATCAAAATAAACTGATGTACAGTATACATAGGTCACTGACAGTGTGGATAAAAGTGAATGAGAGCTTGGCTGCTGCAGAGATTGTAGAGTCTAAGCCTCTGATAGTGACAACAATCAAGTGTTGTGCTTATCTCTGTGATGATCTTCATAATATGCACGTATGTGCAAGCGCACACACCGTCTACCCCAACTAGAGATGTCGCGAACGGTTCCAGGCGAACTTCTATTCGCCTCATAATGCTCTATTGAGCAGAACTTTGACCCTCTACATCACAGTCAGCAGGCACATTGTTGCCAATCAGACTGCACTCACTCCTTGAGCCCCACCCCCCCTTATAAAAGGCAAGGTCCTTGTGCCGTTTTACTCACTAGTCTGACTGCACTAATTAGTTAAGGGACAGCTGCTGACAGACTCTGCTCGGGAGAGTTTAGTTAGGCTCTTATATGCTTGTTCCTAGCTAATTGTTATTACTTCCCCTCACATCTTCCAGGGAATTGTAGAATTTCAAAAGCCAGCTTATATACCTTGGCCAGGAATTGAACTCAGGTCTTGGCCAGGAATTGAACCCAGGTCTGAGTGCTTGGTAGTCAGCTCTCTTAACCGCTATACCACTACCAGCACTACATGCTGAAGGCAGCCTAGCATGTACCATTTATGATCTATCCTAGAGAAAAATGAGCTTGCTTAAAGATTTGTAGGCTTTTAAAAGCCAGCTTACATACCTTGGCCGGGAATTGAACCCAGGTCTGAGTGCTTTGTACTCAGCTCTCTTAACCACTATACCACCACCAGCACTAAATGCTGAAGGCAGCCTAGCATGCACCATTATGATCTATCCTAGAGAAAAAATGAGCTTGCTTAAAGATTTTTAGGCTTTTAAAAGCCAGCTTACATACCTTGTCCGGGAATTGAACCCAGGTCTGAGTGTTTGGTAGTCAGCTCTCTTAACCGCTATACCACCACCAGCACTACATGCTGAAGACAGCCTAGCATGTACCATTATGATCTATCCTAGAGAAAAAAAAGCACTCAGACCTGGGTTCAATTCCCGGCCAAGGTATGTAAGCTGGCTTTTGAAATTCTACAATTCCCTGGAAGATGAGATCCTCCTCCCTCCGGGCGGAGGGAAAGAGGGAGGAGTGAGGGATACACTGCCTGATGTTGTAAAGTAGTGTAGGCCTGTAATTGAGCATTGAATGAGATTTGTGACCTTAAAATAGGGGTTTATGTGAAATCTAGATTTTTTTTCCTGGGACTTTTGATGTGTATTTCACTCAATCATGTCTTCCTCCAGGTATTCGATCCCTTGAAACATGTTTTCTATCATTTTTCCAGCCGGTAGAAATTTTTCTAAAATTTTGAAGTTCGCCTCCCCATTGAAGTCTATTGCGGTTCGCGAACTTTTCCGCAAACCGAACCTTCCGCGGAAGTTCGCAAACCGAAAATCGGAGGTTCGCGACATCACTAACCCCAACCCCATTTGGAAACTTTTATTTAATGCTCAGCAGATAATAATGAAAAGTTTTAAACAGGTATTCTGCAGTCTCTGTGTTGTGGATAGTAATGGCAGGAAGCAGGAGGAGGATGCTACTCACAGCTTTGTAAGGATGACTCCTATCAGTTAGCTTATCTTGCTCTTTAGCATCACTAAAAACTTAAAGAGGGTAGCCGCACAGAGATGCACAGCAGGCACAAGCAACTTCAGCAGTCATATGCCCCAACAAGTCAAGTAACATAACATTACCTTTTAAAATAACATTTACATTCCAAATGGGGGGCACAGTAAACATCACCAGTATAAGTATTGCCACTTTACTGTGCAGAAGTTATGTTCACTTACAGCTAAAGTCTAGAGGGCCACGTGCAGCACTGGCAGCAGATAATCTTTTTTCATCAATAGAGATAAAAAAAAGTCTCGATTTCCTCCGCGCCTACGCACTTGGGCTCTCATATATCCATCAGCCCCAGCGGCACCGCGAGAACTCCAATCCGTTTCAAGCTCCTGTGAGCCAGGAGCTGATGTAGTCAAGTCATGTGACTTTATTGATAGCGGGCACCCGGCTGGGAGATGCGTCCGTTACCTGCTACACCTCAAGAAGCTTGCCCGCCTGGGACTTGGAGCGAGAGTCTGCCTGCAGGCTGCTGAAGGCTCACTCACTCTCTCCAGCCTCCAGTCCAGCTTCGCTTAACAGCGCACATACTCCTCGTAGCAACCACAGCCACCCCCACCTGACCTGCAGCTCGCATGTCAGTCACAGAGCAAAGCGGGGCGGGCGGCTGCAGACTTGCGGCATCAGAGCGAGTAGCTGGCAGTCACATCACATTTATGTAAGGTGACTGTTGCAGTTAACCTGTCACCCGCCCCACAGACTCTAAGTAATTTTGGCGCCCGAGTCCTGGGCTTTGGGGGCCTTCCCTCAAATCCGGCCCTGCCCCCCCCCGCCCTCATATCCCACTCTGATAAATACCCCCCCCGCTATTTTTTACCTAGATCTCCCCTGTGTAACAGCCTTCTTTTTATCCCCTGATCACCTGTCAGCACCTGTCAGTCTCACCCATTAGATCAGGCCATAATCAGCCCTCTATGGGCACCTAACCACCCCCCTTCCCGCCCTTAGATCCCCCTCAGACCGCCCCTCTGATCGCCCCCTGCCTGATCCCACCTCCCTGTTTTAACAGTTAGGCCAGTTAGTTAGCTAGGCCCCTTTGACTAATTAGTCGCTGATTAGCGTCATCACTGTCGCTAATCGGCATTGGTACTATATAGTATCTGTAAGTGATCAGTACTGATCGCAGTCAGATCTATATCAGTACGTTAGGGTCACCTTAGTGTAGGCTCACTAAAAACGCAGTGTTTTCCTGATCAGGCCTGATTGTTCAGCTGCGCTTGCACTGTGACAGAACATTTTTTTTTTCTGATCACTGCAAAAACACAACACAATAGCTGCGGCACTCTAAAGATGAGTTTTGATTTTTTTTTTTTTAAATCAAAACTGAGCGATTGCTGCTTTTGACTTCACAAGCACTCCTTTTTGCTATGTAGGTGTGCTCTCTTTCCTGGGTAGTTTCAAAGGAATACCCCCTAAATTTAGCAGCTGTTAACGTCGGCTTCGGTGATCTTCAGGCGCTGTTGACCTTCCCACTGATGGAAGAGGGGTTACCCAGTAGTGGGGTCTAAGTGAGCACGGGTCTTCGCCCACACCCCCTTGAGGGGAATGCAGGATTTTGCTGCCTAGGTCACTACTGGGATAACCTCAGCTAGTGGTCAGGAGAACAACGACCCTAATGTGTGAGAAGAGGAAGACGTAATCAGACAGTAGCCAGAGGTCCAAGGCAGGCGGCAAACAGCGTAGTCGGGTCACAAACTAGGGGTCAGGGCAGGTGGCAAACAAGCAGAGTGCGGTCACAATCCAAGAGTCGGGGCAGGCGGCAATCAGCAGAGGTCGGGGTCACAAGCCAAGGGTCAAACCAGAGATCAATCAGAAATTCAGCAAGCAGAGTTTCCATGGGGCTTACACCGAGCTGTCAGAACGAGCAGCACTAGAGTATTGGCCAGTGCTGCTTTTATACAGTTTTGGTGCCGGAATTAACGCCCTGCACATGTGCGGTGTGCGCGCAATGCATCGCACATGCGTACGCAATGCTGTGCACCGCCAAACAGGAAGAAAACATACAAGGCCTAAGGACCCCCCTGCGCGTGCGCACCCCGGAACGAACTCAAGAATGCGGCCTGGAACGTTAAGTGTACATTACACCCCAAGGGTAACCTCAGGGTGCCCCTAAGACCTGGCTTGTCAGGAAACCTCTGGTGAAACTGTCTGACCAGTGTTGGGGCATGAACATTCTGGGCTGGCTCCCAAGTATTTTCCTTCATACCGAAGCCTTTCCACTTAACTAAGTATTGGACAGAATTCCTGACCCTCCTGCTGTCCAAGATCTTCTCCACCTCCGAACTCTTCGGCTCCATCCACCAAGATTGATGGAGGAGGAGCAACAGTACGGTTAGGAAAGTTGGTGGATACCCCCTTCTTCAAACAAGATACATGAAACACTGGATGAATCCGAAGTGAACTAGGGAGAGAAAGCTTGAAGGCCACTTGGTTTATTTGGCTGAATACTGGAAAGGGACCAATGAATTTAGGACCTAACTTCCTGGAGGGACAACAAAGTTTCAAGTTTGCAGTGGCCAGCCAAACTAAATCTCCAGGTAGTAACTCAGGGCCCTCTCTTCTCAGCCTGTTGGCGGATCTTTTCCCTTTCTCCAGAGTTTGTTTCAGGATCTTCTGGACTGTACTAAAGTTGTCTTTGAGAGCAGACACTCTTACTTGGACTCCAGAAACCGTGGCCGTAAACTTAATACCAGGTAAGAAAGAAGGGTGGAAGCCATAATTCACGAAGAAGGGGGACTGATTAGTGGAAGAATGGATGGAATTATTGTAGGCGAACTCTGCAGTTGCTAACAAAGTAAACCAGTCATCTTGGGAAGCAGAGGTGAAGCATCTTAAGTACTGTTCGAGGGTCTGATTTGTTCTTTCGGTCTGTCCATTGGATTGAGGGTGATAACCAGAGGATAATGAGTGTATTCCCAGGCACTTACAGAGTTCTTGCCAGAACCTAGACGTGAATTGTACCCCACGGTCGGAAACCACATCCGACGGTAAGCCGTGGAGTCGGACGATATCTCTGAGGAAAAGATCAGCAGTCTCAGCAGCAGAGGGAACACCTTTGCAAGGAATGAAATGGGCCATCTTGGAGAAACGGTCCACCACTACCAAGATGGCGGTAAAACCCCGGGAGGATGGCAACTCGAAAACAAAATCCAAATACAAAGTTTTCCCATGGTTTCTCAGGTATGGGCAGAGGATTCAGAAGACCCCATGGTCTTGTACGGAGAGTCTTGGACCGAGCACACACTTCACATGAGGCTACAAACTGCTTACAGTCCTTCGAGATCTCTGGCCACCAGAAGTTCCTTCGGAGTAGATCAAGAGTTCTGTCTCCACCAAAATGACCGGCAAGTTTACTGTCGTGGCAAGACTGGAGAACCAGACCCCATGGTCTTGTACGGAGAGTCTTGGACCGAGCACACACTTCACATGAGGCTACAAACTGCTTACAGTCCTTTGAGATCTCTGGCCACCAGAAGTTCCTTTGGAGTAGATCAAGAGTTCTGTCTCCACCAAAATGACCGGCAAGTTTACTGTCGTGGCAAGACTGGAGAACCAGAAGACGATATTCCAGAGGAACGAACAGATTGTCCTGGAAGTAGTGCAAACCATCTTTAATAGTTAGATCTGGAAGCAGATCTTGAGGTATCTTGGACTGTTTGATGGAGTTCAGGAGGTCAGACTGGAGAACAAGAAAGCGCTGAGGGGCCAGAATATTCTCTGTCTCTGGACTAGGAACAGACTCTGAATGGAACATCCGGGACAAAGCGTCAGGCTTGGAATTCTTGGAACCCGGCCGATAGGTCAGATGGAAATTAAAACGGGAGAAGAAGAGTGACCATCTTGCCTGTCGTGGTCTAAGTCTTTTTGCAGAACGAAGGTACTCGAGATTTTTGTGGTCTGTGAGGATGAGTACAGGATGCTCCGCCCCCTCCAAGAGAGAATGCCATTCCTCGACGTGTTTGACAAGGCTGGGGCAGACACTCTTCCACCTCATCCTCCTTATGATTGCCCCATCGATCTTCAGCCAGGAGCGCCCATTCCTTTTGGAAGGACTTATCCTCAAGGGCGGCCTTGATAGCCAAGAATTCTCTATCTGCCACATCATAGTTCTTCTCCGCGGTATACAATTTCCTGGAGAAGAAAGCCACTGGATGGAGAATGGACCTTGGGCCAAAACGCTGGGAGAGAATAGCCCCGATTGCAATCTCGGAAGCGTCTACTTCCAAAATGAAGGCCTTGGAGGGATCAGCATGTTTGAGGATGGGAGCTGAAGTGAAGCTAACCTTGAGTCTCTCAAAAAAAGCCCCTTGAGCCTGTGGAGTCCATTTGAATGGAGTACGAGTACTAGTTAGCTGAGTGATGGGAGCAACAATGAACAAGTCCTTAAATCCTCCAAAGTGTGGTCAAGCGAAGCTAAGCTACAACTTCAGGCCTGCTTCGAATGCACAGACTGGCAGTCCCTGGAATCGCCAAACTTGGACGAATGGGCCGACAATGTTACCTCATACATCAACTTCTGTGAGAATCATTGTATACCAACGAAAACCTTTAAACTCTATCCTAACGACAAACCGTGGTTCTCAAAAAAACTACGGCAGCTGCGCAGAAGCAAAGAGGACGCGCACAAGTCAGGAAACCGAGATGAATACAGGAGGGCAAGAAATGACCTGAACAGAGAACTGAGGGCTGCCAAGAAGGGCTATGCGGATAAACTGGAACAGAACCTTTCCTCAAATGACACCCGAGCTGTGTGGAAAGGACTCGAGGCCGCCACCAACTATAAGCCTCCCCCGCAGCATGCAACACCGAGCGCTGAGCTCGCCGAGAATCTCAGCAAATTCTACTGTAGATTTGAGAACCAGTCTCCCCCACAGCTATGGGCACCTCCCCCCACCCCTGCCTCTGAGGCCCAGAGACCAAACTCGCCCCCTCCACCAGTGAACGAGGCTGACGTTCTGCAACACTTGTTAAGGATCAATGTCAGGAAAGCCTCTGGCCCGGACGGTGTGTCACCAGCCTGCCTGAAAACCGGCGCTCGACAGCTCGCCTCTATTCTTTCCTCCATCTTCAACAAGTCCCTTCAGAGTGGTAAAGTCCCCGCTTGCTTCAAGAGTTCCACCATCATCCCTGTCCCCAAAAAGCAAGGCATCACCGACCTTAACAACTTCAGGCCCGTGGCACTTACATCAGTCATCATGAAGGTTCTTGAAAGTATGGTGCTCCCCCTCCTCAAGCTCACCACTGAGGCCCTGCTGGATCAGCACCAGTTTGCATACAGAGCAAACAGGTCCACTGACGACGCCATCAATATCTGCCTGGAGCTTGTCCATGATCATCTGGACAAACCCGGCACGTATGCCAGGATCCTCCTTCTTGACTTCAACTCAGCGTTCAATACCATCAGCCCCAAAATACTTCAGGAGAACCTTGCCGCACTCGGGGTCCACCCCACTCTACGACTGTGGATCACAGACTTCCTCACCAACAGATCCCAGGTCATAAAGCTAGGCACCATGTCCTCTCAACCCCGGATTAGAGATGTTACATAGTTACATAGTTATTTTGGTTGAAAAAAGACATACGTCCATCGAGTTCAACCAGTACAAAGTACAACTCCAGCCCGTCCCCCACATACCCCTGTTGATCCAGAGGAAGGCGAAAAAACCCCCACAAGGCATGGTCCAATTAGCCCCAAAAGGGAAAAATTCCTTCCTGACTCCAGATGGCAATCAGATAAAATCCCTGGATCAACATCATTAGGCATAACCTAGTAATTGTAGCCATGGATGTCTTTCAACGCAAGGAAAGCATCTAAGCCCCCTTTAAATGCAGGTATAGAGTTTGCCATAACGACTTCCTGTGGCAATGCATTCCACATCTTAATCACTCTTACTGTAAAGAACCCTTTCCTAAATAAATGGCTAAAACGTTTTTCCTCCATGCGCAGCTCATGTCCTCTAGTCCTTTGAGAAGGCCTAGGGACAAAAAGCTCATCCGCCAAGCTATTATATTGCCCTCTGATGTATTTATACATGTTAATTAGATCTCCTCTAAGGCGTCTTTTCTCTAGACTAAATAAACCCAGTTTATCTAACCTTTCTTGGTAAGCGAGACCTTCCATCCCATGTATCAATTTTGTAGCTCGTCTCTGCACCTGCTCTAAAACTGCAATATCTTTTTTGTAATGTGGTGCCCAGAACTGAATTCCATATTCCAGATGTGGCCTTACTAGAGAGTTAAACAGGGGCAATATTATGCTAGCATCTCGAGTTTTTATTTCCCTTTTAATGCATCCCAAAACTTTGTTTGCTTTAGCTGCAGCGGCTTGGCATTGAGTACGATTATTTAACTTGTTGTCGATGAGTACTTCTAAGTCCTTCTCCAAGTTTGATGTCCCCAACTGTATCCCATTTATTTTGTATGGTGCTAGACCATTGGTACGACCAAAATGCATGACTTTACATTTGTCAACATTGAATTTCATCTGCCATGTACTGTATGTGCCCATATAGCCATCCTATCCAGATCCTGTTGCAATATGACACTATCTTCCTGAGAGTTGATGATTCTGCACAATTTTGTATCATCTGCAAAAATAGCAACATTGCTCACTACTGCATCTACTAGGTCATTAACCACTTCCCAACTGAGGGGTTTTACCCCCTGACCACCAGAGCAATTTTCACCTTTCAGCGCTCCTTCCATTCATTCGTCTATAATTTTATCATTACTTATCGCAATGAAATGAACTATATCTTGTTTTTTTCGCCACCAATTAGGCTTTCTTTAGGTGGGACATTATGCCAAGAATAATTTTATTCTAAATGTGTTTTAATGGGAAAATAGGAAAAAATGTGGGAAAAAATTTATTATTTTTCAGTTTTCGGCCTTTATAGTTTTTAAATAATGCATGCTACTGTAATTAAAACCCATTAAATGTATATGCCTATTTATCCCAGTTATAAAACCGTTTAAATTATGTCCCTATCACAATGTTTGCCGCCAATATTTTAGTTGGAAATAAAGGTGCATTTTTTCCAGTTTTGCGTCCATCCCTAATTACAAGCCCATAGTTTATAAAGTAACAGTGTTATACCCTCTTGACATAAATATTTAAAAAGTTCAGTCCCTAAGGTAACTATTTATGTATTTTTTTTAAATTGTACATTTTTTATTTTTTTTTTTAATTACAAAAAAAAAAAATTGGGGAGTGTGGGAGGTAAGGAGTTAATTTTTTGTGTAAAACAAGTTTATTTGTGTGTAAAAAATGGTTAGGGTGTAGTTTTACTATTTGGCCACAAGATGGCAACATTACCAATTTGTTTCATGCGACCTGCAAGCGTCCTTCCGGACGCTTGCAGGAAGTAGAAAGAGGCTGGGACTTTGTTATTTTTTCACAATGATCGCGCTGCTCAGCCGAGAGGCAGCAGATCATTGCGGGGCTTAGATCAACGAACGGGAATGGATTTTCCCGTTCGTTGATCTCTGGGCGAGCGGGCGGCGGCGTGTTTACTAGCGGCGGGCGGCGTGCTTACGAGCGGGAGCGCGGACAGCGGCGGGAGTGCGCAAAGTACGGATTTCTCTGTCCCTGGGGGTGAAAGGATGGAAAAAGGGGCGGAGAAATCCATATGCGCGGGGGTAAAGTAGTTAATAAACAGGGGCGGCGCCAGGGGGGTGCAAGGGGGTGCTCGAGCACCCCCTAGAATTGTCCAAGCACCCCCAAAGCACCTCCTGGAGTGAACTGACTTCAGGCGTCTAAAAGACGCCAAGTCAGTTCACACAGCGGCAGCACGGAGCAGCAGGCAGGGCTACGGTAAGATGGCCGCCCGGAGCCCTGCTCTGCAGACTTTGGGCGGCCATTTTCCCGTAGCCCTGCTCTCTGCATGCAGGCAGGAAGTCTCGTCGTGACGTCGGGAAGAGGATCGTGGGCGCGCGGGCGCTGCGCGCCACAAGGAGGTCGGGACAGGAGGTCGGGAAAGAAGGTCTTCGGCTGTAGGTGAGTAAATGGGTTTTTCTTTTCTTTTTCAGGTGGTGCTTATTGGGGTCATATCTGCTACGGATTGTGCATATTGGGGTCATATCTGCTATGGATTGTGCATATTGGGGTCATATCTGCTACGGATTGTGCATATTGGGGTCATATCTGCTACGGATTGTGCATATTGGGGTCATATCTGCTACGGATTGTGCATATTGGGGTCATATCTGCTACGGATTGTGCATATTGGGGTCATATTTGCTACGGATTGTGCATATTGGGGTCATATCTGCTACGGATTGTGCATATTGGGGTCATATCTGCTACGGATTGTGCATATTGGGGTCATATCTGCTACAGATTGTGCATATTGGGGTCATATCTGCTACCGATTGTGCATATTGGGGTCATATCTGCTACCGATTGTGCATATTGGGGTCATATCTGCTACCGATTGTGCATATTGGGGTCATATCTGCTACCGATTGTGCATATTGGGGTCATATCTGCTACCGATTGTGCATATTGGGGCCATATCTGCTACCGATTGTGCATATTGGGGTCATTTCTGCTACCGATTGTGCATATTGGGGTCATTTCTGCTACCGATTGTGCATATTGGGGTCATTTCTGCTACCGATTGTGCATATTGGGGTCATATCTGCTACCGATTGTGCATATTGGGGCCATATCTGCTACCGATTGTGCATATTGGGGCCATATCTGCTACCGATTGTGCATATTGGGGCCATATCTGCTACCGATTGTGCATATTGGGGTCATTGGATGTGTTTTTTGTTAAAATCTGCTCACATTACGTGTATTTTCTTGAGAAAACCTGCACAGTTATGTGAATTTTCTGGGGAAAGGGTCACCAAAACTTGGGCCCTCTGTCTTTGCGTTGCACTTTTAAAGGGAACCCGAGGTGAAAATAATATTGAGGCTGCCATATTTATCTCCTTTTAAGTAATACCAGCTGCCTGGCTGCCGTGTTGGTCCTCTGCCTATAATTCTTTCAACCATAGACCCTGAACAAGCATGCAGCAGGTCAGGGGTTTCTGACAATATTGTCAGAACTGACAAGATTAGCTGCATGCTTGTTTCTGGTGTAATTCAGTTCACTACTACAGCCAAATAGATCAGCAGGGCTGCCAGGCAACTAGAATTGTTTAAAAGGAAATAAATATGGCAACCACCATATCACTCTCACCCTGGGTTCACTTTAAATTACAGTTAGCCCCGCCCTCATCCGGTCATGACCACGCCCCTTTTTCCACCGCCGCGCGCTGGGTTGTAGCCACACCCATTTTTTTGCTGCGGCGCGCGAAGGTCGTCAGCTCCCCCAGAAATTGGTCCAGCACCTGCATAGCACCCCCTAAAAAAAATTCCTGGAGCCGCCACTGTTAATAAATAAATTGAAGAGCACTGGACCCAGTACAGACCCCTGTGGGACCCCACTGCTAACAGTCTCCCATTTTGAGTACGATCCATTGACCACAACTCTTTGTTTTCTGTCCATTAGCCAGTTCCCTATCCATGCACACAAACTCTTCCCCAGTCCTTGCATCCTCAACTTTTGCACCAGTTCTGTGGGGAACAGTGTCGAACCGTTCGCCCGCGAACATCTCTGAATACATGGGGCTTTTACTACTTCCAGGTCGCTCTGACCCGGAGTAGTACGCCTGCGCTGCCCGGCGAAGCGCGTCCTAGATCGCGCTCCTGTTGCCGGGCACTCTCTGCGCATGTGCGTGACGTCATGAACGACGTCACGCACGTGCGCAGAGAGTGCCCGGCAACAGGAGCGCGATCTAGGACGCGCTTCGCCGGGCAGCGCAGGCGTACTACTCCGGGTCAGAGCGACCCGGAAGTAGTAAAAGCCCCAGAGATGTTCGGCGAGCGAACAGTTCGGAACATCTCTACCCCGGATTACAAATACAGGAGCACCACAAGGGTGCGTCCTGTCGCCGTTCCTGTTCTCCCTGTACACGAATGCTTGCAGATCCACAGTGGACTCCGTCAAAGTGATCAAATTCACCAACGACACCACCATTGTCGGCCTCATCACTAAAAATGCCGAGGAAGCGTACCGCCACCAGGTTGAGAGCATCTGCCACTGGTACAGGGAGAACGGGCTGGTCCTTAACACGGCAAAAACTGTTGAGATGATTGTTGATTTTAGGAAGCACTCCAACGCCCCCCCTCCAATCCGTATTGAGGACAAAGAAGTTGTAAGAGTTCCCCGTGTCCGACTTCTGGGCACAACCATCTCCAACGACCTGAAGTGGAAGGCAAACACCTCCTACATAGAGAGGAAAGCCCAGCAGAGGTTATTCTTTCTCCGCCAACTGAAGAAGTTCGGCATGTCCCCGAAACTTCTGACCAGCTTCTACTCTGCTACAATTGCATCTGTCCTCTGCTCTTCCATCCTAGTCTGGTATGCCAGCTCCTCCGCCAGCGACAGACACAAATTACAGAGAGTCATCAGATCAGTGGAGAGAATTATAGGGAAACCGCTACCCGCTTTGGACCACCTCTACCACTCAAACTACAAAGGTTGAGCCAAAGCATAATAGAGGGGTCTGCGATACATGTGAGATCCGGCGGGGGGGTACTGGCCTGACTGTCTTGCGGGGATCTTGGTGGTAAGCACTCTATCTATTTTCTGCTATTGATGGGCATTTATCCCAGTGACTGATTGAGCAGCCAGATACAGATGGTGTTAGGCGAGCGTAGGTTATTGAGTGTATTTGGATTTTCTGCCTCATTATCCTTGCACATTATACTATATTAATTGATGTATTCTATTATGACCATTATTATATGTGTCATTTGTTATGACGCCAGACCTGTATCCCTTGCTATGTTTTAATTGTTTTTAAAGGGATATGTCCCCAATAAATTTGCTTATTTTTCACGGACTTGTTGTATGCAATTTTGATTGCTTTATGCTATATGGATGGCTCATTTCTTCTATATATACCTCTACCACTCAAGGCTGAGCTCCAGAGCTTTGAGGATTGCAAATGACCCCTCACACCCAGGCAACCGTTTTTTCAGCCAGCTTCCTCTGGGCCGGAGGTATCGGTCCATCTACACCAGGACCACTAGACACAGAAACAGCTTCTTCCCCTCAGCTGTAAACTCACTAAACTCTCTCCACGCACTCCCCACCATGTATACTGTGTACCCTATCCTGTACGTGCCAAGACCAATTCCGGGCACGACCCAGTCATGCTTGGCGAAAATAAAGATTCTGATTCTGATTCTTTATGAACTTTCTGTAAAAGTTGGCAAACTCAATAAATCTCTGGACTGCCTTCCGATCAGTAGGTACCGGCCATTCCAGAATTGCAGAGACTTTCTGAGGATCCATTTTCACCCCAGCTGGAGAAATCTTAGGACCTAGAAAATGAATGTTCTCCTTGTCAAATTCACACTTCTCCGGTTTGACGTAAAGTCTGTGGGTATGTAAACAAGCAAGAACTTTCCTGACATGCCCATGATGTTCCTCCTCTGAAGTTGAGAAGATTAGAATTTCATCTAAATAAACCACTAGGAAATCATCAATGAAGTCTCTAAAGATGTCGTTAACAAAGTGCTGGGGCGTTGCGGCCAAAACAGGAACGGAACGCGGTTTTCCATTCAGCCCCTTTCCGGATTCTGATCAGGTTGTAAGCCCCTCGCAGATCCAGTTTGGAAAAGATACGGGCAGAGCGGAGTCTACGAAACAGGTCTGGCATGAGAGGAAGGGGGTAACGGTTTTTCACTGTGATCTTGTTGAGTTCTCGGTAGTCTATGCAAGGACGAAGAGACCCGTATTTTTTCTCAACAAAGAAAATTCATGCTCCAGCAGGAGAAGTGGAGGAATAGATAAAACCTTTTTTGAGATTCTCCTTGATATACTCCTTAAAGAGACTCTGTAACATAAATGTCATGCTTTGTTCTACCATCCTACACGCTCCTAAACCTATTCTAATGTGCTCTGGCTTCCTGCAGCACTTTCTACTATCACTGTCTCTGTAATAAATCAATGTATCTTTCCCCTGTCGGACTTGTCGTCCTGTGTCTGGAAGGCTGCCAACTCTTCCGTGCTGATCTGTTATGCACACCCCTCTCTATGCACACTCCAGTGTGTGTGTTATTTACATAAGCCAGCAGCGTCTCTGCTTATCAGTGAAAGAGAGCTGGATAAAAATCCTCCTCTGTTAAGGTCCGTACACACGCCGGACTGGAGGCAACGACGGGTCCGTCGTCACCTCCCGCTGGGTGGGCGTTCCAGCGACAGTCCGGCGTGTGTACAGTCTGTCTGCAGACTGATACGGCTGTTTCTGAGCGATCCGCCCGGCGGATCGCTCAGAAACAGCCGTATCAGTCCGCCGACAGACTGTACACACGCCGGACTGTCGCTGGAACGCCCACCCAGCGGGAGGTGACGACGGACCCGTCGTTGCCTCCAGTCTGGCGTGTGTACGGACCTTTAGGCTGTGAAAGGAGCTGGGCTGACACATACTGAGGAATTACAAACACGGGCACAGGCAGAGCTGTCTGCAGGAAGCCTGTTACTCTTGAGCTGCAGGGGACAGAAGGTAAACACACAAATTATCTCTTGAGAGTCAAAAGGAAGGCTGTATACAGCCTGCTTGTGTATGGATATATTTTCTATGTGTGGACATACTGTACATCAACCTACTTCCTGTTTTGGTGGCCATTTTGTTTGTTTATAAACAAACTTTTTAAAACTGTTTTTGACTACTTTTAATGTGGCAGGGAGCGGTGAAATTGTAACAGAGGGTAATAGGAGATGTCCCCTAACGCGCTGGTATGTTTACTTTTGTGCGATTTTAACAATACAGATTCCCTTTAAGGACCTGAGTCTCTGGCTCTGAGAGAGGATAAGTCCTTCCAAAAGGAATGGGCGCTCCTGGCTGAAGATCGATGTGGCAAACATAAGGACGATGAGGTGGAAGAGTGTCTTCCCCAGCCTTGTCAAACACGTCCAGGAAGTCGTGATACACAGCAGGGATAATGTCCTTCTTAGGAGAACTCAAGCAGAACAGAGTCCCAGCTCGAGGAAAACAATAGCGTAGACAGTAACAGGAGGGAAAGGATACTTCTCCGGTACTCCAATTGATTGCAGGGTTATGGGTACGTAACCAGGGCATACCTAGGATCACAGGAAACAGAGGTGATGGAAGTAGGTCAAAGGATAGGTACTCCTGATGCTCCCCTTGAATGGTCACAAGTAATGGCAAGGTCTCGGTGATGATGGGACCAGAACCTAGAATGGATCCATCGGCCAATTGGATGGTGAGAGGTTGACGTCTGGAGTGCGTAGGAAGCTGGAGTTGTTGAGCCACAGACAGGTCCAAAAAACAGGAACCAGCTCCAGAGTCAATGATGGCTTTAATTTTGATTACCCTTCCTCTGGGACCCTGCAACGAAAGGATAAGGGGAATATGAGAAGATGCAAGCGGAAGACAAGGAGCTCTGCTGACACACACGGTAGACTCAGGCTCACCCGAAGGGCGGACGGGGCAGTCCAGGCGAAAATGGCCAGAGGCTCCACAATAAATGCACAGATTGGAAGGCGTACGTACGAAAAGGGCGTCGGGAAAAAAGGGCGCGTGGTATAAACGTTAAATGGAAATATCGTTTATAAACCTATTTAAAACAAATTTAACGTTTATTACAACGATTTGTTATATTTAATCTTTAAATAAAGTATATACATTTTAGTTTCCTTAAAACGCTATTTAATGTTTTTCGTACATGCAAAAAGGGCGTCTGGAAAAAAGGGCGCAAGGTATAAACGATAATCTCAAATATCGTTTATAAGAAATGTAATGGAAGATTTCGTTTATTGTAATGTTTTGTAAAAATCAATCATTAAGTAATGTTTATGATATTTAGAATTGGTAAAACGCTATTTAGTGTTAATATATACTGACAAAAACTTATAAAAACGTTTACAGATGTAAAATGTTTAATTTAATTATAATGATTTCTATTATATATTACAGAAACGATGTTTACTTTTTTTTTTATAAATGTGTTTTAATGACTGTACACGATCGGAAATCTAAAACAGTTTTTGTGTTTATTAGTAATGTGAACTTTATAAACGATATTCTAGATTCTTACTCTAACAATCATAAATCCTTATAAAGTCATGTACTAACGATTAATCCTTAATATTCATATTTGAATAAACTTATGCATTGAGTTTTTCCATTGATTGTTAAAACGCTTTTTTCTGTAATTGTAGACGTCTGAAAACTGAAAATTATGCTTGCATTATCATAATGTTGATTAGAATTCAAATGATTCACAAGTGAATTTATTTAAACGATGTTTGTTTGTTTGTTTGTTGCTATATTTTTTTTTTCATGATTTTATAAGGTCCAGATCTTAAAACCTCAATTACGTTTCTTAGTAATGTAACTATTGTAAACGATATTCTTCGACATTTTAAAAACACAACGTATTAAACCTTAAAAAGTCATTAATTAAAGATTACTCTTCAATTCACATCTATTGAAAAGGTTATGAATTTAGTGATGTATATGCAATGTTGGATTGTTAAAATTCCATTCACTGTCATTGTAGACGAATAAAAATGTACAATTATGTTTTCACTAGTACAATACTCATTAGACGTAAAATAATGTACACATGAATGCTATTGTTTTGCATGATATCAAAATAATAAATTCCTAAGATATATTTTTGCTTTTGTTACTATTTGCAAGTTCTTAAACTATATATTTTTTCTTAATAATATTTTTTTGTTGGGCGGGGGGGGGGGGGGGGGTCATGCAAACAAGCCAATTAGTGTCTGAAATCTTATATTCATAAATCAATATTCTCCTGAATTGTTGTTTTACACTTTAAATTACATTTGTATATTCACCTTGTTTATTACCAGTTAAAATTGACTAAGAAAAGATATTTCAGTCCTTTTTTTTAATTTTTTTGGGGGGCTACGTTTAACAAGATCAGTATCCACAAACATATGTTAATGTAGTACTATGCATTCAGTTTATTCTTTCAGTACATACATTTGTTCAGACTGTATGAAAAAGATTGTATGAATAGCAGACACTCTTACGCGACTGATATAATTATTGTTTGTGTCATGTGTGTACTGTCATGTGTATTAATTGTCTGCCAGTTTAGTGTGCAGAGGCTGGTTATCAAGTGGTCATTAGTGGAGTATTGGAATGATTAATAATTAAAATAACCAATTCTTCATTTGATTGTTTGCAATCTAGTCCTGATTTCAAGCATGTAATCATAGCCTGCCTTTGACCTGTGTTCCCAGAGCTGTCGCTCAGGACTGTTCCCAGAGCTGTCGTCTAATAGCTGGTTACCTATACTGAGGGCACCTACACCTGATTTCCGATACTGGGGGCACATACAGCTGGCTACCTTTACAGAGGGCACCAACACATGGCTACCTATACTGGAGGCACCTACGCCTGGCTACTTATGGGGGCGATGGAGACCTTCAACTGACTTCCTATACTGTGGGCACCTATGCTTGGCAACCTATATTGAGGGCACCGACAAGTGCCATCAGGGGGCTTTTATTATGGGGGGGGGCACACTGCAGCTATAACACGTGTGACAAATTGTCGATGCTGTGCTATCATTCTAAATGTGGGGGGGGGGGGGGGTTTCCGGCTAACTGTCCCACTGACTGTTTTTATTAATACTGAAAGGTTGAATCCTTTATTTTTAGGTATAATCATGCTATTGCTCTCTTTCCATCCATTTGTGGTTATTAATAGTATTTTTCCTATTATACATATGTGACGTGTCACAGAAATCTGAGTATTTTGCGTGATGTTTCACCAAGTCCAAAAAGTTGGGAACCATTGTCCTAGCAGAAAAGATGAATTGCATATGGGCCTGTGTGTGTTTGCACACACATGCGCAAAGAGGATTAAGGGTGGCCAAAAAATCAGGTTTTGCTCAGGGCGCTCTGAAACCTTAGGGCGGCCCTGCATGTAATACCTACCATGGTTTATATATTAGCCTCACTGCTTCCGTGCTTTTGCACCATTTTTTTTTGATCCTTGTGTTCTTGTTGCTGACGTCTTAACGTAATGGTCATGCCCCTCTGTAAACGTTTCGGCTTAGGCATTACATCCTGTCAGGAGTTAAAATCTTTTGCTGTGACCCGTCATTCATGAAATGAACGCATAGTGTCTTACCTTGATGGACAAGTTTTGTAGTCGACGAAAGAAGTTTAGCAGAGCACTGATGTCTATCATGAGATGATAATTGTGTGGAATACTTATCGCTATTGTCGTTAATGTGACTTATTGAGTTTTCTAACAAATAACCTATTTTTTTTTTAAAAAAAATTCTGTTTTTTTCAACAATAAATAAAAAATGATGAGCAAAATTTCGCATTCAAATTAAAACTTTTATTGAAAGGACATGCTTAGTTAAACATACAACAAAATAAAGTTTCAAAAAATTGTAAAAACATACGTTTTTTTCTTTACTTACAACAGTTTAATGTTAAAGTGAATGGGAACCTCATAAAAAAAAATGAGACAGATACTTCCCCAAGGAGAGGGAAGGCTCTGGATCCTAAAGAGCCTTCACGCTCCTCACCTGGTCCCCTCTTTCCAGTACTGGCTCGCCTGGTAGCAGTATTTGAGTAAATTATACAAATACTGCTTTACCCGGCCGAAGGAGTCTTAAGAAGTCTTCATGGAGCCTGAGTGCACCTGAGGAAGTCAGGCCCTGTACTGCGCCTGCGCAAGCACGCTCTCTTGCATGCTGACGCCTTTGCCATATGGAGCCGCATGTCTTTGTGAGCACAAGTCTCGCAAAGACTTAAAATACCCTTTCGATAGGGGATTTATAAGGGGGTTGAAGCCAGCACAGGATAGAGAGCACCGAGAGAGGAGGCGGAAGTATCTATACGACCAAGAGCCTTCCCTCACCTTAGGTAAGCATTTTCGAATTTTTACTTTCTCCAGCCCCTCGCTGCAAAAGTTTCCCACGTCTTCTTGTTGCATGTCCACCAGCATCCTTTGTTCCCTGCACGTTTAAGAGGCGCATTCGGCCTAAGGGCCGTTTTGTACACTATACTGTTATTGGATGCAGATTGTATGCAGAATGGATGCCGGAAAAATGACTCCAAGGAATGCCTAAGCGAAAATCAGCATTGTAAAAATTAGATGTGGTGGAAACAGGCCCATAGGCTTTCAGTGGAGTCAGTTTTTCTACATCCATTCTGCATACAATCTGCATGTAGTGGACACAGGCCCTAACTGCCCCTGCCCAAACCACCGCATTCAATCATCGGCACGTGATAGGTGGAGCAGTGTACTGAAGAACTGCACCAGTGAAGTATGCCTCGGACCACGTAACAATGATTGACAGCTTTGTTTCATGCAGGCCCAGTAAGGTTGAGCGCTATGATAGTGCAGGGAGCCCTTGACGGCGGTGGATAGCCGAGCGGTCGGTGTTTGAAAAATTGGCAGCAATGGGCTGTAGACAGCACCAGTTGAGTACTGGTATTTTTTTTTAATTGTTGGATGAGAAGTCCTTTAAAGGGCCACTATTGTGAAAATTGTTAATAATAATAATAATAATATTTGGAAATACTGAAAAAAAAACAAGTATTTGTTATCCATAATAAAAACATCCATACATTATTTTTCTGCAATGTTGCTGTTACTTGAAGTAGATATTAGTAATCTTAGTAATCTGTCATAAGAAAAAGGTTTTGGACTAGTCCATCTCTCCTTCGTTGATTCTCAGATAGGTTTTTCATGTTTATAAAGATGATCACTACAAAGGATTTGAACAATGATGCTGGACAGCTTCCCTGTGTGTACACAGGTTTTTGACAGTTGGACTGAACAACCTCCATTCAGTAATTGCATTTGTGAACAAATTACATGGGCACTATGGCTAATTTCTTTTTTTAAAGTGCCTTTACCATAAGTAGTATTATGTGGAGCATTTTTAATGACATTTAATTTGGCTAATTACAAATTTTAATTACACTGACAACAGCCATTTATACCTGAGAAGGCACGTCGGAAGATGTACCTTCCCGACGACAAATTTGCATAATCCATTGTCATGTAGGAGTCATCTGTAACTGCACTCAGTATTGCTAATGTTTCCACCCCCGCCGGACCGCTCAGCAAGGATCAATCCAACTGTAATGGCACGATAACTGTAACGGCACGATCGTGAAGTTATTGAGATTGCTGTAGGAAGCAGTTCTATATCTTAACGTTGCCCGTTGAGGACCACTGGAACAGCGACGCACACCTATTGTCCGTTGATGAGGTAACCAGTACTTGGCTTTTAAAATAAACTAAATATAATATATATGTAAACGATAACATGGTAAATCTTTGAAGCTTTGGACAGTTTATTTTTTTATCAGTGTCCAACACCTTCCAAGGTTTTTACAATGTTATAGTGTATATATATGTTAGGTAATTTATTGTAAAAGCCGAGTGCTGGTTACCTTAGTAATGGACAATCGGTGTCCATCGCTGTGCCAGGGGTCCTCAGCGGGCAGCATGAAGCTATTGAGCTGCTTCCTACACCGATCTCAGTAACGGCACGATTGTGCCGTTACAGTTCTCGTGCCATTACAGTTTGATCGATCCTTGCCGAGCGTTCCGGCGGGGGTGGAAACATTCGCAATAGTGTGTGCAGTGAAAGATGCCTCCTACATGACAATGGATTATGCCAATGTGGCGTCGGGAAGGTAAATCTTCCTTCATGCCTTCTCAAGGAACAAATGGATAGTGTCACAGTAAAAAATAATAGTAATCAGGCAAATTAAATGTCATTAACAACGCTCCACATACTAATAGTTATGTTAAAGGCACTTAGAACAAAGAAATTAGCCATAGTGCCCCTTTAAACACAGAGGATCTCCAATGAAGAGATGGACTAGCCCAAACCCTGTATGTTCTGCCAGATATCTACAACCTATTTCAATTGACAGCCACATATCAGAAAAATAATGTATGGTTCTAACTAAACATTTTACTAAATTTTGGCCTTCCTTTAGTGACTGGTATACACTCTGTCCCTCTCCACTTCTCCACTATGGTCAGCTTGCTCCATTTCCATGACAATTTACAGCTGGAACTCTCCAGTTCCTCATCTATTGTGCCTGACTTAACCCCTCTCTCAATCGCTTACACGTTTTGTGTTATGTACCGTTTGGGCACAAAAGTAGGTAGCCTGTTCAGCACGTCTCAAAAAAGTTTGTGAGTAGCAGACATTGACGGTAATGTAGGCGTAGTACATGACAACTTTGAGAGCTACTACTGTAAACGTTACAATAAAAGCAAATAACAGCTTAGAGTGCAGATGCATCAAGGTACATTTTTCCATATCAGGCCATAGTAATCATGTATAAATACCAGTGGCTTCTGTCATCACACTCTGCATACATTGCTCCCACTCTGCCTGCCTCATTCATCTTGTTCTGTAACCATTCACAAAAGTTTAGCATATCAGCACATGTTTGAAGGAGCACCAAGGGAATTTGTCAATATATTAATCTTTTGTGAGAAGTTATAGAAAATGTTCAAGAATCATGTCGGTAATGTTGCTTCGATTTGTACGCAGGAAGCTTGCAAAACGCACAGATACATCAATAATTTTTGTTTTGGTTAATGGCTGTTGCTGATGCAATCTACATGCGTACATTTTTTAAAATGTATGTATATTTATCCTCAAAAACAATAACATTGTGTCGTTGATCTGTGCCAGTACAGTGCTATTTGTATGTATGGAATATAACCCCAGAAAATCTCACATCAACTTTCACAAAAAAGAAATGAAGAATTAGGTGGTTGTGCAAGTCAACATGCTGAGGTCATTAGTCACAAATAAAATCAAGGTTCAGCATTGTTATCATTAATACCTCAGCACCTCACTGTGTCATTGACCACAACACTTCAGACAATTGTTTCGAGGCAACGCACGCAGGCTACCCTTTAAAGAGAAGCTGAGGTGGGTTTGAAGAATATTATCTGCATACAGAGGCTAGATCTGCCTATACAGCCCAGCCTCTGTTGCTGTCCCAAACCCCCCTAAGGTCCCCCTGCACTCTGCAATCCCTCATAAATCACAGCCACGCTGCTGACAAACAGCTTGTCAGAGATGGCTGTGTTTATCTCTATAGTGTGAGTCTGCTGCTCTCCCCGCCTCCTGCAGAACTCCAGTCCCCGCCTGCATCCCTTTTCTCCCTGCTGATTGGAGGGAAGGGACGGGAGCAGGAACCGGAGCTATGCTTGAGGCGGGGGAGCAGCCGGGACTGACACTACAGATGTAAACACAGCCTCACAGCACGGCTGTGATTTATGAGGGATTGCAGAGTGCAGTGGGACCTTAGTGGGGTTTGGGATAGCAACAGAGGCTGGGCTGTATAGGCAGATCCAGCCTCTGTATGCAGATAACATTCTTTAAACACAACTTGGGTTCTCTTTAAGAAGGCATGGCGCAATAAACTCTGCTAAAGCATTCTATCAGTATAAATATTTTATGTACCCCATAACAACACACCAAAGATGATAATTCCGTTTGTTTGTGCTACGTTATTAAAGAAAAAAATTGTATGTCTGTAAACTTTTTTTATGTGTACAGTGCCAGATGGTTTGATAACAGGGATGGATCAAGACCAAGTTGCGCCTGGGGCAAGGTCAGGTTTTGGCACCTAAAGGTCAGGTTTTGGCGCCTAAACTGCCATCGATTTTGCACCCTTCAACAAACTGCGCCTGGGGCAAGATACCCGCTTGCCCCCCCCCCCCCCTAGTTCCGTCCCTGTTTGATAACGGTGCACCCAAGAACCATTTTCTACACTGCTGTGGTTATGGGCACAGTAAGGTGCAGAGCTATTAATGATAACACCTTTGCTAATGTTTTTTATGGTAGTCACATTGTAATTTCTTAAATAAAACTCTTTAAATTACACGTTATGCAACAGATATGTATATGTTGTAAATCGGTAATAATATCTTTTTGGATTTTTCTGAAACTTGTGTAAAAAAAAAGGAAAAAAAAAAATCTGGGCACAATTGCCTTTAAAGAGAACACGTGGTGTGTTTGTGACAATGCTATGCTCAGACCGAGGCTGGGTCTGCCCATGCAGCCCATTCTCTTTTGCTATCCAGATGCCCGTTAAGATTCTCCGTGCACTCTACTATCCAACCTTAATCGCAGCCGCGCTGTGCGGGCTGTGTTTACCACAGTACTGTCAGTCTCAGCGCTTACCCACGCCTCCTGCATATTAGCGTGCCTCGACCGAGTCCCTTGCATCCAATCAGCGGGGAGGGAAGGGATGCGTGCATGTACCGCAGCTATGCAGTAGGAGATCATAGACTGACAGTACTGTGGTACACACAGCCTGCTCTGACAAGCTGTGTGTCGGCAATGCGGCTGTAATTAATGGGGGGTAGCAGAGCACAGGGTGTGCTTAGGGGGTATCTGAATAGCAATAGAGGATGGGATGATTAGGCAGACCCAGCCTCTGTATGCGCATAAAGTTTTTAGAACCCCACTTTGTGTTCTCTTTAAATACTTTGTGCACAATATTGTAGAGTGTAAATGTAAAATTTTTATTTAGCATTTTGAATCACAGTGATGTAGTTTACTATCTATTGCAGTTTATGGAGGTGGTTTGGAGTTGTTGAGTACCTTACAAGGTAGGCATGTGAAGCTTGAGCCATCAAAAATCTACACCAATGCCACTCTCATCATGTGTGGCTAGTGCATATTTTCCACCTATTTGTACTGACAACATCAAGTTTTTAGATGACTATACTTTGAAGATAATTTAAATGATTATGTGAAGAAACAGGCCATGACACAGTCCCCTTAAACCACCTAAAGGCCTGAAACAGTTGTTAGTTGTTAGTATTGTTTATGTGCTTACTTTTTCTGAAATCTTCTTCTATTGTTTTCTGCTTTTTACAGAATACACTGCTTATAAATGACCATCCATTAGTTCCATCATGTTGACGAAGAATTTTCAATTTTGTTGGGGTGGCGTATGATTTTCGGTAGTTTCTATATATATTTGTAAATAATAATGATAGTAACAAGATTTCAGAACAAATGAGCACATGATTTGCTCTACCAACCCACACCACTGTCATGTCTGTAGTTTGGTGTAGGTGTGAAATTTTTTTCACCCTTGTATAACTGCAGTAGTATTATCCAAAAAATGACAGATGCACAAAACCGAACTTAGGCATCAGTAATGAACTCCAGTGTTACACAAACCAAGCATAACTGAATATTTGTGTGTGGTCATGGTACTTGCTACACTCTCCGAAAGACATAGACATTAAGGGCCTGTTTACACTACACGCACATTCTGCATGCAGAAAACTGACTCCAATGAATGCCTATGGGAAATCTGCATCAGAAAAATCACGTTCAGTGGAAGTAGGCCCATCGGCATTCATTGGTGTCAGCTTTCAGAATGCTGAATCTGCGTGTAGTGGAAACAGGCCCTAATAAAAAAAAAAAAATATATTGAGAAAATAACATTTCTATAAATAACCACAGAACGATCCTTTAAATGTACCTTAACTTTCTATAACTATCACTAGTGGTTGTACAATTAGTTTGCTGGTCTAATCTTGAGAATCAGAACTCTCATATCTGTGACTTTTTTTGTGTTTTTTTTTCTTGTGTTTTTGTTTCATTTCCATCCACATTCCCTTTTGGTTTTCAAGCATTTGTTTCTGCCCATCAGCGATGGTAGCCAGTAAGTGTAGTGTTGTTTGTTGAACCTCTAGTAATTTGCAGGTCAAATCAGTATCCCTATTCTGTGACTTCTGTATATTCATATTTGTAGTAGTGTTAGTAGTAAGTGTAGTATTTTTTACAAAAGGTTGTAATGATTGAGTAAGGTTTTGCTGAGTAGAAATTTTACCTTGAGAAAAAAGTAATTTCTCCTGTCCTGCACTGCCTTCACTTAAGCCAACTGTCATGTTTAAATTTGTGGAAAAACCACTATCACTGCTATCATGTCTTTCGCAAGAAGTTTTGAATCAGGATGATACCATTTATGTCTTTCAACATTCTCATCTGTTTCAGAGTGACTGCTCCTAGTAGCATTGTCATTATTCACCAAGTTAACGGCATCTGAGTGTGAGATTTGAACATTAGCTGTTGATGAACGCTGGTAATTTTTTTTTGTGGGCACATAAACAGTACAATGTTTAATACGACCTCTGTTATCCTTTTGTATTGATGCTGTAGCAATTACTTTGGGTGGATTTATATTTACAACATTTATAATGTCAGGTACGTTATTTTCTGGGGTATTGACTACCTGCGTGTCATCGAACATTGTAGACAGGTTAGTGCAATCGTTATCTTTTGAATTTCTACCTTTTCCTACTTTTCTGTTTTTTGATCCATTGCCTGCCAGTCCATAGTCAACAATGTCCTTTTGTGATTTTGAAGTTGAAGCAAGACAGGTACCTTGACTACGAATTGCACTATTACTTTTTCCAGAGCGAACTTTTTCACGGTCCTTGATTCTTACCGATGGGTGTTCTGGTCGCTCGTTCACAGTGTCATAGTTTGATTCATCGGTGCTTGATTGTGGTAGGTGAGTTGTTGAGGTTCTCCTTTTGTACGGTCTAGTAACTGGTTTTGTAAGAAAACATAACATTAGTTAAATTCTACATCGAGGCATATAAAAAAATGTAAAGAAAATGTTTAACACTTGCATAGTACTGTAATACTTCAACAAGATATTTAAAGTTAGCTGTAGTTTAGTGATAACAGCCCGAACATTCAAAAATAAAATTAAACAACACCCTAATCATGACAACATTCTCAACAATATTTGATCTCACTGTCTCCTCTCTCATCAGTAAATCATTTTCAACAACATGCACCATTGACCCCATCACCTATCTCCTAATTACTGTCTTAGCTTGTACACACTCTACGACACTAACCTCCAGCTTTTATTGAACAGAACAAGCTTTCTCTACATGGATTTTATCGTGGCATAGAAACTGCCATGTTCACACCTCACCTTCTCACAATCAGGGGCGTAGAAATCACCATAGCAACCGTAGCATTGCTATGGGACTTGCCCGTGCCCTACGTCACAGGGGGCCCGCAGCATAGTGCACTGCTAGTTGATTGAGGGTTTGCACAATGAGTGGAGAACTTGTTGGCAAAACGGCGGGTAGTGGTGACAGGCCCTCCCTCAACTCGGGCTAACTGGGTGCTCCGGTCACTACATAGACTTTTGGGTCCCTGTCAATACTTGTACCGGTGGTTCCCTGTCACTACCTAAACCTGGGGGGCACTAGTCACTATTTACAATGGGTGGCTCCTGTTACTGCCTGAACTGGGGGGCTACTGTCACTACATAAACTGTGGGATTCCTGGCTCTACTTTAAATAGGGGGCACCTGTCACTAGCTAAACTATCCAGGCCAGCCAGCCCGGCATCACCACCAGCCAAGCAGCCCAGAATCACTGTTAAAAATGGCCACATCACCGACACCATTCAGGCCAACATTTGCTTGCACCAGGTTTTTACCATATTAAGGGGGCATTATGCCTATTTATGTGAATTGCTGTCTAGTTCTGCATCTCTTGACTGCTAATTTTGTCTTGTTGTGGGCCTCATGATTGATGTATTTGTCTTGTTGGTGTACTCATTTTTTTTTGGAGGGGGGGGGGGGGCATCATGATTGTCTTTTCAAGGGTCAATATTGCAGAATTTGTCTTGTTGTGGGTCACATGATTGGTAACTGCGAGACTATGTGAAAAGCTATATCATTCTCAGATGACATAATAGCATTAAACGTACTTTAGTCGTGGTAGTTTATAATAAAAATAATATATTTATCAGGATTCGGATGTATCTAATTGTTTATATTCCCAGTTTATTTTCGACTTGAATTTATCATAATGATCAGGTGTGAGGTAAAAGTTTGTACAGTTTTTAATTAACATTGTTGTTGCTACAATGTGGGCCATCGATTTATAGTTATGCCGCTGACTACTACCAAAACTGTAGACACCTATAGACCTGGCTACTTAGACTATATTTAGAGGGGGGTGGAAATGTTGTGGTGGAGGGTCCTGGAGTAAGATTTTGGGGCGAGGTGCAAGGTCCGTGGTGTTTGAAGGTCGTGGGGGGGGGGGGGGGGGTTAGGTAGGGGGTGTGCCCATAAATAAGTTTTGCTATGGGGCCTACTCTTTTCTATCTACGCCCCTGATCACAATAATTATTTGTGCAACTCAGAAATTCAATCTTTACACACTTTGCCTGATGCTATTCAAGGTGATATGTACCATAAAAAATGCCAGCTATTTAGCAACTAGCCATCGCAAGAGGATTATTCTCATAACCTAATTTTTGCATTGAAAGACTGTGAACAATGGTTAAAGGACTTAATAGCTGAAGTAAAAAAAAAAGGTAATTACCTTAGTGCACTATTAGAGCTCTGTGTAGACGATCTGTGCCTCCCTTGTACTTTCCAGACCCTCTGTTATCTTAATCCTCTTATCATTACAGGCCCCGACCCAGCCCAGGGTCGCCTTATCTCTGGGCACTACAATCGCCGGTTTAAAATCCCTCTGCCTGCTTAGCTCAAAGAGGACGTTACTGCGTAGGATCGCAGCCCATCGTCACTATGTGCACTGAGTCATAAATCATGTGGGCGGTCATGTGGTTTGCCTCCATCCTGTCTTTTTTCCCCAGGTTAGACGCGCTAGTGACGGAGAAGTGAGGAAAAAAGAGGACTATGCGCCCAGCGATGGATGGTGAGTAACCCCTCCACACACACACCCCATATCCATACCCTGCACGACCACCCCACACAGGCGTATAGTCACAAAATGTTGTAATATGCGACTACAAGTCACCCTCCCCACTTTTGTATTTTGAGTCAGTCCTACAAATTGAGACTTATAGCCGAGTATATATGTTATTTGTAATGCACATGCAGACACAGTACCTAGGTACTGACAGTAAATTCAATAATTTACTTCACTTTTCTAAATAATAGAGTTTCATAATGTAAAAAATAAATAGTAGTAATGCAACTACGTAACTAATTGCTTACTATCTGCTTAGGTAATGTAGTGCACATTTGTAGATAGCCAAAAAATAAAAAAATTTTTGGCTTACCTATACGATGACCAATTTTTGGAAAAGCCATGACCGTTTGTCGAAGCAAGTCTTGCCACCTGTTGTAATCCGTGTCCTGTGTTGCTGGGTCTTTCATCATCTTTATCACCGTTCGTCGACAATCCTGAAAACGCCGTCGGCATCTTTTTGAAGTTCTTTTTTTTTTTTTAATTTCCAAAACCTGTTTGTTTTAAAAGTTACAAGATGTGAAGATTGAAAACAAGGTTTTGAATACAAATACTAATTATCCATACAGTCTTTTCAAAAAGGATCTGTTGGCACGTGCCTACAGCGACCTTTTAATGCTAAGGCGGCACACTACATTCCCTGCATTACTACGTCCTGGTTTGTCTTTGCAGAGTACAGAAAGGAGTGTGTGAACACAAAGCTACTCACCCATGAGTCTGCATTAAAATTACTATATTGCACTTCACTGCGAGGCAAATGCACCTTAGAAATCTTTTGCAGGCACCTTGAAATACTTCTATGAATACTGTAGGGGTGGCAGTGGAAAAAAAGGTTGAAGAAAACAGTGTTTAACCAAGTTCCCCTAAACAAATCCTGTGCCCGCGCAGCCACTCACTGATTAAAATCATTTTACCCAGACTCCACAAAAATATTTCTTTAATACTGATTACATCCATGACTACATAATACTTAGGGATTACACACTATTAAAAACAATCTGAACAATTATCTGCCAAAGCTCTCTGTTAAGGTACACAAGCTGTAATATTAAGAACAATGGTTCCGTTGCACACACCCAATGGGCCTTAGTTCAAATGACAGCAGAGCGTGTGAACACAGGCTGTCCTCAGACTGATAATTGTAACATACAACGGGCCAGGTGCGTTACACAGCAAAGCCGCCGCAGCTGCCTCTTCCCATCCTCCCGGCGTATAGTACTCAGAGGACGGAACGTTCGCTTCCTGGAAGGGTCTATGTCTCGCGCATGCAGAGTACAGACAGGACCTTTATGCTGGGTGTAGGCTCGTCAGCTGACCTGCTGGTCGGCTCATGCCAAGGGATACGCACGGCACCCCTGAATGGCTAATGTCAGGGGACGTGCCTGTGAGGTCTCCTCTGCTTCTTAAAGAGAACCCGAGGTGGCATTTCATTACGTTAGTGGGGCACAGAGGCTGGTTGGGCACACTAACACCACCCTCTGTTGCCCCATCGTGTGCCTCAAAGACCCCCCTGCTCGCTGCTTTACCCCCGCAGTGCTGGCGACACGCAGCATGTCGCCAGCACAATGTTTACCTAAGCGCTGTCTGTCAGCGCCGCTCACCCGCCTCCTCCGCATCAACCCTACCCGCCCGTGTCCCTTCCCTCCCGCTGATAGCAGGGAAGGGACGCGGGCGGGTAGCGGAAATGCGGAGGAGTCGGGCAAGCGGCGCTGACAGACAGCGCTTAGGTAAACATTGTGCTGGCGACTCACTGCGTGTCGCTAGCACTGCGGGGGTATAGCGGTGAGCAGGGGAGTCTTTGAGGCACACGATGGGGCAACAGAGGCTGGTGTTAGTGTGCCCAACCAGACTCTGTGCCCCACTAACGTAATGAAATGCCACCTCGGGTTCTCTTTAAGCCACCGGGCTTCAGTCTTGTGCTGTCTGCTGAAGTGAATACATTAGTGTTAGCGCACAGACCATACACTAGTTCCCAGCTGTTGAAACCAAGGACATAACACCTAGAATAGAATTATTGATATGTATGATTCAGGCTATACTCTGACCTTGCTTCCGGATTACGTTTCTGTACTTCTGCCTATCTGATTAGTTGCTGAACTTCTGCCTGATTACGGGTGACTCTTCTGCCTTACGATTCTATACTGATACTGTCCTCTCTGTTGCCTCTGTCCTATCTGTTGCCAACCCTTGCCTGTCTGACAATTATATTCACCAATGGGCCCTCTCCACTGGTGAGGGGTTAGCATCACCAGCTCCTCTTGGGAAGTTAATTTGCTAGTGACCGATTGCACCTGCTCCTCAGGTGATCATTAGTTGCAGTACTGTTTGTAATACCTGCTCTACAGGTGTCCTTTAGGATGAAGTACTGTCTTAATCACCTGCACCTTAGGCGATCACTAGGCTGCAGTATAGTGTAAATCACCAGCTCTTCAGGAGATTCTATTTATACAGTATTGGCCTCTAGAGCTTGCTGGGGCTTGTACTTGTTTATATTGTCAGTGTACTGCTAGTACCTCTAGCCCCCCTGGTGAGGTCTCGACAAACTATTAAAGTTACTGTACTCTATTATTCGGTCAGTGTACTGTTAATTTACTGTTGCACCAATCACTACTCATTCACTCAGTATCTGCTATAATGGATTTATTATATTTATTATTTTGTTCTTTTGATTATGCAGATAAACTAATAATCAGGTATAGCGTCTGTATTATTGGTGATACTGCAGATGAACGAATAATCAGACGTCTGAGTCAAAACACCTAAAAGTTCAACTAATGTTATTTATAAACAATTCGCTTAACACAGCGATTTTTTTATGCTTGAAACCAACACAGCATGAGATGCTGACGGAAAAGTTGTCGGATGCTGTCATGCATGTCTATGCACCTTAAAGGACTTTCGAGCCCAAACATAAAAAAAAAAAAACAAGTACCTTAAATGCACGGAGGACGACGTCCGCGTCCTCCGGGCAGTTCCGTCGCGTTCCCGCAGTCTGATCGCCCCCCGTGCCGCTCCTGACCCCACATACGGGATCGGGCTCCCCTTCCTCTCAAAAGATGGACGCCGGAGCTAGCCGCGGCTGCGCAGTCTGCATACACGTTACTGCAGCTGCGCAGCTCTAGGGCGTCACCCCTCGATCCACGCTACTGTGGAGTGTTTAAGGAACTTGTTTAAGGTACTTAAAAGTGTTTAAGGTACTTTTTTTTTTTTTTTATATTTGTGCTCTGAAGTCCTTTAAGTGTACTTTTCAAGAACATGTGGGATAATATCCTACATTGTAGACTGGTATATAAATTTTTATTTATTATATGTTTCAATGATACTTGTCAATAGATTTTGTAAGTAGTAGATCGGTCAAAAGATAAATCATGTGACTTTGCAATACTTCAAACGAACACATTTCTGAATATATTATGGTGGATGAAGGTGGGTTCAGAGGGAAGCAAACAGTGTGAATATGAGGGAGCAGAAGGCGGATAAAGAAAAATAAAAAAGGAGAAAAGTAGAGGACGCTAAAGGTGGGTATCGAAGTTAAAATTTTTTGATAAAATGAATGGGAAACGCTTTTTAAAAATTTAAACAGATAACTGCCCAAGGAGAGGTAAGGCTCTGGGTCCTATAGAGCCAACCCGCTCCTCTCATGGTCCCCTCGTTCCAGTGCTGGCTCGCCCGGTAGCAGTATTTGACTACATTATTCAAATAAAGCTTTACCCGGCCGAAGGAGGCTTCATAAGTCTTCAGGGAGCCTGAGTGCTCCTGAAGAAGGGCGGCCCTGTACTGCGCCTGCGCAAGTACGCTTTCCTGCACGCTCACGCCTGTGCAGTATGGAGCCACCCGTCTTCAGGAGGACACGGATCCTGTAGACTTCCAAATACCCTTTGCCCGGGGGAATGAAAAGGAGGGGGGGGGGGGAACGGCACAGGATAGAGAGCACCGAGAGAGGAGACCCCGAGCCTTCCCTCTCCTTAGTTACATATTTGCTTTTTTTAACAAAATATTTCCAGTCACATTCACTTTAACAACAGTATTAACATGTGGACAGAGTTATAGAAAGAGGCAACAGCAATAGGTACAAGGAGGAGTCAGAAATATGTTGAAGTAGTGGGAAGAAATGTGCTAATGGTGTGGAGAGAAGTGTACAAACGATAGAATATGTATAATAAATGTCTCTTATTATGTGAGTAAAGTTACCTTTTCACTAATATTTTTCCATATTAGTTTTTTCTTCTGGCGTACATCATCCTTCGTGTCTCTCTTCATAAGGAAAGAGTAATCCGCACAAACTATTCGGCATAACATAATATTTTCGGAAAAATTAAACTTTGGATCTCTTTTCTTTGTTGATTGATTACTGCTAATTGCAACGTCATTTTCATGACTATCGGACTCTTGGTAATTATGATTATCCTGGACATTAACAGGGCTAGCAATAGCAGGGCTACCTACATCGTTTTCATTACACTGAACCTGTGTATTGTGTGATCCATTTTCTTCTTCTTCTTCATCAACATCATCTCCATTTTCTAATGGAGTGTCAGTCAAAGAAATTTCTTCATCCACAGAGTACCTATCATCTCTTTCCCAACCAGAAGAAGAACTTTCATCTTTGTGAAACTGCTCATCGGATTTGTACTGTTCATCATCCTCATCATCATTAGACACATTGAGTTCTTCTTTATCCACATCCTCTACATATCCTTCTCCTTCTTTTTCATCTTCTCCACTACCATTTTCTCCATCATTATCATGGTCAGATTGATTTTCAGAATCTTCATTGTCCCCATGTCTATGTTCCTCTTCATCCTCCACATATCCATTTTGCAACTCTTCATCATCCTCTACATATCCTTCTCCTTTTTCATCATCCTCTCCACTATCATTTGCACTATCATTATCATGTGCAGATTGATTTTCAGATTGATCATTGTCCCTGTGTCTATGTTCATCCTCATTATCCTGCACATCACCATTTTTCAAATCCCCATCGTCCATACAACTTATTTTTTCCTCATTAAGCTCTGCATCATTTACTTTTGTTTTATGTGAATCCACAGAACAAATGTTTGACGCACGAAAGTCATGTTCCTGTTCATAAACATTGTGAAAATTTACCTGTGTGTCATTTTTATTATCTGCCTTTTCATTTTCATCAATACACATTTCCAGGGATCGGTTCTTAGATTTCAAATAGTTCCTCTGAACTCTAATAATTTCTTCCTTGTGAGGTAATGGTTGTACAACTGAGGCACTGCAACTCAGATCCAATACACCCTCATTTTCTTCTTCAGAAGTAAATTCCTCGTCCATTGTTAGGCTAAAGTTAACTGACACATTGCCGTCTTGTGATTCACATGGATCATGTAAAGTAATGTCATCAAAATTGTCTGCCTCAGGCATATCGATCTTTGAAGTACATAACTGAAGTAAGCCACTGTTATCGATGTAGGCCTGTGCGTGCACGGCCTGTGCTTCCTCACATGGTTGTATAGGTATGGCCTGTGTCACTAGGCCTGTGTTAGCTTGTTCCTCACTACTAATTTCAGCATGACTACTACCGCTATCACAATAGTCTATAGGGACCAATGTAATTGTTACCATATCTTCCTGCGTCACAAGCTCCTGCGTCACTTCAACATCGGAAACGGGTTCGGCGACATCACTAACATTACTTTTTCCAACAATATGTTGATCAGACGGTACCTCCTTTGTCTCGGTATGTTTTCTTTCTTGCGCTGGCCTATCTTCATCACAGCCACACCGCCGCAGCTTACAGTTCCTGGTGGGACGTATGAGCTTGGGCGGCATTGTGCTATACACACTCGTCACCACTGCGCGGAAAGAAAGGGCGTGACTGTCTTCTTCACCAGTCTGTAGTCACGTGTCCCATGACGTATGTGAATTCCCGCGGTACCAAGTTTCCCAAACGCATGGAATCTTGGGGACGCTTTCGTCAGTTACAAATATGAATTTTTGCGCCTTTCATGTTACAAAAAAAAAAAATTGCGGGAACTGAATGTGTACATCATCATTTATACGTAACACAACAAACCGGATCCTACCAATAGGAGGCTTCAGTTCATTAATTTAACCAATACAATTGTAAGATTATGAGTGACAGATCCTCTAGCTAATGGTAAAATCCTAATTTTTAATAAAAGCATAAATTAATAAGAACTTTATGCCATTTGGATGGGTAGCACAGTGAGCACTCCACCGACTCCAAACTTCTTATACATTATTGTGAGTACTGCTAGATACATAGATTTTTAGGTGAATATTATTACTTTTGATTACTATTGTGCATATTGATTTTTCTTTTATAATGAACAAATCCGACATTTATTTGAAATGAATGTTTTTAGTATTCTATGTTCCGAAGTTCATTTCATCTGTCCAAATGCTGTTGAGAAACATTAATTCTGTATTTGTCTATGTCAACTATAAGACTTGTAGATAACAAAGAGGGTAGAAAAATGTGAAGCTGAGGTGAAGGTGTTTTGTGTAGGTTAATAGCAGTGAATATAGGAAAAAAATGCTTTTTTTTAAATTTAACGCTTTCAAAACAATATTAATGGATGTAATTTTAGTCTCCTAAACGAAAAAATTTGAACTATGTGATTTTGACGGGCTGAGAAATGGTAAATTAGCTTTCAAGAGGGATACGGTGTAGTATTCTTAGTGCTGCCATCTTGTGGTTTGAAGTAGAACTTATGTATTTGTTATTTTGTTATTTAATGTGCTTGGTACAATAGATTTGCCTTGACATATTTGGATTTGAGTTAAAAATACAGTGGGGTGGGTAAGGCAAATGAGAGCGTGGGGTAAGATGTTTACTACTCATGTCGGTTTCTTAAGTGATTGATTCTTTTTTTGCCAGTTCAGTACTGTGAGTTGAGATATCCGCCTCATCACACTGAAACAAATCCATTTTGTGTATGGATCAGCAACAGCAGCTGCACACTTATTTCACTTATTTGTTTTCTTAAATTGTACATATGTTGTACGTATTATAAATAAATAATAGATAGATAGATAGATAGATAGACATTGGAAATTTTTGGCAACAATTAAATCAGGAAATGAGTTTTGCCATTCGTTCTGAACGTAAAACAAACACACATTTACATGCGTTGTGTTGATATTCACATTGAATCCAATGATTTGATCAACCTTTTTTAATTTTTTTTTTAATAAATGCAGCATGGTTTCACGGAGCGCAATGGTCCGAAAAGCACATGGAAACGCTCGCTTGCAGTGTGAACACGTCTTAATGTTTCATGTGCTTTTCATGCCTAGCAATACTTTACATCGAAAACGCATCACAATCTCAAACAAAGGCTTTTTTTTTTTTAATTAAATAGGAACGCATCACTGTAAAAAGACAACCAGGATTATTTTTTTAAACAGGTTACATGTCTTGGCTTCTTTCAACACAGGTTTCCTTGCAAGTCGGGCTGTCAGAGAGCAGCGGCTGCCTCTGCTGACCTCCTCTTCCCTACCTGGACTACCTTTTTGGGGCCTACTTTGCGGTATGTCTGTCGCTGCAGTGCTGTGTCTTGTGAGCAGGTTAGGTGTGTGCAGATGAACTAATTGCAACATGTCTTGTCTTTTTTCCACACAGCTTTCCTTGCTAGTCGGGCTGTTGGAGAGCCGCACCTGCCTCTCCTGACCTCGTCCTCGCTACCTGGACTACCTTTTGAGGCCTACTTTGCGGTATGTCCGTCGCTGCAGTGCTGTGTCTTGTGAGCAGGTTAGCTGTGTGCAGATAAACTAATTGCAACATGTCTTGTCTTTTTTCAACACAGCTTTCTTTGCAAGTCGCCTGCCTCTCCTGACCTTGTGTACGCTACCTGGACTACCTTTTGGGGCCTACTTTGCGGTATGTCTGTCGCTGCAGTGCTGTGTCTTGTGAGCAGGTTACCTGTGTCTACAACAACTGTTTGTAACATGTGATTTGTAACATGTGTTGTCTTTTTTACACAGGTTTCCTGACAGTTTATCAGTTATTTAGCTGCAGCACCGCCCCCCGTTAACAGTCTAATTTCTAGTCACAGCATATCTGACATATCCGTTGCTGTTCTGCTTAGCGGTATGTATATCTGTGCCGTGCTGTATGTTGTGCACATATTAATAGTCTAAAGAGCAATGGATTCTAAGATGTCCTCCATATGTTCCACAGGTTTCCTGCAAGTTGGTCAGCTATATAGCTGCACCTGCGTCTCTCCCTTAAGCTTCATTCAGTCTCGTCCCGGTCTACCGTGTCTATCCTTTGCTGACCTCCTTTGTGGTATGTATGTTACTGCCATGCTGTGTTCATTTTCATGTTACCTGTGTAATTAACTATGAGGTGTAACATATGCTATGTCTTGTCCAAACAGTATACCTGCAAGTTGGGCACTTAACCTCCACCACTGTCCTTCCCTTGACTCATTGATTGATTATTCAACCAGCCTATCTGATTCTTTTTGATTTCTGAAAACTAAGAATGGTAAATATAGTCTATTCAATATTCATACTATATATTGTTTTAAATTAACATATGCAAATGTAGTAAATTATAAGGGTCTTAAATGTTTATCAATCCTACAATTTTATGTTTATATAGTGCAAATAAGGCTCGAAATACTTTATTATTCAAAAAAATATAGTGATAAGAAAAACATATTTGACTATAGTCTGTACAACTTGAATACGCACACATCAAACATACACACAAAATACCCTTGACAAATGCCATCCACACATCACAAGGATAAAATGATGAAAAAAAATATGTATAGGAAAGCTCAGCTATAAAATCTACAGACACTATCATTGGTTACTGTTCATTGAAGAATAACAACGGAAGTAAGTGACACAGATCAAATGTTCATAAGGATATGAAAGCAGATATAGATTTCATCTCATAGGTCTGTGAATAGGTATGCAGAAGGGTGGATGAGATGAGTAGTCTGAAAATCTCATAGAATGATGGTCGCATACAATTAATCGTTGAGAACACAGATCACTGATATTATGGAATAAAATACATATATTCATAAACAGGTGAGAATAGGGAATAGATGTAAATTACACCAAATAATAATTGTTTAGAATGCAATTGCCCAAAGTAACAATGAATAATCAATGAAATGTATGAAGTTCTTCAATGAAATACTATGCGTTTACACATACAAATTTATAAAATGTGTACAAAGTATTGATACAGTTATTACTTAAATTCACATAAGACTCATGTAAAGTAAAAGGTGATTGGATGGATTCCATTGTGGCACTGGATGCATGATTTATTTTTAAAAGTGATTGCACTTGTGCAACTATGTACTATGATGAACAAAAAGAAATATATGATAAGTGGTAACAAATAGACGTGAATTGTCTATTGATATGTTATAAAATTAAAAAAGTTTAACAAAATGTAATGCCTAACAGTACAGAAAAAAAAATTCTTGAAAAGTAGTGTACAACATCAACCTCAATAAGGATACATTATAATTTGTGTAATTTTTAAATTTTCAGGCTGGATCTACAACCAAACCACCAATCATTAGCAACAAGGGGAAGATGAAACTTGATCATAATGGATTCCTTTATGTATTTGACCGCAAAAGTAAGGACGGTACCCTAAACTTTTGGCGGTGTGAGCAAAAAAATGCTGATCCACCGTGTCTAGGACGTGTTCACACCGATGCAGCCACTGGTGCAGTGGTCAAGGTCGTAAAAGAGCACTTACATGGTGAATCTGTTGAAATGGTGGAGGTAGCCCGGGTCAGAAATGCCGTTAAGGAAAAAGCCATATCCGGTAGCGGTGGTCCTTCCACAATTATAAATTTGGCACTCCAGAATGTGGAGCCGGCAGTGTTAGCTTCACTACCGCCGAGGGATTGTTTGCGTCATATGGTCCAGTATGTTAGGAAAAGAGAAAAGGCACATCCAAGACTTCCTATGTCTCTACCTGACCTCGTCATCCCTGACTCCTACAGATCTTATACTGTGTCAGACCTAGAGACAGTGCCTTTTCTCCTTTACGATTCTGGGCCAGATGATGAACATAGGATTTTGATTTTTTGCAATAGTGCAAACGCTTCTTGGGTTCACCTTGTAAAATATTTATACGGGGACGGAACTTTTAAAGTAGCTCCTAAACTGTTCAAGCAAGTGTTTGCACTAGTGGGAAAAAGAGAAGACTATGTTCTCCCTCTGCTGTACTGCTTGCTGCCAAATAAAACTCAAGCAACTTACAAAAAAATGTTTGACGCGATCCACCAAATATGGCCTCGACTGAACCCTGAGTACTATTCCTCTGATTTTGAAGTAGCAGCCATTAACGCATTCAAAGCAGTTTTCCCCTCCTGCCGCGTTAATGGCTGTTACTTTCATTTGAAGAGGAATATTAAATCAAAAATGGAAGACATGGGACTACATCAGAGATATATCTCGGAGCCAGAGTTTGCCATGCAGGTGCGCATGATAGCAGCTCTGGCCTTTGTCCCCCCTCCTGATCTGGAGGCAGCAATGGATGCTATTAGATTTGATTTGGACCCAGACATTCGGCCATTACTCACGTGGTTCAGTCGAGTCTATATTGGGGTCTGTGGGAGTAGCTTTCGTAGACCGATCTTTCCTCCCTCCCTGTGGTCGGTATACGAACGCACTCGTACAGGCATGGATCGTACAAACAACTACGTGGAAGCAGCTCATCGTCGCCTGCGTTCGGAGCTAGGATTTGAGCACCCTACCATATGGTATTTCATTGACGGCATCAGACAGCTCCAAAAAGGGAGGAACGAATTGTACCAACAATTTCTGAGGGGAGACAGAGCCACTGCAAAGCGAACACAGTACCGGAATTGGGACGAAAAATTGAAGAAAATTGTTGATGAATACCAACAAAGGACTTTCACTGAATACTTAAGAGGGGCGGCTGCAAGCCTTAAATTGGATTAAAATAATGGTCCTCATTCAATTTCTTATCTGAATTCCGGTAGTGCTAGTAATTCTACAAGTGCATGAACACAGCACTAAATTGGACCGATACGTCAAAAGCTGAAAAACGGCTAAAGCTGGACTTCTTTGGATTGAAACTTTAATGGAGCAGCCTTGAAAGATGGTTGTATTAACACTAAATAAATGTAGTCTTAGGCCAGTGCACAAGCACATTGCAACTGTCTGCTGATACCTTGCCAGATAGCTGTGTCATCTCCCCTGTTGTGGCCTGTACAGTTTAGCTGTTCCTGCAAAGCGTTATGATTTTTCTACTAAATGTTATGCAAAGTACAATAGCCTCTTAGGCCAGTGCACAAGCACATTGCAACTCTCTGCTGATACCTTGCCAGGTAGCTGTGTCATCTCCCCTGTTGTGGCCTGTGCAGTTTAGCTGTTCCTGCAAAGCGTTATGATTTTCCAAATAAATGTTAACCAACTTACAATAGCCTATTAGGCCAGTGCACAAGCACATTGCAACTCTCTGCTGATACCTTGCCAGGTACCTGTGTCATCTCCCCTGTTGTGGCCTGTACAGTTTAGCTGTTCCTGCAAAGCATTATGATTTTTCAAATCAATGTTAACCAACGTACAATAGCCTCTTAGGCCAGTGCACAAGCTCATTGCAACTCTCTGCTGATACCTTGCCAGGTAGCTGTGTCATCTGCCCTGTTGTGGCCTGTACAGTTGAGCTGTTACTGCTAAGTGTTATGGTTTTACAAATCAATGTTAACCAACGTAAAATAGCCTCTTAGGCCAGTGCACAAGCACATTGCAACTCTCTGCTGATACCTTGCCAGGTAGCTGTGTCATCTCCCCTGTCGTGGCCTGTACAGTTTAGCTGTTCCTGCAAAGCGTTATGATTTTTCAAATCAATGTTAACCAACGTACAATAGCCTCTTAGGCCAGTGCACAAGCTCATTGCAACTCTCTGCTGATACCTTGCCAGGTAGCTGTGTCATCTGCCCTGTTGTGGCCTGTACAGTTTAGCTGTTCCTGCAAAGTGTTATGATTTTCCAAATCAATGTTAACCAACGTAAAATAGCCTCTGGCCAGTGCACAAGCACATTGCAACTCTCTGCTGATACCTTGCCAGGTAGCTGTGTCATCTCCCCTGTTGTGGCCTGTACAGTTTAGCTGTTCCTGCAAAGCGTTATGATTTTTCAAATCAATGTTAACTAACGTACAATAGCCTCTTAGGCCACTGCACAAGCACATTGCAACTCTCTGCTGATACCTTGCCAGGTAGCTGTGTCATCTCCCCTGTTGTGGCCTGTACAGTTTAGCTGTTCCTGCAAAGCGTTATGATTTTCCAAATCAATGTTAACCAACGTACAATAGCCTCTTAGGCCAGTGCACAAGCACATTACAACTCTCTGCTGATACCTTGCCAGGTACCTGTGTCATCTCCCCTGTTGTGGCCTGTACAGTTTAGCTGTTCCTGCAAAGCGTTATGATTTTTCAAATCAATGTTAACCAACGTACAATAGCCTCTTAGGCCAGTGCACAAGCACATTGCAACTCTATGCTGATACCTTGCCAGGTACCTGTGTCCTGTCATCTCCCCTGTTGTGGACTGTACAGTTCTGCACTTCAGGAAAAGCTTTATGATTCGCACAATCAAACCTTTCACATTGTTTTCTTCTTTTGTGAATGTAAAATAAACATTTTGAACCGGTCCCATTGCATTCATCTTGTAATATCTGTCAATAACAATCTTGTTGTGTACAATAACTATCAGGACCTGTAATGTTCACATAAAGTTAAAGTGATACACACCTGCAGTAAGTGTAAGATTAAATTTTGACTTCTATTTGTACTGGAGACAACTCACAAAGGCAAGAAACATAATCATAACATATTCAAAGTTTGCAGTTGCCTACTACACTAAAACATCAAAGCAACCCATTGCTAATCAAGGCGTCAGTGGCGCAGTGGACAAAACATGAGTAAAAAAAAATAAAAGGGATGAAAGAGAAAAAAATAAAAGGGATGAAAGAGAAAAAAATTACTTATTCTCATAATTAAATTGTCAATGGTCAATTGAAAGCCCGAAGGGCCTGTTTCCACTACAAGCAGATTGGATGCAGAAAACATGACTCCAAAGAGTTCATATGGGGCAGTTTCCTCTAAACGCAACAATTCTGCTGCAGATTTTCACAAAAGCATTCATTGGAGTCAGTTTTTCTGCATCCATTCTGCATCCAATCTTCGTGTACTGGAAACGGGCACTAACAGAAGCAACAGGTGAGTTGAAGACTGTTTACAAACTACAGTACAAGGTCAAGTACAGCGGAATAAGGGAAACCACAGGTATGGTACACTCTTTGTTTTTAAATCTAAAAAAGGTTAAGGTTGACAAATACATCAAAAAACAAAGTCCCAGTTCAAACACAAGGGGGTGAAGGAATTGAAATGTAAGTTAAAAAATTTATTTTACAGGATACTGCAGTTCAAGTTAAACGGAACATCAGAAGATACAGACACGGCACAAAATGAAGAGATAGAGGTTGCATTGGAAATTAGGAGAACAGGGAACAACAGGGAGATATAGGGTTACAGGGAAGATCACAAGTTACAGGATAGAGGAAGACAAAGGTATAGAGGGGGAACACGATGACGAAAGTAAAGGTAAATAGGAAACATAGGTTCACAAAGATACTGCCTCAAAATTAGTAAATGGTGATACAAAGATAAAAAATATTACAAGTACAGGAAGTTGTGTATTCTGCTAAAATTAAGTACAAACAAACCGTTGAACAGGCAGAGGGATCCAATGACTGAAGAACCTGAAGTGAAAAGTGTCATGAATTCATCTCAATAACACACATATCTTTTGTAGTTGAGACTTAAAACTAATACTTCTCAATAAAAAAAAAAAAATGGGGAAGCACAAGTTTAATTGGAAATATAGGAACACTAATGCTGTAGCCTGCATGCACTACTAACTTACACACACTACAACCAACAGTAAGGCCCCGTTCACACTTGCGGTTCTCTGCCAAACGGTCCGGATGACCTGACCGGATCGGAACCGTACGGTTCTGATCCGGATCCGATCCGGATGCAGTCAGGTTGCATCAGGTGTTCATCAGGATGCGATCCGGATCCGTTTGGCAAAAGATAGTAGAAACCGAATAAAAATGTTGGGGTCTGGGAGGTCAGCAGAAGGTGGACCTGTGGAATCAGGCCCTCCGCTGTTTAGCACTCACCTCCACCTCCGACATACTGCCAACATCTCCAGCACGTTTAAAGTCACTGCTGCTCCACTCCAAAATGCTTGCCCATGTGTCCCCATCCAAAATCGCTGCTACAGTACGCATAGGAAGTGGGGTAGAACATCCGTATTTTTAGCCAGTGTGTTGTGCGCTATACGGTTCTCATTGGTTAGTATTGGCCGGATGGTGCAGTCCGGATCCGCCCTGGATACGGCTGCTGGAGGAGCCGGACCAAAAAAGTAGCGCATGTTGGGTCTTATGCCGGAGTCCGGACGAAACGGATGCATGTGAACGAACGCATAGGCTTTCATTGCTATGCCGTGCGTCCGTTCCGTACGTTCTGCATGCGGTCCGGCACGGCGATTCCGGACGGCGACCGCTAATGTGAACCGGGCCTTATAGGCACATTTTTTTCAGACAGTGTACACTTAAGTACAGTGTATTTGTAGGCCCAAAACAACTCACTTTCTTCCATACCAGGTAGCTTGTGAAGTGGAACACTATTGGTGCAGTCAATGACAGTGTGATGAGGATGTCATCCTACTAAGGCATTAAAACCATAATTAAGCGAGACAATTACAAAAGGTGTTAGTCTGTATATCTCTTGTCTAGCTGTAGGGGAAATTGATGATGTTGCATAAAACGTAAAGGAGCTGAACACTTGTATATGTAACAGTTTGATTCCTTGGAAAAGCAAGCTGTGCTGCACATACAATATTGTATAACTGTGACATGCTGAATAGGTGACGTTGGTGACAACTTACACTACGCATTGGTTTAAAAATGTTAAGAGCACAAATGACATACAAAATATTGGGTATTACTATTTAATAATTTCAAAACATATACATACATTCATACATACACATATATATATACGCATGCATACACACGTATATACATACATACAAACATATATACATGCACACGTATATACATACATACACACATATATACATACACACATATATACATACACACATATATACATACATACACACATATATACATACATACATGCATGCATACATACATACATACATACATACATATATACATACAAATATACATACATACATTCATATATACATACTTACATTCATATATACATACATACATATATATATATATATATATATATATATATATATATATACACATACATACATACATATATGTAGACATACATACATATATAAATACATACATACATACACAAATATATATATATACATACACACATATATATATATATATATATATATATATATATATATATATATATATATATATATATATATATATGTTATAATTTAAGTAGGCCTCAGTTATTTGGACTGAGTTAGTCAAAAAGGCTTGATGAGCAGACCTGCCCTTTAAGGGGATTTTCTCTGAAGAGAGAAAATCTGCAGTTCTGTCAGCAGAACTAGAACATACCAAGAAGCTGTTCTGAACAAGGCCGCAGGTCTCCCTGACCTGGGCCTGGAACAATAAACATCAGTCATGTTTTGTAAATATTCACATTCCTGCATGTATGTCAAATGTCTCATTGATTATTAATCAAGTAGGCGGGTATGATGACACCACGAGTGGGTCCACCAATAGACTGATATAGGGGGTGGCGAAGATGATGTCATATTTAACTCTTTCCTAGTCGGTATTAAATCTGGAGCGAGCGATGGGGAACTCACTTCTGCTTCTTCCTTCTGCACTAGCTCGCAAGGCCGACTTGGACCTCTAAGCATGTTATTACTTTATGTAAGCTGATATAATGTATGCTATGTACATAGGTAGTTTAGTGTAACGTAGGTAGGAAGAAGGTACCTGATAGACTTCGGTAGGGAGTCTAATCACGAGCAACATGAAGATTTGCATAGCTAGGATATGATGACTGTATCTATCTGTCTTTCTGTGATTTGAATAAATAACGGAAACATTGGAGAAGCCTGAGAAAGTCTATTTCCTGTTTGCTGTGTGGAGAGTCAAGTGATCTCACAGTCTGTGAGACGATGGTGTCGAAGCAAGGTGATAAGAACAGTTTATAACAGTGGTGCCGAAACCCGGTTTATAACAGTGGTGCCGTGAACCCAGCTGCGCTGTCTAGCAGAAAAGGCAGGCAAGGACCGGGCCAGATGTCAGTCAGTTATCTAGTTTTCAAGATATTCCACAGCGACATAAGCGGAGTTGACGCGGACTGGAAAACTTATCAAGAGGATAAGTAGTGTGTGGGAGGCCGCTAGAGAAAGGCCAACACACGGGCTGCAATCCGGGTGATGATCAGCGGTGAGTCATGGACCGGTTTTATTTGGATTGTGCTGTACACGCAATCTAGCCGAACAAAGGATTCCTTGGTGAGGTATCCCAGGCAAAGGTTTTGAGCAAGTTACCTTTGGGACCGAGAATCCGCTGAGAGAACGCTCAGTAAACGCTCACCGAGGTCCATCGACTCGTGGGAAAAAACTTGCCGTCAGCTGATCGGATTGGAAGTCGGTACAAGTCTGTAGAGCCAGGCAAGTATAGTGTTTCATTTGTTTAATTCTAATGAAAGTGTTGGTATTACATGTTGACAGTTTGTTCCAGCAGTGTTTTCTCTCTAAATTTTCCAATGTATGTTCGTACTGGTTTTCCTGTGTAGGTTTTTTTTTCTCTCTCTCGGGTTGTGCTAGTGGCTGCTGCGTGCGGTTTCAGGTTTTTTTTTCTCTCCTTTCTCTTTCTCCCGTGTGTCTGGGAGGTTTGCCAGATATGGGAGTCCCCCGCAGGAGAGATAAGGGGGGGCTAAGGCTTTCGAGTAGTAGAGGGGGGGGAGAGGAGAAGGAGAGAGAGGGAAGAGAGAGGAGACTGGCAGTGAGGAAAGTGAGAGAGAGACAGCTGTGCGGTTTTAGAAGGGTTTAAAGCACTGTGTTAGCTGTCGGAAGTATGTTTTTTTTCTCTTCTCGGGGAGCTATACAGATGCACGCAGCCCACGGACCTGGGTCGCTTTGAAGGTATGCAACAGTTAGAGTGACAGCTGAGATAGTGGGTGGTGCTACTGTATGGGGCTCGGACGTAGTTTTTTCTTTTTTTTGTCAGCAGGGGTGTTCGGGAGATGTTCTGCTGGGTAGAGTCTGTGGTTCAGAGATAGGAGACTCCACGGTGGAATTTCTGGTATTTCTCTTTTGGGATGTTTTTCCATCCGAGAGTGTGTAGAGCGGTATGCTAAGCTTGGGGAAGAGCTTTTTCTGCTGAAATGTTTAGTGTGCATATACATTGTATGTATGTTCTAACTGTTTTTTTCTCCTAATGTGTATAGGATTAAGCGGTTGCTACGGGAGATTGATAGCAGCCATTTTGGCTGGCATGCCATGACTCAACATGGTGTCGGGTTTCTGAGAAAGCCACTCCCATCTGCATGATGTATCAGCAGGGGAGGGGGCGGGAAGCGCCCACTGATAGGCACGCCCCGATGGCAGGGGGGAGGATGTGCTGGGGGGGATCCCAGGTCCCACGTCACAGCTGGGCACAAGGCGCCGTGCACGGAAGCAGCTGGTGGGAGGGGGGTCCAGAGTGGGGACAGTAGAGAGATTCTACTGGGTTTCTTGGCTTCCAGATGATTTCCTCAGAAGAAGTCTGGACACAGGGAGTGTCCGCATACGTGAGCCAAGCAAGTTGCAGGCTCACAGATAGGAAGTGTTTCCCAGCTAGGAAAACACGTATAAGTCAGATAGTCCCCAGGGAGTGATTTGCGAGTGCTGCGCAGATCAGGGAAGTATCTGTACTGGGTTGCTTATGGGATTATTCCTGTAAGTGAGGCACCTTGATGGGCGGGGCAGCATGAGTTCCCAATAGATAAGGGGGGACAGCGCATCAGGGGGGGTGCCGGAGGTGGAAAAAAGGGAGTTGACCAATACGGGTTTCCGTCGCCGCTGATGCAGAGCGGTAACGTTTTTTCCGTTTTTTGTCGTGGACAGGGCCAGAGCTGGACTGAGAGGTCTATGCTGGGCTGGGGCTGTTTTTTTTGTGCGTTTTTTTTTTCTTCGTCCACTGATTGGTCAAATATGTTTTTTTCCAGCTTTTATCAATTGTGGCACAAAGAACAAGGACTGACAGCAGTTCATGGGGCAATTATGCAGATGATAGAATTGCCGTTTACAGAGTGACAGTGTATCAGTACGGTGTTTGCCGTGTGACTACCTACCATGTGGGCATTCAGGGATCTGCATACAGGCATGTGACGCTGGTATGCTTAGCCCTGCACCCTGTGTAGTTTAAGTGCAAAGTGCTCCTTCCTACAGGGAGGCAGCAACTTTTTTTGGTAGTTTAGGTAGTGGCACGGCAAACATTGATCAGAGGGTACAACACACAGAACTTCTAGCAGAGCTGGTATCGCGATGAAGTTCTAGATAAGTAAATGCAATAATGAGTAAGAGCATTGCAGGCTCACCTGCAAAGCAGCAACAGGTGTGGCATCCGTAATCTGTGCATGCGACGGCCGCGCATGGACAGATGAGGGGGGATGTGGAGTGAGCAGCAATGGGGTGAGAGCTTCCAAAGGGGAAGCAAGCTTCCAAAGGTGAAGTCCGCGGGAGCATATTTTAAACAGGTAAGTACTGAGGATAGTACTGAGGTAGGGGGGTGAAGTTTAACTCCAATCTACCAATAAGAGTAAACAGAGTTCATGAGAACCATAAAGCAACGAGATCAATTACGATATATATTGATCAATTTAAAGTGTAAAGAGTACAAGCCGCAGGGCGAATCCCAAATCATTAATAAGAATTGATTTGTTTGTATTTCGATTTCAGGTGTTTGGCAATATGGATTTGAGACAGATGCCGTGCTGGCAGCAAAGCTGGAGATGTCAGTCGGATACGCGAAAGGTTCCAGATGCCAATCTAAGCTTGGAGAACAGCGAGATTCCTGAGATTGGAAAGAGACTAAAACACGAGATTCCTGAGATTGGAAAGAGACTAAAACACGATATTCCTGAAATTGGAAAGAGACTAAAAACCGAGGTTCCTGAGATCGGAAAACGCCTAAAAAAACTGTCTGAGCAAAGCATAGTGCAAATTGCTAATGTTTTTCTTTCCCAAGGTGGTGCTTTTATAATGAGGAGTACCGTGCTGATGGTGATCCTAGGTTGCCATTTCGTCCTAGGAGAACGAAGAGAGGACATTCTCATGTATAATAAGGGGTTAATGAGAATGCAAGGCCCAAGCATGTTAATGTTGGGTGACAAAGGTACTGATCCTTTCACACCTCCCTCTGATTGGCACAGATGGACCAAGCAGGGATGGAGGGAAAGAGCACTTGTGCCAGGAGAAAACAAATTTCATGGCACAATGTGGGTGAAAGGTCTGAAGGGTCAGGTGTACGGGCAGTGGGAATTTAATGGCAGTGTAAATCTGCTATTGAATGCCACACTCCCAGAATCGATGCACCGATCCAAAGGTTGGTTAAAAGGTACATTGCAGTACAATGGGTACATGCAAGAGGTGGAGTGTGTGATTCAGGGGTACCTTGTCTTGGTTATGCAGAGTGAGATGGTTCCAGATTGGAGAGGAACGAGCAGGAGGCGTCAATTCTCTTACCAGAGAGACGCAGGGGACCACATCACACTCTGGAGCTACCAACAGAGAGTGCCTCTGAAACAGCTATACACACGTAAAGGCTGGAAAGCCGAGGGTTGGTGGTTCTCGAAACAAGAAGTAAAAATTGAGATCAAGCCACAGTTTCAGGTGACAAAGAGGGTGGGGAGAGCGATCCCGGGGGAGGGAAAGCCAACACAGGGAACCCCATCCACACTACACGGGTCACAACAGGGGACGATATTACACAGTCCATATGCAGCAGCTTATCCTCATGATAGTTGGGTAAGTGAAGAGGTACTCTTAATTGAAAGATTGCAGAGAGTACAGTCTTCCCAACCTCAGGTACATATTGTGCCTCAGGACATAAGGGGGAAGAGGTCCAATCAGGACAGTTGGGGACATATTTTGTCAGGGAGAGGCTAAAAGATCCGGTACAACTGAGATTGGACAAGGGGAGGTATAGTAACTTTTCTGGAGAAGGATCTTTTGCATGGCAGCTTCGAGATGTTTGGGTGAACAAATGGAAACGGTGCAACATTCCTTTAGGCACCGCCACTTCCTTAGTTCCCACCTCAACACATGTCTTACACCAGGACCTGAGAGGTCAACCTTTTTTGGTGCTAGACGGGGAGGTGAAACAAGTAGAGTTGTCCTCATGCGGGCAATTCTTGCAGAAGTACCTGCGTTGGCCGGGGCAAGTCAAATTTAGTGGAGAAGCCTGCGGGCTCAATAACGCAGACTGCGAGGCTACCATTCAAAAGATCCACCCTGAAGCCCAACCGATAGTTCCGATGGCTGAAGGAAAGGTTTGTTTTTTTAACATAAGGTCTAATGATACATTCAAGGTATATTCTCATAATTGTTCCGATAAGGGGGAGTTTCCAAGGGGAACATATTGTGTGAGTGGAGATCCCATATGGATCCTGTCAGGTTTGATGACGTTGTTTCTCAAATTGTTAAGAGAACTCTAAAGGTCAAAGTTTCACGGGTAGTTCCCGTCCTGAAAGAGAACCCGACATGGGACAAAGGGGAACAGGGTTTGATCCAAGACGACCACATTTTGTTACAAAGGTTAAACAAACAGTACACTAAGTTAGAGGTAAGATTTCACCATGATACAGGTGATCTTAACGAGGTAGAACACAAAAATGAGCAGGTGAGTTCCAGTCTGCCCTGGTGGACAAAGGTTCCGGTGATGTTCCAGGGACACTCGGACGGGGCATCTGCAGTTCCAAAGTTCTTTCTACACCCACTGGTCATCTGGATGGGGATGACAACTTTAGGCATCATTGTCCAGGTGAGGTTGCGGGGTAAAATTACGTAAAATAAATTAACCTGGTCCAGAGATTGGTGCCTCATAAACAATCTACTGAACCAATAGTTTAAATTAAGGGATAAACAGGGTTACGGGTATAGGTTTAGTAGTACCTAGGAGCTGATTGTATAAAGGCGCTCTTTTAGAAGGCACCTGGCACTGCTCCGTTTTGTAACAACCAAACGAGTTTCACTTTTCTGTGGTCATGCAAGTTTGTGAGTGATACGCAAGTGACGCAAATGCTGAGCATGTGGTATTGAGGGACTTAGAAGTAGGGCTTCCCCAGAGAGCCTGGTTACAGGAAGACCAAGAGGTCTTGCTCTCTCTCTTCCAGGGGTAACCACTGAGAGCAGAGAAGTTGTGTGAGCACGAACATCGAAAAGTGAAACAAACCAAGAAGCTGTTCTGAACAAGGCCGCAGGTCTCCCTGACCTGGGCCTGGAACAATAAACATCAGTCATGTTTTGTAAATATTCACATTCCTGCATGTATGTCAAATGTCTCATTGATTATTAATCGAGTAGGCGGGTATGATGACACCACGAGTGGGTCCACCAATAGACTGATATAGGGGGTGGCGAAGATGATGTCATATTTAACTCTTTCCTAGTCGGTATTAAATCTGGAGCGAGCGATGGGGAACTCACTTCTGCTTCTTCCTTCTGCACTAGCTCGCAAGGCCGACTTGGACCTCTAAGCATGTTATTCCTTTATGTAAGCTGATATAATGTATGCTATGTACATAGGTAGTTTAGTGTAACGTAGGTAGGAAGAAGGTACCTGATAGACTTCGGTAGGGAGTCTAATCACGAGCAACATGAAGATTTGCATAGCTAGGATATGATGACTGTATCTATCTGTCTTTCTGTGATTTGAATAAATAACGGAAACATTGGAGAAGCCTGAGAAAGTCTATTTCCTGTTTGCTGTGTGGAGAGTCAAGTGATCTCACAGTCTGTGAGACGATGGTGTCGAAGCAAGGTGATAAGAACAGTTTATAACAATATATATATATATAAATATATATATATATATATATATAAAAAAAATAAATAAATATATATATATATATATATAAATATATATATATGTATATATTCATACAGACATACATAAACAAAAATATCGATATACATATACATACAGACATACATAAACAAAAATATCGATATACATATACATACAGACATACATAAACAAAAATATCGATATACTTACATACATACATATATACATACGTACATACATATAAATATATATATATATATATATATATATATATATATATATATATATATATACATACACATACATACATATACATACATATATATATATATATATAGAGAGAGAGAGAGAGACACACACATATATATATATATATATATATATATATATATATATATATATAATATATATGTATATAGATACATGTGAAAATACATTTTTACAGTTTTATTATTACTCGTCGTACACAAAGATCGATTTGGAAATTACTTACTGCATGGGTTTAATTAGCTCCATGTGTGAAAACTTTATAATGCTATATATTGATTTAATAACTGAAAGCGGTATTAAACATTGATTACTTGTGATGTGAAAAAATTCCTATTTATATATTGATTGAATACCTGATCGCGGTATTAACCATTTATTAGTTGTGCTCTGAAAAATGTCTATTTTACAACTTGAATGGGTTTATGCGTATATTTAGGTTTTATAAGTTAAACAATATTAAATCTTTATCTAGCGATTAACTACCTGATAGCAGTATAATGTGTATAATTAGGATTTTGGGTTTATCTGTAAATTAAGGTTTTAATGATCGACAATACAAAATGTTTAGATAGTGATTAAGTACCTGATAGCGGTAGAATGTGGATAATTATGATTTACATACAACCAGTAAATTCTGTTTCATAAAGTAGGTAACAATAAACGGTATTTATGTTTAGTTTATTTGTAATCTTAATTATTCACAACCGCGTTAGTTAAAGTGAATCTATCGACAATGAAGTTTAAAACGTTAATGATCTCCGGGCGCCCTTTTCTCCTGTTGGGCGCATGACTAAAGTTATATTAAGTTTTAAATAAAGGTTTGTGTAAAACGCATATTTACAATTAAAATAAATAATAAATATAAATTTATTATATTTATAAACGTTATTCTTCTCATGGGAAGTATTTACTGTAAAATGAACGTTTATAACAGCCTGCGCCTTTTTTTCCTGTGCGGCGCCCGTTAAACGATATTTTCTATAGTAGTGAATGACGGCGCCCTTTTTGTCCATAAGCCTCATGCGCCCAAATTGCCTGCTTCCGATTGGAAGACCTTCTATGTTGTCTCTCCTCTTGTGAGATAGCTGGACGGGCCAATCCCAATTGCATTGGTTCGGGCTCTTCGGTCATGGGAGCTGAATCAAAGACTGAACCAGAGGGAGTAAAAGGAGTGGTAAAACTCCCTAAGGAACGAGTGCTTCCTGACCTCTCCGCTCGTCTCTCCCTTAGACGACTGTCTATTTGAATGGAAAGATGGATCAGTTCCTTCAGGGTGTCTGGAGTCCCCACCCTGGCCAGTTCGTCCTTGATAGCATCGGAGAGTCCTTGGCGGAAACAGAATTTTAGTGCAGAATCATTCCAAGAGACATCAGCTTCCCAATGTCGAAATTCAGTAACATAGTCCTCTACTGGCCTTTTTCCCTGCCGTAGGGTCTCAAGAGCTAGCTCAGCAGAAGAAGCTCTTCCTGGATCGTCATATAACTCTGCTATGGCGTTGAAAAGGTATTGAGGTCACACAAGGCTGGATGGTGTTGTTCGACCATGCGAAGGGCCCAGGCCTGTGGTTCACCTTGCAGCAGGGAGATGATTGCTCCCACTTTGATCTCCTCATTAGAAAACCTTCTTGGGAGTAATGAGAAGTGGAGACGACAGGCACTCTGGAACCAGCTGAACTTTGTGCGGTCGCCGGAAAACCGCTCGGGAAGAGGCAATCTAGGCTCAGGTAATGGACCAGTTCGATCTACACCGGCGAGCGTATCTCACTAGCGTCCATCTTGGCTGCTAGTTACTGTTAACGTCGGCTTCGGTGATCTTCAGGCGCTGTTGACCTTCCCACTGATGGAAGAGGGGTTACCCCACCACAGTGACAGAATTTTTTTTTTCTGATCACTGCAAAAACACAACACAGTAGCTGCCGCGCTCTAAAGATCAGTTTTTTTTTTTATCAAAACTGAGCGATTGCAGCTTTTGACTTCACAAGCACTCCTTTTTGCTAGGTAGGTGTGCTTTCTTTCCTGGGTAGTCTCAAAGGAATACCCCCGAAATTTAGCAGCTGTTAAATTCGGCTTCGGTGATCTTCAGGCGCTGTTGACCTTCCCAGTGATGGAAGAGGGGTTACCCAGTAGTGGGGTCTAAGTGACCATGGGTCTTCGCCCACACCCCCTTGAGGGGAGTGCAGTATTTCGTTGTCTAGTGCCCACCAGGTCACTACTGGGATAACCTCAGCTAGTGGTCAGGAGAACAACAACGCTAATGTGTGAGAAGAGGAAGACGTAGTCAGACAGTAGCCAGAGGTCTAGGGCAGGCGGCAAAAAGCGTAGTCGGGTCACAAGCCAGGGGTCAGGGCAGGTGGCAAACAAGCAGAGTGAGGTCACAATCCAAGAGTCGGGGCAGGCGGCAATCAGCAGAGGTCGCGGTCACAAGCCAAGGGTCAAACCAGAGATCAATCAGAAATTCAGCGAGCAGAGTTTCCATGGGGCTTACGCCGAGCTGTCAGAACGAGCAGCACTGTGTAGTGGCCAGTGCTGCTTTTATACAGAGTTTTGGTGCCGGAATTAACGCTCTGCGCATGCGCCATGTGTGCGCAACGCATCGCGCACGTGCAGCACCCCAGTTACAGTCTGTGTGTGCGTAACAGTTTGCGCGCATGCGCGCACCGCGCAACGAAAAAAAACATACAAGGCCTAAGGACCTCCTACGCGTGCGCATCCCGGAACGAACTCGAGAATGCCGCGGGGACCTGGAACGGTAAGTGTGACAGCAGCCCAGAAGAGGCCTACAGGATTCTGGCCGAGTCGGGTGAAAGTGATTGGGACTTCTCGTCCAACAAATCATCCAGGTCAGAATTTCAACCTGTAGACAGCAATGGATCTCTGACCGATAGCGAAGATGATGAGGTTGTGGTCCCTGCTAGCACCAGGCGTACCCGACACCATGTCATTGGACCGCAGATGGCGCAGGATCAACCTCAAGAGCAGCAGAGTGGTGCTAACGCTGATCTAGGATTTCATGGTGAGGCATGCACCAGCAGCGCAGCACATCCTGGACTTGCAGCCAGTACTGCCATAGACCACCTGTCATCGAAATGTGCATATGCTTACACCCCCAAACACAACATCTGCATAGATGAGTCCCTGATACATTATACCAGGCACCTTGGCATTAAGCAGTACATCCCAAGCAAGCGTGCCCAGTATGGGGTCAACCTGTATAAGCTCTGTAAAAGGGCCACAGGCTATACACATCGTTTTAGGGTCTATGATGGAAAAGACTCAAAATTGGAGGTGGTCGGATGCACTGACTACCTGGGGTGCAGTGGCAAGACTGTGTGGGACTTGGTGTCACCCTTATTCCACAAGGGGTACCATCGCTACGTGGACAAATACTGCATAAGTGTGGCCCTCTATCAGCATTTGAAGATAGTCGGAATTCCCTGCTGTGGTTCCGCGCGGCCTTGTCGCCAGGGCTTCCCCCAGTGGCTCACTACTACCCGACTTGCACAGGAGGAGAGGACTGCCTTGTGTAACGAAGACCTTCTTGCAGTGAAATGGAAGGACAAGAAGGACGTTTACCTTCTCTCCACCAATCACGAAGACACGACAGTCCAAATTGAACGAGCAACTGGAGTCGTTGAAAAGCCCCTCGACGTTCACGAGTAAAATTTAAACATGGGAGGGGTGAACTTCAACGACCAGATGTTGGCTCCCTATTTAGTTTCCCGAAGGACCAGACGATGGTATAAGAAAGTGTCAGTTTATTCGATTCAATTAGCAAGTTACAACAGCTTTGTTCTCTAAAGTAAGGCTGGGAGAACAACAGAATCCTTCCCTCAATTTCAGGAAGAGATCGTTTCGGAACTCCTGTATCCAGGAGGGGCCGTGGCCAAACGCCTTGATGTAGTTAGCCGGCTACATGAAAGACACTATGCTTATGTCTTTCCGAGTACCCCAGGTCAACGCACCCCAAGAAACCATTATTGTGTCTGTAAGAAGCCTGGAATGAGGCGTGAAACCACTGTTTACTGTCCCACCTGTCCTGACCAGCCTGCCCTATGCATAGGGGAGCGTTTCGAGAAGTACCACTCACAGATCCATTATTAGAGTAGGGATCTCGAGACATAGCAGTTGGCACACAAGGGTCTCTCAGGGCTCTTTCAAACTGGCGCGATGCGTTGCGGCAAATTGCCTAGCGAAAGTCCCACTTTGCAGTCCCCAATATGCCGGAAGTGGTTTACTAGATGCTAGTGCATACCTATGTTACCGTGCAGCTCCTGCGGCGATTTGCCCAGAAGTCATGTTAGTCTATGGCGACGCAAGGATTACTTCCTACTTGGCCAAATGCCATACAGGGAATACCATGTGCTAATGCGGTATTCCCTGAAGGTCTGTTTTTAGCGATGCAGATATGCCAATATGCTGTGTGAAACCAGACATCATGGTGCATCCACTCTAAATCAGCTAAGCGCTCTCCTTGTCCACCATATGACTTTCTTCTTCAATATGTTGCAACAGTCAGCTACACCTCCACCATGACACCCTATGTGATCCAAACTCACCAAACAGGGTGGGCCATGTATTACAGTGGCCTTTCGTGCCTCTGGGGCATTAATAGGCTCCCCACGCCCTCGAGCTCTCCTCTTCTCAGAACACCATCAGCTCAGCAGCAAACGTTTCCATAAGCATATACCTCAATGACAATAAAACGCTTTCATTGCGCAATAAAGTTTAAAAACAGTTGGCTTTATTCCGTTGTTACACTCACATTTAGTAGAGTTTGGCCAAGCATGTGGAGTTACTAACGGGCTCCCCCCCGTGCGGTCTCCCGGGCTGACCGCCGTCTGCTGTATTCAGGGTGCGCGTTCGCTTCCACCGCCAACCTCCCTCCGCTAACCGCGAGGTTCCTTCCGCATGTGGCTCCTCCCAACTAGTTTCGTCACACCACGTGACTCATTCAGGGGATGGAGCCTACATGCAGTGCATCGCTTAAGAATAGCGCGCTCAGCTCCGCCCCGTAAGACGCCTCCCCTCCTCGTCATGCGTCCCGGAGCCCGGAAGCCCGCACCATCTACCATGAAACTTTATTGTTCCACATATTTCACCAATTACAATACAACAGCTTCAATTAAAAACAATAATCATCTAAGATATACATATCCACATGCTAATCCATATGCTACCATTATATCAAAATTAGGCTAATCATCATAAAAAATGCGCAATTCATTACTATGTGATTCTGACATGGCGAGCGGGACTCCTAAGTTTGTGTGCTTCCAAATCACTTTTATCTATGGTCCCCATTATCATATGTCCTCCCCCACCTTACAATCATTTTGGGAAAAAACTCAGAGTCCGGCTCCCCTATCATATCTCTCCCAAAAATTGTATATATATATTTTCACATCCTCCCTTCTTAAAGGGGCATCTGCTCTAAATCCATCTTAAATTAGCTATCATCTATAAAACAGTTAAGATCTACTTCTATATTTAACCCCTTAGGTTGCAGAGTCTCCATGTTAAAAATCCATTTTGTTTCTTGTCTCGATAGTAATCTAATCCTATTCCCCCCTCTCCATGGTACGTTAACCTTTTCAATCCCACAAAAATGAAGTCCAGCCGGGTTACAGTTATGTGCCCTCCTAAAATGTTCTGAGACACTACGTCCTTTTACCCCCCTTCTGATGTTTCTGACATGTTCCCCCATTCTTTCATGCACTGTTCTCTTTGTTCTTCCGATATATTGTATTCCACAGTCGCACCATAATAGATACACTACCCCCTTTGTGTGGCATGTGATGTTCTGGTGTATTTTAAAAGATTTCCCACTATGATATGATACAAAAATCTCAGTTCTTTCTCCCTTAAGGTCCGTACACACGCCGGACTTTAGGCAACGACGGGTCCGTCGTTGCCTCCCGCTGGGTGGGCGTGCCAGCGACAGTCCGGCGTGTGTACGCTCTGTCGTCAGACTGATACGGCTGTTTCTGAGCGATCCGCCCGTATCAGTCTGACGACAGAGCGTACACACGCCGGACTGTCGCTGGCACGCCCACCCAGCGGGAGGCAACGACGGACCCGTCGTTGCCTAAAGTCCGGCGTGTGTACGGACCTTTAGCCTCCCTACAAGGGAGGCACCCACCACAAGGAAAAAAGCCCTTTCTCTGCCAGGGTGCCAAACTTGGTGTGCTGGGTGGGTTAACACAACTGGGTGCTACCAAAGATTTAAGGTTCCGGGCTTTTCTGTAGATCATTTGGGGTTTTTCTGATAGTACCCTTCTAAGTGTGCTGTCTTCCAATAGGATCCCCCAATGTTTGTTCATAATTTTTTCTATTATGCGAAATTGGCTACTAAAATCCGTAATAAAAGCCATCTGATAGTTTTCATTTTCCCTTCTTCCAGAGCCACTCCCCAACAGGGTCCTCCTATTCCTTCTCCCCACTTCCATCATGGTTCTTTGTAATTCTACTTCCTCATACCCCTTATCACAGAATCTGTCAATCAAAACCCGTGATTGTTCAGTATAATCCATCAGCTCACTGCAATTCCTTCTCATCCTTACCATCTGTCCTCTTGGTATTCCCCCTATCCATCGTGGATGGTGATTGCTATCTATGGGGATATATCCATTTCTATCAGAGTCTTTGAAGTGACTTTTTGTGATTAGTCGGTTCCCCATTTTAGTGATATTCAAATCCAAGAAAGTGATTTCTCGGTCATCAGAGATGACATTAAGCTCAATATTCCATGAGTTGTTATTTAATCTTAATATGAATTTTTTCAGTGATTCCTGATCACCCTCCCACAACCAAAACAGGTCATCTATGTACCTTGACCAATGTGAAAAAATTGGTGCATTTTCGTGCTCAATTACACCCTCTTCCCAATGTGCCATAAATAGGTTTGCCAGACATGGGGCAAACCCCGCCCCCATGGCACAACCCCTAATTTGTATGTAATATTCCCCTTGGTGCCAAAAATAATTCTTTTTCAAAGCAAAATTTAATAATTCTAAAATAAACATAATTTGTTTGTTCGACATCCCATCATTTCTCCTAAAAAAGTGTTCAACTGCCTCAAGTGCCAAATTGTGCGGAATATTAGTATACAGGGATGATACATCCCCTGTTACCAATATTGTATCTTCTGTAAGTGTCATCCTTTCCATTTTGTTCAACATATGTTTAGTGTCCCTGATTACATAGGGTAATTGATCTACCAATGGTTGCAAGAAGTGGTTGAGGTATTTCCCGAATTTGTGGGTGACCGACCCTAACCCACTAATTATTGGTCGGCCTGGTGGCTCTGTTCTGCTTTTGTGAATCTTTGGTACCTGATATATAATTGGCACCCTTGGTGCTGTAGGGATCAGATATGAAAATTCCTGGTCATTAAGTATCCCTTCATCGAGGCCTCTTTTCAGTATTTTTCTCAGTTCCTCCAAGTGTTCCTTTGTGGGGTTCCCCCTTAGTTTCTTATACGTACTTGTATCATTCACCAACCTATTCAGTTCCTTCATATATTGCTCCTTATTAAGGACAACTACCCCCCCCCCCCCTTATCCGCTGGTCTAACAACCAAGTTTTTTTCTTCCAATAAGTCCCTTGCTATTTCCCTTTCCCGATTAAATTTTCCTTCAGGTATTCTTCTAATGTCGGCCTCCACCATTTTTTTAAATACATCAATGGATTTGCTGTTAGTCTGTGGGTTAAAAGTGGACGGGTTCCTTAGCCCTGAATGTTGGTATTCACCTATCACATTGGCCCTACTGTTGGGTCCCTCTTTCTGGGCAAAATATTTCTTTATATTCAGCTTCCGGGTAAATTTCTGTAAATCTACATATGTGTTAAATTTATTAAGTCCATTTTTAGGGGCGTATTTTAATCCTTTGTCTAATAATTTGATCTCCTCTTTTCCTAATACTACTCCGCTCAGGTTATATATACCTTCTCCTCCTAAAACCTTCTTCTTTTGTATTCTCCTCCCTCCCCTGGATCCTCGTCTGGTCCTCTTTTCCTGTCTCCCATGGGGGTTCCTAAGTCCACTCTCTCTCCCTCCCCCCCTCCCCCTCCCCTGGTTGGGCTCTCCATCTCTGGGGTAGTGATGGGCGAACACCTGGATGTTCGGGTTCGGGAAAGTTCGCCGAACATGGCCGAGATGTTCGGCATGTTCGGGCCGAACCCCGAACTTCCCGAACATCCCGCTTTTGAGGGCCCTATGGGGTCGCAGGCATAAGGGGGGAGCATGCCCCGATCGCGGGGGGGGGGTCGGAAATTCCCCCCACCCCCTCCGCTAGCGCTCCCCCCTCTGCCCGCGTCCCCATACAAAAGTTTAAGCAAAGTACCTGTAATAGTGGATGGCCTGGCAGTGGCACTGTGGAGTGAGGAGGAGGAGTCCGGAGAGTGACGCGTTGAGGGAGGCCGGGCAGCGGGCGTGAGGTCAGAGAAAGGGCGGAAGTACCACAAGGGTACTACCGCTGAACCGCCCGCTGCCCGGCCTCCCTCAACGCGTCACTCTCCGGACTCCTCCTCCTCACTCCACAGTGCCACTGCCAGGCCATCCACTATTACAGGTACTTTCCTTAAACTTTTGTATGGGGAAGCGGGCAGAGGGGGGAGCGCTAGCGGAGGGGGTGGGGGGAATTTCCGACCCCCCCCGCGATCGGGGCATGCTCCCCCCTTATGCCTGCGACCCCATAGGAGGGCCGTATTCGGCCGAACAGGGCCCTGTTCGGCCGAACAGGGGCCCTGTTCGGCCGGGCATTGAGCAGTTCGGGCGAACCCGAACAGTTTGGCCGAACACCACCAGGTGTTCGGCCGAACTCGAACATCACCCGAACAGGGTGATGTTCTGCAGAACCCGAACAGTGGCGAACACTGTTCGCCCAACACTACTCTGGGGTGATCTCCTCCCCCTCCATCCATCCTCTAAAAAAGGCTGATACCGTTGTTCATTTCTAATTGGGTCATATCTATTGTATGTGGGGACATTGTACCTACCATACTCACCTCTTTGTGGATACTGGTTGAAACCACCTCTCCTATAATTTGGGGGAGTTTTGGGGGGCCCCCAATATTTATTGGGTGGAGTCCGTGGGTTTCCCCTCGGTGTTCTGGGGTTTTGGTATTTGTTTGGGGTCCTTGGTGCATAGTATTTCGGGGGCTCCTCCTGTGTTCTGTCATAGATGGGGGGTTCATGGATTATTACTTCCTTCTTTTTTATGTTTTGGCATCTATATGCTGTTCTATTTGAAAATGCCTCTACATCTTTCTCATATCTGAGTTTCCTATCCTCAATGATGCTTTTCTCAGAATGGGTAGGGAATCACATAGTCTTTGGGAGAGTTTCTTATATTCCTCTGTTTCTTTATGTGGATCTACTTTAGTTTTGATCTCCTCAATTTCTCTCCCTATCCTCTCTAGTCTAGCTGTTTTCCTCTTAATACTCAATCTGACCATGAGTAGTCCACATTGGGTTAGACTGTCCTCCCACTCTTTATTATTACTCTCATTTTCCTCTCCATCATCTGGCATAATGTCCCACCTGTATTTTTTGGGACATACCCTTTTGATGTATATTTATTCAAAATGGCAATGTCCCACCAAGTGGTCTGTTCTTTGGTCATGTTATGCTGCAACTTTCTAAAATCATCTTCTAAGGTGTTTTCTTGTGCATTCACTTGATTCCCCAATGCATCATCCACATTGATATGCCTAGTCCTTCTATATTCAAACACATCCAGCAGACGACGGTCAGCCCGGGAGACCGCACGGGGGGGGGAGCACGTTAGTAACTCCACATGCTTGGCCAAACTCTACTAAATGTGAGTGTAACAACGGAATAAAGCCAACTGTTTTTAAACTTTATTGCGCAATGAAAGCGTTTTATTGTCATTGAGGTATATGCTTATGGAAACGTTTGCTGCTGAGCTGATGGTGTTCTGAGAAGAGGAGAGCTCGAGGGCGTGGGGAGCCTATTAATGCCCCAGAGGCACGAAAGGCCACTGTAATACATGGCCCACCCTGTTTGGTGAGTTTGGATCACATAGGGTGTCATGGTGGAGGTGTAGCTGACTGTTGCAACATATTGAAGAAGAAAGTCATATGGTGGACAAGGAGAGCGCTTAGCTGATTTAGAGTGGATTTTTGAAGGAGGAATTAGCTCATTCCTGGGAACAGCAGCGCACCTTTGTATTTTAGGACTTTGGAACTAGGACTTTTTGGATGTCATATAGTCACTATACCTGGGATGTTGATTGTGTCCTTTGCAATTTTGGAAAAATAATACCACATTGGCCAGTTCATTTTTAATCATATTGGTTTTATATATATGTCAAGGAAACCATATTGGTAATAGTTGATTGTCCTAAGCGCTGTGTGTTTTTTGTATAATCATGGTGCATCACCCGTATGCCCAATATATGGAGTATAGCAGAAACTCCTAATACTGGCCATACATGTAATGATCGCGGAGACCCTAAAATGCCAGGACAAACCCCACAAATGACCCCATTTTGGAAAGAAGACACCCCAAGGTATTCGCTGAGGGGCATGGTGAGTTCATAGAAGATTTTATTTTTTGTCACAAGTTAGCAGAAATTGATTTTTTTAGTTTTTTCTCACAAATGTTATTTTCCGCTAACTTGTGACAAAAAAAAATAAAAATTTCTATTAACTCACTATGCCCCTCATGGAATAACTTGGGGTGTCTTCTTCCAAAATGGAGTCATTTGTGGGATGTGTTTACTGTCCTGGCATTGTTTGTGTGTGTGTGGGGGGGGCTAAATTGTGAGCACCCCTGTAAAGCCTAAAGGTGATCATTTGGACTTTGCTAGGCTGCAAAAAAGTGTCACATGTGTGGTATCTCCATACTCAGGAGAAGTAGAACAATGTGTTTTGGGGTGTCTTTCCACACGTACCCATGCTGGGTGGGAGAAATATCCCTGTAAATAAAAAAAAAATAATTTACAGAGAAATTTCTCACACACAGGATGGATATGTGTGAAAAGACACCCCAAAACACATTATACTACCTCTCCTGAGTACGGCAATACCACATGTGGGACACTTTTTTGCAGCCTAGCTGTGCAAAGGGGCCCAAAGTCCAATGAGTACCTTTAGTCAGGGCCGGATTTACAGCTTAGGAGCCTATAGGCACAGAAGTTCTGGCGCCCTTAACCCCGCCCCTTTGCACAGGCCACACCCCTTTTACAATCAGATTTTGCCAAATTTAGAGCACGTTGTCCCTATAAAGAGCAGTGTGGTGCATCAAAGACCAGCCCCAAATGCCAGTCACAAGCGGGTGTAGGTTCCTTGCACACTGCATGCGATTCCGATTCCGCTTTTTAATATTTTTTACATCCAATTCCGATTTTTAATCTTTACTGCATGCTGCATTTTTTTATCCATTATTCTGCTGAATGTATTCAGGGAAAATCGGAATTGAAAATCGGAATCGGAAACGCAAAACTGATTTGCAGTGTGCAGGGCGCCGTATACTGGCAAACTCTGTCCAGCCTGTCCCCATCTTGATCTATCCCCAACCCCTCATGCACTGCCAGGCCATCCCAGGTCTCCCTTTGACTTGGGCTCCCTGGGGGCCCCTGCACTATTTTTGCCAGCGTACCATCTCACCTGTCCTGGCGCACTGCTCTATTAGTCCGTACACTCTCGTCTTCATCCTTGCTAGTTATTACATAATGACATGGGCCAGGTTACTGAGATGATACAGCTAGCAAGGATGAAGACGGGGAGTGAATGCACCAGGGCAGGTGAGTTGGTACACTGGCAGAAACGGTGCAGGGGCCCCAGGGAACATAAGTAGGGAAAGACCTGAAATGGCATGGCAGCAGGGTGAGCCCTCACAAAGATTTACTTCCAGAAAATTCATGTATTTTAATAAGCTTTGTTGAAAATGTGAGAACACCAGTGCCTGCAGGTCTAAACAGCCACAGCACTTTACAGCAGATATTAATGGCTGCAAGTTCTGTGTCTCCTCCCTCCCTTGCGGCATGCAACATGACTTCATGGCTACAGCAGGATACTTTTTTGGTGCATTTCTCGAAGCAACACAGCCACGGCTTGTGTAACAGTGTTGTTTGGATGGTGGTGGGCATAGCTGTGTGGTGTGGATGGTGGTGGGCATAGCTGTGTGGTGTGGATGGTGGTGGGCATAACTGTGTGGTATGGATGGTGGTGGGCATAACTGTGTGGTGTGGATGGTGGTAGGCATAACTGTAGTGTGTGGATGGTGGTGGGCATAACTGTGTAGTGTGTGGATGGTGGTGGGCATAACTGTGTAGTGTGTGGATGGTGGTGGGCATAACTGTGTGGTGTGGATGGTGGTGGGCATAACTGTGTAGTGTGTGGATGGTGGTGGGCATAACTGTGTAGTGTGTGGATGGTGGTGGGCATAACTGTGTGGTGTGGATGGTGGTGGGCATAACTGTGTGATGTGGATGGTGGTGGGCATAACTGTGTGGTGTGGATGGTGGTGGGCATAACTGTGTGGTGTGGATGGTGGTGGGCATAACTGTTTGGTGTGGATGGTGGTGGGCATAACTGTGTGGTGTGGATGGTGGTGGGCATAACTGTGTGGTGTGGATGGTGGTGGGCATAACTGTGTGGTGTGGATAGTGGTGGGCATAGCTGTGTGGTATGGATGGTGGTGAGCATAACTGTGTGGTGTGGATGGTGGTGGGCATAACTGTGTGGTGTGGATGGTGGTGGGCATAGCTGTGTGGAGTGGATGGTGGTGAGCATAGCTGTGTGGTGTGGATGGTGGTGGGCATAGCTGTGTGGTGTGGATGGTGGTGGGCATAGCTGTATGGTGTGGATGGTGGTGGGCATAGCTGTGTGGTGTGGATGGTGGTGGGCTGTTATGGTGATGGGCAGCTCTGCAGGCAGGGGAGGGAGGTATGCACATACTTTACCTGATTGAAAGTCCGAAAGGAGCCACCCAAGCGTCTCCCATTTTGCCTCTTTAAAAATTCAGTTTGCCCTGCCATGGTCACGGTTGTATAACTGTGTTGTGCGGATAATGGTGGGGTAAGTCAGCAGCTCAGCAGGCACAGGAAGGAGGTATTGTGGTTTACATGGTTCTCGTCCTGCCTGGTAGACAGTAGCGGCGCTCTCCCCGATGTGATGCTGGCATGTGACATCACGTCGTGGGAGAGCGCCACTGCGTTCCAACAGGCGGAAAGGGAACCATGGAAACCATGATGCAAAATAGGTAATGTATGTATCCCTGCCTCCCTCCCCTGCCTGCTGAGCTGACAACTCACCACACACTACTATCCACACAGCACAGTTACACAAGCCATGTGTGGCCGCAGTGGGGCAAACTGAAGGGGCAAAATGGTATACACTTGGGGGGCCCCTATGGACTCTGGTGCCAGGGGGTAATGCCCCCCTTGCCTATATTGTAGTGCTGCTGGTCCTGCACACAAACACTCTCTGGCACACACATACACACACTGTGGATACACACACACATACACACAAAGAGACACACACACTCTGCAACACACATGCACACACTGTACACACACACACACACACACACACACACACACACACACACACACACACACACACACTGGTACACAAAGAGACGCACACTGGTACACACACACAGACACACTCTGCCACACACATACACACACACACACACACTTGTACACAAAGAGACACACCAGCACACACTTTGACGCACACACACACATGCTGTGGACACACACAGACATCCTGGTACACACATACACACACTGTACACACACCACGCATACATACAATGTACACTGTACCCTCCTCCATCCCCCCCTAACCTCCGGACAATCAAACTGCTAAAAGAAGAAAAAAAAATACTTCACCAGCACAGCAGAGACAGCCTTTGAAGTTTCCTTGAGGAGAGGGAGGAAGATCCCACACTCTTTCTCCGGCTGGAGCTGCAGCAGCGTGAAGCCTGTTCCCTCTCATGCCTGTCCGGGGAGAAAGCTCTGCTTGAGCGGCTACACACTCTCCGAGAGTCCCGACGGAAGTTTGGGCACACCGCCCCTCCCTCTCCCCTGTCTCAGGAGCTCTGTCAGCAGATGCACTGAGAGATTCAGTGCAGAGTGGGGCGGCATTGCAGCGGATATTAGTGCTGCAATACAACACCCCGATGAACAGCAGGGTCGGATGTGGAGCGGGGCGCGCTGTCATGGTGAGTGAGGACAGCTGGAGAGATTTGCTGCGCTGCTGTCTGCCGCCTCTGTAGCACATGGCGCCTGTAGGCACGTGCCTACAGTGCCTAGTGCTAAATCCGGCCCTGCCTTTAGTATTTGACAGGTCATTTTTACTCATTTGGTTTCCAGACTACTCCTCATGGTTTAGGGCCCCTAAAATGCCAGGGCAGTATAGGAACCCCACAAGTGACCCCATTTTGGAAAGAAGACACCCCAAGGTATTCCGTGAGGGGTATGGCGAGTACATAGAATATTTTATTTTTTGTCGCTTATTACTTCACTGCTTTAGCAGTGGGATTAGCAATGAGGCAGTGAGCCTCAAATCTTAGCTATAACAAATTATAAGCTTGTCTGAATAGGAGCATCTTAAGGGTACGTTTGAAAATGTATGTGCTTTGAGCATGATGCTAGGCTTTATGATAGAGTTCCAAAGGAGAGGTGAAACTTGTAAGAAGTCCTGGATGTGAGAGTGAGAAGAGGTGAGCAAGCTGGATGACAAGAGAGTCTAGCAGGAGGAGCGAAGGTTTCAGGAGGTATGATGTCTGGGGATTAATGAAGAAATGTATGGGAGGGATAGCTTATGTGGAGGTTTGTATGATAGTGCTAGGCATTTGAAAGGAATCCTTTGGGTGATTGGTAACCAATTGATGGATTGGCAGAGAGGGAGGAGAGGTGTGAGAGATAAGCAGCAGAGCTAAGTAGGGACAGGGGGATTGCTACCAGTCTGGGTTTTTTTTTGGTAGGCCACAGGGTAAGGTGTTACAGTAGTCAAGAGGGGAAATGATTAAAGCATGTAAAAGCATTTTAGTAGCCTCTTATGTAAGGAAGGTAAGAATTCTAGAGATATTTTTCAGATGGAAGTAGTAGGAGGTTGTTAATGTGGTTTAAATGAGAGCTCAGAGTCTTGAGTTACCCCCAGAAGCTAGCTTTAGGAGCTGAGGTTATTGTGTTATTTTCCACATTAATGGTAACTATAGGTGGTGTCACAGGAGCCCTGGTGGCTGGAACGCGAAATGCCTTCCAAACGGTTCCGGCGCACGGATTGTGCGAACTGTGGTCGCAGTCAATGAGTAGAAACCGTTGGGAATTGGCCGCAGACAAACCAGAAGGGAGCCTGTGAAGTACGGTAATTACAACTTACACACTATTTCAGGGTATCTGCCACCACCACTGGTATGGGCCAGTGGACGCTACTGACTGACTGACTGATCATGCAAATAAAAACGGTTAAACACACTCTATTCTGTCTAGCTAGCAACAACAGTAGCGTCTCTTCAGAAGTCTGGGTTCAGTTTGTGCGGCTGAGTAGCAGGGTAGCGGAACAGTGAACGACTTTGATAAAGTCTTTATTCATGTGCAATATAAATAATTAAGTAGAAGAGATCAGCAGCACCACGTAGATGTATTCAAGCTCTTTATTGCATAAAGATAGCACCCAGGGACAGCGACAGACGCTGTTTCGGAGACAAGCTCCTTCCTCAAGCTGTATAGGCTCACTCAAAAGAGATAACAAACACAAAGACATTTATATACAGTTTCAATAGGGTCACATGGACCAATCAGATAACATCACAATACAAAAAAGCATGAATATCCAATCACAGGGCAAAGCATAATGAGAGGACCTGATGGGGAACAGATATGTAAATCAGCAGCCGTTATCACAGCATGATTTAAAAAGTGTCATATCCCTAATGGCCAATCAGCACTTACCAAGTCAGGAGGACCTGATGGGAAACCACAGCACTGTCATAACGCTCCTCTCAATCTCCCAGAGGGCAATGCGAGAAGCGTACTGCCGAAAAACGGAACGAATGACGTCATGACGTAATCCGTTTCCATGCGAATACATCTAAGTGGTGCTGCTGATCTCTTCTACCTATGCTTTGGGAGCTGCTGGACTACAGCGCCATATCAGCTTAGCACACGGATACCCTCACCAGGGTGCCTATCGACTGTGGTGTAATATAAATAATTAATATATACAGACAATCATTAAAATCAACAATTATTGAAACATTAATAGCCAGTATGAAATAAAAAAGGGGAAAATACTTAGGGTTTGTGGAAATATGTCCGTTCTGGGAAAAACTTGTAGAGTTCCTTTTGTTCAGTTTCAGCAAAGTTCAAAGTCCAAACAAAATGGCTACCACTTGTTCCTCAAAGTGGTAGCAGCTTTCAGGAAGGTGGAAAAATGGAGGAACGAGGGAAGAGCCCCTCGCAGATACTTTTGATGAAGCTGGTTTGGAGGTGTGGCAATGCTGGCCCCCTCTGAATTACCCACCAATGACAGTTCATTCCCTCTGAGAGATTTTAGGTTTAAACTTATAAAATGCCGTAACTCACAAACGATACAAGTCATATTTAGGTGGATAACAGATTCATACTTGTCGGAAAATACAGATTAATATGACATCAGACATGGCTAGTGCAGCGGACCCAGTTCTTGAGAAGGGTCATACCTCAATAACCGGACGGGCTATCGCAATGAATTTCATATCAGTATGATGGCCAGATTTTACCGAATAAGACTATATGAATTTCATAGCTGTGCGATGTACAGTTGCCATATAATCGACAATAAAGCATACATTATATGCATTCAGATGGCCCTTGGTCGGTGCCGGATAGTCTGGGTGAAAGCAGGTTTTGAATAGGCTCCCTGCTGGGAGTAGCTTCCTTGCTCTCCCTGTATGAAAAGGCTCACCAAATGGAGGTAATTAACAATAAACATTCTCCTGGACACAGGCCTGGCCCAAGCTAATTAACACATCAAAAGACATCCTGCATCTAAGTACTGCTAGCCCAGATTGACTGCAGATGCTCCTACACAACCAATCTAGATTCTAGCGCGTCACTGGCAATCGGTGCAATAACCCGATTGTGATTGCGTTCTCGCTTCTCACGGCTGTTCCGCGACAGGTGGGGGAACAGGAAATATCACAATGTCTATTTTACTCATGTTAAAGGGAATATCCAAGCTCATAAAAAAATTCTACTTATCCCGGGCTTCCTCCATCCCCTTCCAGCCGACATGTCTGACGCCGCAGCTCCGCTCTCAGCTGGTGACCCGAGGTCCCCGCTGGTGCAGAGGCCGACCTCGTCCTCTTCTGCGCCTGCATGAGCACCGCTGTCAATCAAGTCTACATTGCCTGGAGTGTACTGTGCAGGTGCAGTAGTTCTAAAAGAATGGGGGGAAACAAGAGGTTCGGAAGAATGCAATATGCATACAAGTAGTGCATAAAAATGGTCGGATACCCGAGTTACACGGATACCCGAAATCCGGATGAGCATCCCTGTGGGTGACACCTGGGGATAGAGGGCTGTCAGAAGGGACACCGCCCAGGGTACAAAATATGCTGAGGCAGTGAGATTGAGTAGGTGGGAAACTAAAATGGGCCCCAGTCCTGTCCTCGTTAACACCTTTGGAGGGTTTCCCACAGTTTACCCCGGGTTTAGAAGGGGGGCTTCTTTTGGACTTGGAAGGGTACAAAACTTATGACATTGGGTCATTTCCTTCATGGGACTAGACCTAAATATATAGAGGATCTAAAGGGAAGAATTTGGAGCATGGAGCACTTGAGTGCACAACAATTACAGTAAACACAATGGTATGAAAGCGCAAACAATTAACAGCAATAAATGCAGTGTGATAAAGGCCAGTGCGGCCTACGAGCCTGAATATATACACCAGGTGATCGGTGGAGTGCTTTCCTGTTAACAAGTTCAATAGGTAGTAATAAAGTAAGGGATGCGCTCTAAAGTCCAGTTCCAGGCTCAATAGAGTCAGTAAACTTCAAAATGTCTCACGGAAATTATAATATACACAGTTCATATAAGGTTGAGTGGCACCTAGATACCACCCCCCTATGTGGATTGACTCACCAGATGGAGCGGCCTAGCTGGGCCCGTCTGCACGTCATGGGTATTTGCCACCCCTCAGCCTCTCTGGCAATCCTCCTCCACAGCGTATCTCCAAGCGGGTAGAGCCTCCAAAAAAGCACAACAGACGCTTCACATAGCGTAAAAGGGAGACCTTCCCGAATTTATTGTAAAAAGTTTAAAAACAAGTCAAGAACAGAGGCACTAACGCGGTTAGGGACTGAAGAGTAGGCGACCGTAAACCTTACGGCGGTACAGGACAACAGCAGCGTGTGTGCATCAGGAGTTCAGCTGACTGTCCTTTTCTATCTGGAGAAAGGAAGCTGCAATAGATGTAAGTGCAGACCCCAGATTGCATCATATAGCTCTCACCCTGCTGTTAAATGCTGCTCTATTGATTGTTCACTGCCATTCACAGCCAGCCAGTCACACCAAACCCAGCTCCCCAAACTTTCACTATCCACTTGTGGTTTAAGACTTATTATGTTACATGTCAGGTATAATACACAGTGAGGACTGTACAGCTGTACTATTTCTTGTTGGGGACAGGGCAGGGCACACGAATCAGGACAGTATTGCATTGGCAGAGGTTTGTGTACCATTCAGGGTTTATGCGCAGAGATCACTCTTTTATCTTTTTATTATTAAAGGATACTAGAGCTTAAAACCTCAGGAGAAATGGGGGGAGCCAGCATGTATGGCGAGCTCTCCTAATGGACACCGTTCTCCTGTATCCCACTCCTTTCTTACCTAGAGCCCCGTGGCAGCCTCTTCCAAGTTGCAGTAGTCGGGCATCAGTATACAGGCGCTGGCCCGGCTGCATGTATCCTACAGCACGCGACCGCAGCCCGGAGCACCCTGTGCATGACATAATCGTGACGTCATCGCAGAGTGCTCTGTAGGATGTGTACAGCCAGACCAGCGCCTGTGCTCTGAAGCCTGACTCCTGCAACCCGGAGGAGGCTTTTGGTAAGAAAGGAGTGGGATACAGGAGAACGGGGGGAGGGGGGGCATTAGAACGGCTCACCATAAATGCTGGCTCCCCCAGTTTCTCCTAAGGATTTTGGCTCTGGTATCCTTTAAGATGCGGATTCTTTTGAATCATACAAGTGCCTGGGAGATGGTATTCATCTTTCAGATGAAAAATAATCTCAAACTTTTTTTTTTTTTACTGATAAAATCAGCAAAACTTTGGAGTCGAGCTAAGATGCGTTAGGTTTTCAGGACCTGAGGGGAAGCACAAGTTGGGAGCGAGGGGTGGCAGTGGGCTAGGAGGATGTTGAGTGATTAGTGAAGAGAGGGCCCCAGGCAACTTTTGCCCCGGGGCCCCGTTGAAGCTAGAACCGGCCCTGAACAAGTAGAAACACTCCAGTATTCAAATATCGAGGTTGGAAACATGGTATAAAATAGCCATAGATCCCAAATTTTGTAGAAGAAGGGCCCTCTGTAGTCAAGTTTATCTATGATTTTTTCAGAGAGCTAAATTTAGTACATTTTTAGGATGTTGGCTGAATAACACAAGGCAGCAAGGTGAATCTTAGTGGCAATGGATATATGCTGGATGGGCCTATAAGCTGGATGTTTGGTTCTTGGTGGCTTGTGGCACAATAGCAGGACCTTGGAATACTCATAAAACGGCAGCTACAGCACTTTTGATATCAGATGAGCCACTCGGTTCCAAATAGCAGATACCCTAGGGCAGTACTACAGGACCGGGACAAGGTTCCCCAACACCAGAGGCAGAGATTCCAAAATGCGTCCCTCTCATCCCCGTGTTCCATGCTCAGAATCCTCCACGCTGCTTCCTAGGCTCAGCTCTACCGGTTTCATCACCCATGTGACTCATCAGGGGTTTGGGAGCATGCGCTGTTAGAGATTCTAATATAGTAATCTAAAAGTCCTCCCCTCACCATGACTCGCATTCCCCTCTTTGCTAAGCACCATCAGCGTGACACACAGCACCACTCCCCCATAGTTCAGCCATGCACCCTCCCCTTAGTAGCGCACGGAATGCCTCCTCATTAACACTTCAACCATTCAGCCTCAGCTTAACCTGGTGTAACCTTTATGTTTACAATAAAGCATAGAACATTATCCTCATAAAACCCAATCCCACTATTACTAATCTGATTTACATGATAACGTTAATCCTATCCTTAAACATATATTAATCCTACCTACCTCACACACAATCATTTTGCATTACACAGAGAACAGTGTATACAAGGTAAGTACATAGTTCTACATACGCCTATAGATTAATCAATGCCCTACCCATATTACATCACATACTGACTTTGCATCAAATCCCACTCCCTGTGGCTGTGCATCATATCCCACCCATCCCAGGCATCATTACAGCCACAACCCTTCTGATATTTATTGAATACATCCACACTACTGCATAAGTATGCATCCTATCCTAGCCCCTCACACACAGTACACACACACACAGTACACACACACAATACACATACATAGAGTACACACACACACACACACACACACACACACACACACACACACACACTCTCTTTCAAAACCCCAAGCTCTCCTCCATACCTGCTTCATCCCAGACGTCCACGTGACAACAGCTGGGTCCCTCTCCCCTTCAGTCATCCAAAGGCTGAGTGCTATCAGGGTGTCCCTGCCCTATACAGTCCTGCCACAGCTCACATGTGCAGCAAGTCTTGTCCACAGACATCTCTCCAGGAAGCCGGCACCACTTCCATTAGAGCAGAAGACGGCTTCCTGCAGTTGCCTAGCAACACAATGCCACAGCCGTGCCAGTCATCACTCTGATGACAGCGTGGCTATTACGGGACAGGCGGGTGCACTTCGTAAGAGGCAGACACCAGGGAACTCAGGGAGGTTAGTTCAGTGCTGGTGGAGAGATCCCAGAATAAGTTGGCAAGTGGGTGCTGGGCAGGCAGGAAAAGCGCAGAGCAATAAATGGTAGGCGGGTATGCAGCGAGGAGAGCACAAAGGAATGCGCCCTGCACTCAGTGGCTGGTGCCTGTCCAGCCTGTGCCTTGGTCCAGCCCTGCAGTACTACCAAATGAAGCTCAAAGTGCCAGTTGCATGGCAATCAAGAAAGCATAAGGTGGATAGTGATGACTGCATAAGATGAAGCCTATGAGGGGTCAGGTATGTGCGATGAAGGAGGCGAAGAGATACCTTGATAGCTGTACTCAGTGTAGGCTACCTTTGGCTACGGTTTCTAAGCACTCTGCCCATTCTTCGTCAGATAGGAAGATATTAAGATCATGCTCACAGAGTATCATTTAAGGAAGCTTACTGTCAGTTGGAGGACTATTTTACGTAGAATATAAAATTGAGAACAAACCTTTTTGCAGAGGGTCAAGGGAGCATGTTAATTCAAAATTGGTCTGTTGAATCTCAGAGCTAGTTTTGACATAAAAAGCTCAGCTCCAGGAACCAATAAATTGTTAATAATTGCTTGTGTGGTAGGGATTTTATTGCTTATAGCCAGGGAGCTCAGCGTATCCAAGTCGTTAAGATGCCACCATTGAAATGTCAAAGGATCCAGGTTGGGGAATGGGAATTTGGGTTGGAAAGGAAATTAAGTAGTGGGGGACACCGAGATTGCAGATCATACTTAAATTACATTTTACACCAGACAATCAGTGTATGATGGATTATAGTAGATACCTACTACAGCAAAATAGGTAAAGGTTGCAAAGCCCATAGTAGGCCCTTCCAAGTGTTAGGGGAGATAGAGGCGTTCTCTATTTCCACCAACATATGAGCGCACTGGCCTGCTTATACAGTGGCTTGCAAAAGTATTCGGCCCCCTTGAAGTTTTCCACATTTTGTCACATTACTGGCACAAACATGAATCAATTTTATTGTAATTCCACGTGAAACACCAATACAAAGTGGTGTACACGTGAGAAGTGGAATGAAAATCATACATGATTTCAAACATTTTTTACAAATCAATAACTGCAAAGTGGGGTGTGCGTAATTATTCAGCCCCCTAAGTCAATACTTTGTAGAGCCACCTTTTACTGCAATTACAGCTGCCAGTATTTTAGGGTATGTCTCTACCAGCTTTGCACATCTAGAGACTGAAATCCTTGCCCATTCTTCTTTGCAAAACAGCTCCAGCTCAGTCAGATTAGATGGACAGCGCTTGTGAACAGCAGTTTTCAGATCTTGCCACAGATTCTCGATTGGATTTAGATCTGGACTTTGATTGGACCATTCTAACACATGGATATGTTTTGTTTTAAACCATTCCATTGTTGCCCTGGATTTAGGTTTAGGGTCGTTGTCCTGCTGGAAGATGAACCTCCGCCCCAGTCTGAAGTCTTTTGCAGACTCCAAGAGGTTTTCTTCCAAGATTGCCCTGTATTTGGCTCCATCCATCTTCCCATCAAGTCTGACGAGCATCCCTGTCCCTGCTGAAGAGAAGCACCCCCACAGCATGATGCTGCCACTACCATATTTGACAGTGGGGATGGTGTGTTCAAGGTGTACAGTGTTAATTTTCCGCCACATTTTGTGCATTTTGCCCAAAAAGTTCAATTTTGGTCTCATCTGACCAGAGCACCTTCTTCCCCATGTTTGCTGTGTCCCCCACATGGCTTGTGGCAAACTGCAAAAGGGACCTCTTATGCTTTTCTGTTAACAATGGCTTTCTTCTTGCCACTCTTCCATAAAGATCAACTTTGTGCAGTGCACGACTAATAGTTGTCCTATGGACAGATTCTCCCACCTGAACTGTAGATCTCTGCAGCTCGTCCAGAGTTACCATGGGCCACTTGACTACATTTCTGATCAGCGCTCTCCTTGTTCAGCCTGTGAGTTTAGGTGGACGGCCTTGTCTTGGTAGAGTTGTGCCATACTCCTTCCATTTCTAAATGATCGCTTGAACAGTGCTCCGTGGGATGTTCAAGGCTTTGGAAATCTTTTTGTAGTCTAAGCCTGCTTTAAAGGATACCACAACTGAAATGTGACATAATGAGATAGACATGTGTATGTACAGTGCCTAGCACACAGATAACTATGCTGTGTTCCTTTTTTTCTTTCTCTGCCTGAAAGAGTTAAATATCAGGTATGTAAGTGGCTGACTCAGTCCTGACTCAGACAGGAAGTGACTACAGTGTGACCCTCACTGATAAGAAATTCCAACTATAAAACACTTTCCTAGCAAAAAAATGGCTTCTGAGAGCAAGAAAGAGGTAAAAAAGGGGCATTTCTTATCAGTGAGGGTCACACTGTAGTCACTTCCTGTCTGAGTCAGGACTGAGTCAGCCACTTACATACCTGATATTTAACTTTTTCAGGCAGAGAAAGAAAAAAAGGAACACAGCATAGTTATCTGTGTGCTAGGCACTGTACATACACATGTCTATCTCATTATGTCACATTTCAGTTGTGGTATCCTTTAAATTTCTCAATAACTTTACTTCATGGTGTTGTTGCTCCCAATATTCTCTTAGACAATCTCTGAGGTCGTCACAGAGCAGCTGTATTTGTATTGACATTAGATTACACACAGGTGCACTCTATTTAGTCATTAGCACTCATCAGGCAATGTCTATGGGCAACTGACTGCACTCAGACCAAAGGGGGCTGAATAATTACGCACACCCCACTTTGCAGTTATTGATTTGTAAAAAATGTTTGGAATCATGTATGATTTTCGTTCCACTTCTCACGTGTACACCACTTTGTGTTGGTCTTTCACATGGAATTCCAATAAAATTGATTCATGTTTGTGGCAGTAATGTGACAAAATGTGGAAAACTTCAAGGGGGCCGAATACTTTTGCAAGCCACTGTATAAGGGGGATTTGTGCTAGTTGGGAGTAGTAGTAGTACCAGATATCCTCGACTATAAGTCGAGAAATTTACCGTCTGTGGATGATATACGGTGTTTAAAAAGATGAGGATTCGAGAGATCTCAGTACTCTTGTGCAAGTGCATATAGGCTCTATAAATACGGGGATGATTATTAACCTAAGTAAAAGCAAAAATGTTATTCTGCAGTTTAACAAGGTTCTGTTCATTGGGGGCTATAGGTAAGACTCTAAGAAAATAGTTAATTTTTAGCAGAAGTGTAATTTTGATAGCCGAAATGCGGCCTTTCCATGAAAGGGAGTATGTGTGCCAGATCTGCAGATCTCTCAGAAGCTCAAACAAATGGGAGTATAGTATATATTCAACTATAAGTCTAGAAATGTAGGTCTGACTCACTAAATAAAAGTATAGGGGTCGACTTATACAGGAGTCACGAGCCACACTGAGCACGCTGTGTAATGTTTCTACTATTAGTGACTTTCCCATTTTCACCAATTTATACAGTGCCCAAAAAAAAAAAAAAAAGGTCTGAAAGTCCTGGCCACAATAATTAACAAGGAAAGGATCAGGGGGAAAATACTGGGCTGCAGGAATGGGAGTGAATAATTGCTGCACTTGGAGGCCTGGAGGAGTTATTGGCTGCACCTAAGGGATAGGAGGGGTTAATGGCTACAATACCGTATGTAGTGCAGTCATTAACCCCTCCTGGTCCCCAAGTGCAGCCATTAACTTTGCTGGGTAGACTTATACTTAAATCAATAAAAAAAATTCTAGCTTAAGAGGGTCAAATATTGGAGACGACTTATACACAAGATCGACTAATATTTGAGGATATACGGTAGTTCCATTTATACAACGTCTCTACTTAATTACACAGATCGATCCCTGTCAGGCCTGCAGAGCTTACCCCCGCCGCGGCGATCAGCAGCGCCTCTGCGACTTCTGGGTCGCCCGGCGGCATTGTCAGCGATGACGTCAGTAGCTCATCAGCTGGTCGCTCGCAGGGAGAGAAAGAAGGTGGATGCATACGCTGTTTGCGTAGCACCACTTATGCCCCTAGGAAGTGTGTCAGGGCTCCACCTCCGGATCCGGATTGGCTGAGTGGTTGGGGGCGTGCTGTCCTGCTTACACGGGCTTCTTAAGCGCCGTTCTGACACTTGCTCACTGTCTGTTGTAGCTAACACTTCACAGTGAAGGCTTCAGACCTTAGTCAGATCCGTGTGTGCTTGAACCGGCAGGACCCCGGGGATTCGCACTTAGCTCAGGAATAAATATATTATTGTGATTGTATTATTTGACCTCTGCCTTGCCTCTTACTACTCTTTTGCCTAAAGATTCTGTACCTTTGCCTATTTGATCTGTTGCCGACCTCTGCCTGAATACTCACACTGATTTTGCCATTACGATTTTGTACCTTACCTGTCAGATCTGTTGCCATCCCGATTTGTTGACCAATCTATTATTACTAGTGTTGGGCGAACACCTAGATGTTCGGGTTCGCGAACGTTCGCCGAACATTGCCGCGATGTTCGGGTGTTCGCGCCGAACTCCGAACATAATGGAAGTCAATGGGGACCCGAACTTTCGTGCTTTGTAAAGCTTCCTTACATGCTACATACCCCAAATTTGCAGGGTATGTGCACCTTGGGAGTGGGTACAAGAGGAAAAAAAATATTTGAAAAAGAGCTTATAGTTTTTGAGAAAATTGATTGTAAAGTTTCAAAGGAAAAACTGTCTTTTAAATGTGGAAAATGTCATGTTTCTTTGCACAGGTAACATGCTTTTTGTCGCCATGCAGTCATAAATGTAATACAGAGAAGAGGTTCCAGGAAAAGGGACCGGAAACGCTAACCCAGCAGCAGCAGCAGCACACGTGAGGGAACAGGAGGAGCCGCAGGAGGAGAAGGCCACGCTTTTTGAGACACAACATCCCAGGCCTTGCATGAGGACAAATAGCGTGCGGATATAGCAATGCTTTTTGCCGCCATGCAGTCATAAATGTAATAAAGATGAGAGGTTCAATAAACAGGGACCAGAAACGCTAACCCATCACAGATGGTCATTGTTCATGTTACTTGGTTGGGGTCCAGGAGTGTTGCGTAGTCGTTTCCAATCCAGGATTGATTCATTTTAATTTGAGTCAGACGGTCTGCATTTTCTGTGGAGAGGCGGATACGCCGATCTGTGACGATGCCTCCGGCAGCACTGAAACAGCGTTCCGACATAACGCTGGCTGCCAGGCAAGCCAGCACCTCTATTGCGTACATTGCCAGTTCGTGCCAGGTGTCTAGCTTCGATACCCAATAGTTGAAGGGTGCAGATGGATTGTTCAACACAGCTACGCCATCTGACATGTAGTCCTTGACCATCTTCTCCAGGCGATCGGTGTTGGAGGTGGATCTGCACGCTTGCTGTTCTGTGGGCTGCTGCTGCATGGGTGTCATAAAATTTTCCCACTCCAAGGACACTGCCGATACCATTCCCTTTTGGGCACTAGCTGCGGCTTGTGTTGTTTGCTGCCCTCCTGGTCGTCCTGGGTTTGTGGAAGTCAGTCTGTCGGAGTACAACTGGCTAGAGGAGGGGGAGGATGTCAATCTCCTCTCTAAAGTCTCCACAAGGGCCTGCTGGTATTCTTCCATTTTGACCTGTCTGACTCTTTCTTCAAGCAGTTTTGGAACATTGTGTTTGTACCGTGGATCCAGAAGGGTATAAACCCAGTAATTGGTGTTGTCCAGAATGCGCACAATGCGTGGGTCACGTTCAATGCAGTCTAGCATGAATTGAGCCATGTGTGCCAGAGTCCTGCCAGAATCCTCATCATCCTCTTGTGAGCGTTGTGATAGTTGTTGTGATGCATCATAGTCGTCACCTTCTTCCTGGTCTGCTTCTGCTGACCATTCGCGCTGAATTGTGGAAGTTCAACGTGCACCGCTCTGGCCCTCGTCAGTGGTGGCAGGAAATTCCTGCTCCAACTCCAGCTGTTCCTCCTCCTCTTCTTCGTCATAACTGCTGGGGCCAGCGTTTCCTGAGGCGGATGGCCTGATGTTGGTACCATCACGCTGATCGTTTTCTCCCTCAGATTCCCCCAGTTGCATCATGACAGCTGTTTCCTTGATTTTCAACATCGACCTCTTCAGTAAACACAGCAGTGGTATGGTAATGCTGACTGAAGAGTTGTCACTGCTCACAAGCAACGTGGATTGCTCAAAATTTTGGAGGACTTGGCAGAGGTCCAACATGTTGGCCCAATCGGATCCACAGAAGCTTGGCAACTGTCCGGATGCGCCTCGGTACTGCGCCGTCATGTACTGGACCACTGCACTCTTCTGCTCGCAAAAGCGGGCTAGCATGTGCAGCGTAGAATTCCAGCGCGTAGGGACATCACACAGCAAGCGATGGTGGGGGAGATTGAAGCGCTCCTGCATCTTGGCGAGTGCCCCCGAAGCAGTACTGGAATTTCTGCAATGTTTGGCCACTCGTCGCACCTTCAACAGAAGATCGGCCACGCCTGGGTATGTCCTCAGGAACCGCTGAACTACTAGGTTCATCACGTGCGCCAGGCAAGGGATGTGTGTCAGCTTAGCCAACCTTAAAGCGCAAATGAGATTACTCCCATTATCACACACAACCATGCCCGGTTTCAGGTCCAGCGGTGCCAGCCACAAATCCGTCTGTTCCTTTATTCCCCTCCAAATTTCCTCCCCTGTGTGCTGCTTATCCCCAAGGCAGATCAGCTTCAGCAACGCTTGCTGACGCATGCCAACAGCTGTGCTGCACTGCTTCCACGATCCTACTGCTGTTGGGTTAGCGTTTCCGGATGAGGTACAGCTTTGAGATGCGTTGGAGGAGAAGGAGTCAGAGAGGTAGGTGCTGCTGTTGTTATCCAGTGGGAGGGACGGCGGTGCAGCTGTTTGCGGCGTGGGCAACACCCGCGCCGTAGCAGGTGAGGAATCGCTGCCAGGCTCCACAAGGTTCACCCAGTGCGCGGTAAGGGAGATGTATCGACACTCGTCCAGGTGTCAGTGGTGAGGTGAACCTTGCAGGCAACGGCATTCTTCAAGCTTCGGGTTATTTTGCTGACCACGTGCTCATGCAACTCAGGCACTGCAGAGCGCGCAAAGTGGTAGCGGCTGGGAACCACGTAACGTGGGATGGCCACTGACATCATGCCCTTGAAGCTGTTTGTCTCCACCACTCGATATGGCAGCATTTCGCAGGCCAGAAGCTTGGCTATGCTGGCTGTTACTGCCACGGCCCGGGGGTCATTTGCTGGCAATTTCCTCTTGCGCTCAAACATCTCCGAGACAGACAACTGAACCGTAGGGCTGCACACGGAAGGGCTGTTGGTTGTTGTGTTTGATGAACACTGGGAGACCTCAATAGCACTACTCCGGAAAGTGACAGTGTCAGCGTCGTCTGATGTTTGTGAATGTTGTGAACCACGCAATGGCTGGGCTACTGCTGCTGCTGAGGCGGGTCTGGTGGTGAGTCTGGTGAACCCAAGGGAGGCAGTGTTGCTGGTACCCTGTCCTGCCGCGTTTGCCCACAGAGTGGGATGTTTGGATAGCATGTGGCGGCTCATGCTGGTGGTGGAGAGGTTGTTAATACTTTTCCCCCTGCTCAGGCGGGTCTTGCACACCTTGCAAATCGCCATGGTAACATCCTCAGTGCAGTCTTCAAAGAAAGCCCAGACTTTGGAGCACCTGCCTTGCTGGCGATTTCTGTTTGCTCCTCTTTTGCCTCTCACTTGAACTTCCACGCTTGTGGTGCCTGAAATTGCGCGCCGCCTACCTTGTGGCACAAGGCGAACTCGTGCAGCAGTGGGTTCTTCAACAGACTCATCTGTGCTGCTGCTACGACGGCGATGTTCTCGTTCACAAACAAAATCTGGGTCTCTGTCCACATTGTCCATACTCTCCTCTTCCATCTCCTGAAACTCGTCATATGTCATTGTGGGGGGCCGCCGCCGTGGAGTAGAGCTCCCCAGAACAACCTCTGCGCAGCTCACTCCAACGTCGTCTTCCAGATCTTGTCGGCCGACCTCCTGCAATTGCAACCCCTCCTGCCCAACTTGCTCTGGGATTTGGGTTTCCGAGTCCTCCTCGGACTCGCCTTGTATTTCAGTGCGCGGTGCATTTCCCACAGTTAATGGTTGTGAATCTGGGCACAACATTTCTGGCTGTTCCTCCATTGACCTTTGAAAGGTGGAAGTTTGTTGGGCTGGGAATAGCTCCTGCGAATACCCCATTGTGTCCTGAGGTAATTCATCGGACTGGTTATCTGGCAGTTGTGTGCGTGGTGTAGCTGCCGGTTGTGTCAGCTTTGTGCCCACTGGCTCCTTGTAACTGGCTGAGGACTCGGACCTCGTGCGTGATGTGCTGGTGCTGCTTAACCCACTGCTGGACGCTTGAGAGGTCATCCAAGTAATTATCTGGTCCTGTTCTTTTGGATTTGTGAGGGTTGTTGTCCTGGACAACATGGGCGGTATTGAGTGGGTTTTCTTGGGTGCTCCCCTGTGGCCTGTACGTGAACCGTCAGGGGAAACACCTCTTCCCTTGCCCCTCCCTCTTTCACCGGATTTCTTCCTCATTTCACTTATCCTTAAAGTACACGCTGACTGGCAGCAGTACAGTGGCAGTACAGAAATGCTATACAGTACCACTATTCCCAGCAGTGACACAGAGCACAATGCTATACAGTGGCGGGTGAGCGGTGTACCACTATTCCCAGCAGCGACACAGAGCAGAATGCTATACAGTGGCGGGTGAGCGGTGTACCACTATTCCCAGCAGCGACACAGAGCACAATGCTATACAGTGGCGGGTGAGCGGTGTACTACTATTCCCAGCAGACACAGAGTGGCAGTAAACAGAATGCTATATAGTGTGGCTGAGCGAGGTACACAGAGTGGCAGTAAACAGAATGCTATATAGTGCGGCTGAGCGAGCGGTGTACTACTATTCCCAGCAGACACAGAACAGTAAACAGAATGCTATATAGTGTGGCTGAGCGGTGTACCACTATTCCCAGCAGCAACACAGAGCACAATGCTATACAGTGGCGGGTGAGCGGTGTACCACTATTCCCAGCAGCGACACAGAGCACAATGCTATACAGTGGCGGGTGAGTGGTGTACCACTATTCCCAGCAGCGACACAGAGCACAATGCTATACAGTGGCGGGTGAGCGGTGTACCACTATTCCCAGCAGTGACACAGAGCACAATGCTATACAGTGGCGGGTGAGCGGTGTACCACTATTCCCAGCAGCGACACAGAGCACAATGCTATACAGTGGCGGGTGAGCGGTGTACTACTATTCCCAGCAGACACAGAGTGGCAGTAAACAGAATGCTATATAGTGTGGCTGAGCGAGGTACACAGAGTGGCAGTAAACAGAATGCTATATAGTGTGGCTGAGCGAGCGGTGTACTACTATTCCCAGCAGACACAGAACAGTAAACAGAATGCTATATAGTGTGGCTGAGCGGTGTACCACTATTCCCAGCAGCGACACAGAGCACAATGCTATACAGTGGCGGGTGAGCGGTGTACCACTATTCCCAGCAGCGACACAGAGCACAATGCTATACAGTGGCGGGTGAGCGGTGTACCACTATTCCCAGCAGCGACACAGAGCACAATGCTATACAGTGGCGGGTGAGCGGTGTACTACTATTCCCAGCAGACACAGAGTGGCAGTAAACAGAATGCTATATAGTGTGGCTGAGCGAGGTACACAGAGTGGCAGTAAACAGAATGCTATATAGTGTGGCTGAGCGAGCGGTGTACTACTATTCCCAGCAGACACAGAACAGTAAACAGAATGCTATATAGTGTGGCTGAGCGGTGTACCACTATTCCCAGCAGCGACACAGAGCACAATGCTATACAGTGGCGGGTGAGCGGTGTACCACTATTCCCAGCAGCGACACAGAGCACAATGCTATACAGTGGCGGGTGAGCGGTGTACCACTATTCCCAGCAGCGACACAGAGCACAATGCTATACAGTGGAGGGTGAGCGGTGTACTACTATTCCTAGCAGACACAGAGTGGCAGTAAACAGAATGCTATATAGTGTGGCTGAGCGAGCGGTGTACTACTATTCCCAGCAGACACAGAACAGTAAACAGAATGCTATATAGTGTGGCTGAGCGAGGTACACAGAGTGGCAGTAAACAGAATGCTATATAGTGTGGCTGAGCGAGCGGTGTACTACTATTCCCAGCAGACACAGAACAGTAAACAGAATGCTATATAGTGTGGCTGAGCGAGGTACACAGAGTGGCAGTAAACAGAATGCTATATAGTGTGGCTGAGCGAGCGGTGTACTACTATTCCCAGCAGACACAGAACAGTAAACAGAATGCTATATAGTGTGGCTGAGCGAGGTACACAGAGTGGCAGTAAACAGAATGCTGAGCGAGCGGTGTACTACTATTCCCAGCAGCGACACAATGACTGGGGGGACCCTGGCTAGCGTGGCTGGAGCGCGAACTACCCTGCCTGCCTACCCAAAGCTAAACCCACAGACAAATGGCGGAAATATGACGTGGTTCGGGTATTTATTTACCCGAACCACGTGACAGTTCGGCCAATCAGAGCGCGTTCGGGTCCGAACCACGTGACCCGTTCGGCCAATCACAACGCTAGCCGAACGTTCGGGGAACGTTCGGCCATGCCCTCTTAGTTCGGCCGAACGGTTTGGCCGAACACCATCAGGTGTTCGGTCGAACTCGAACATCACCCGAACAGGGTGATGTTCTGCAGAACCCGAACAGTGGCGAACACTGTTCGCCCAACACTAATTATTACCAAGACAGTACTGCCTTCTACTGTCTGCAGGCAATTTCCTTATTGGGAACCCCTGATATCTGTCTGTCTGCTAGTGCTCTCACTTACACTAGCAGGTCATTCCAATCCCTAAATATTTGAGGTAATGAGGTTTGTAAGTAAACCCAAATGAATCAGAGATGCTAACCCGCTCATAATGGGGAAAGTTATAGAAAAGATTCATTTTCAGTCCCGAGATCTCGCTGCCAGAGGTGGTGGTATGGATGTGCAGGAAGACTGGATGGACATAATGATGTCATTTGAAAGTAGTCTTAATTTAGGGGTCAGGCTGCCCCCACTGATAGCCTTTAATATCTGGGTGCATCCTAATATGTTTAGCCAACGGTTCAATAACCAATGCGGAGAGTGCTGGGGATAAAGGGCATCCCTAACTGTCTTGTCACTCTTTGGATAAAAAAATATTTTATTAAGAACCACACAGAGTTCTCTGCCATGAGGTGCCAAGTTGAACGTCTAGTGACCAGTATGAGAGAGTGTGCGAGCGATGATACCAAATTTAACACCCCTCCCCATTTACAGCTGCTCCCCATTCACACCTTGTAACACTAATAAGTAACATGATCTGGGGGAGGGAAAACGCTTAACTTGGCAGAATTTTGACATTCTTCAGGGGTGCATTGCGTTTGTTGCCAGTGGTTTAGACATTAATGGCCGTGTGTTGTTATTTTGATGGGGCAGAAAATGTACACTGTTACACAAGCTGCACACTGACTACACTGTATCAAAGTGTCATATCTTCAGTGGTGTCCCATGAAAATATATAATAAAAATGTTTACAAAAATGTGAAAGTTGTACTCACTTTTGTGACATACTGTACTATATATATAAGTGTTACTGTCTCTTGACAAATCTTCCAACTTCTAATTCATTTCTTTGTCACAGGATTTTTGTTTCGCCTGAATGTTATTTATATAAGTAATAGCTGTTTTCCTGTCCTTCTAAAACCTCAGGAAGCAACTTTATTTAAATGTATTTCCTTTCCGGGATAGTGATTATCTTTTAAATCTCACTGCATGCACTTCCTTGGAAAGACCCAAAAGGGAGTGTTGAAGACAAATCTGAAGATTGTGCATATTTTTTTAACTAATCCACAGAACAATAACTTGTGATACAAGCCGAGGAAATGAGTAAGAAATTACACTGTTAGATATGTGTAACGGTTGGGTGTCGCAACTCAGATGTCTGATTATTTGATGATCTGCAGAATCACCAATAATGCAGACGCTATACCTGATTATGTGTGATCTGCAGAATCACCAATAATGCCAGTATAGCAACACAAAGAGCTGAGTGTGTAGTATTTGGTGCAACCGTAATTTTAATAGTTTTATGAGACCTCACCAGAGGGGCTGGTGAGCTACTATCGGTACACTGACCGTGTAATAGAGTTCAAGCTCCAGCAAGCTGGAGATACAATACTGAAGAGACCGAATCTCCCGAGGAGCGGGTGATTCAGAGTGTACTGCAGCCGAGTGATCACCCGAGGAGCGGGTGACTCAGACTGTACTGCAGCCTAGGAGCAGGAAACACAAACAGTACTGCATTAATGATCGCCTGAGAAGCAGGTGATTCAGATTGTACTGCAGCCTAGGAGCAGAAAACGCACACAGTACTGCACTAAAGAATAACTTCTCCAGAGGAGCTGGTGAAGCTAGCACCTCACCAGTGGCGAGGGCCCACTGGTGAGTAGAATGGTCTGACAGGCAAGGTTCGGCAGAGAGGTAAGTATCGGTACAGAATCGTGAGGCAGGAGAGTAATCGGTAATCAGGCAGAGGTTCAGCAACAGAGAGGTAAGTATCGGTACAGAATCGTGAGGCAAGAGAGTAATCGGTAATCAGGCAGAGGTTCAACAACTAATAAGGCAGATAGGCAGAAGTACAGAATCAGAAAGCGAGATCAGAGTCAGAGTTTAGCCAAGAGTCATACACAGGTAATCAATACAATATAACAATATCCTAGTCTAGGTGTGAAGTCCTTGATATCAACACCTGAGATCTAGTCTAAGGTCTGAGCGCTAACACGCGAGGCATTCACGACAACAGACAACCTCTGAATGAAGCCCGGAGGCTTAAGAAGCAGAGGAGACCCCACTGGCACGCCCCTCCTGAATCAACCAATCCTGGGCGCCGTGGAACTCCTCTGACGTCAGCAAACCAGCAGGTCAGCTGACGGGCTTCCTCCCCGCATAAAGGTCCCGTCTGTGTGCGCGCCCGCGCGAGACAGCGACCTCTTGATCAAAAGAACGTTCCGTCCTCCGCGTCCTAGACGCCGGGAGGACGGATGGCGGCATGGAGGCAGCTGCAGCGGCGGTGCTGTTCGCCGCAGCTGCCTCGTGTGTTACAATATGAAGTTCATTCAACTATTGAAATACAAGTTCCTTCATGAAATAAAAAAAAAAAATTGTTGTATCATAAAACACAAGCCTTGTCTTTGATTGGCAAAATTCTAGCGATATAGGTTGTCCGCTAACGTTCCGTCAACATATTTACACATACATTTTAATAGCAAATATATCGGCACCAAGGAACAATGGAACCACGGCCAAGAAGAACAATGTCCAAAAGTTTAGAAGTCAGGCATACATCAAAAGTCAGCGCAGGTTTAAAAAGTCATTGTACGTAGGGAATGATAAATTCTTCACCACAATACATCAAATGCTCAGAGGTAGGTATCCGCCAAACATCAAAACAAGAAAAGGCTTACCAGCTCCCAACAACCCACATTATAAGGTTGTAAAAGGCTCAGGTCACAGATAACGTCCAGGGAACATCAGACGTTGTGGACATCCGTATACTATGGAGGTAAAGTTTCAGGAATTTACACAGGAAAACAAAAACGGCAATATCTAAGTGTAACCCATTTATTTCGATAAAATTTCTTTAAAAGGCAGTAGATATAAAAACAATAACTCACATACAGGGCCCATAAACTGGGAACCCCGGAAGATTAGCGCGCAGTAATCAGCAGTTGGCTGATGGTGTAATGGTTAAGGGCTCTGCCTCTGACACAGGAGACCAGGGTTCGAATCTCGGCTCTGCCTGTTCAGTAAGCCAGCACTAATTCAGTAGGAGACCTTTGGCAAGTCTCCCTTACACTGCTACTGCCAATAGAGCGCGCCCTAGTGGCTGCTGCTCTGCTCTGGCGCTTTGAGTCCGCAAGGAGAAAAGCGCAATATAAATGTTATTTGTCTTGTCTTGTCTTGTCTTGTCTTGTCTTGTCTAATGGTCAATCGTAGATTAATAGACAATGGTGCCGCCTGTTACCTTCCCTTATATTTACACATAATTTTGATGTTTGCAGATGCATAAAAATAGCCATTGTGTGTATGTGTGTGTGTACTGTATGTGTGGATGTGTATGTGCATATGTGTGTGTGTGTGTGTGTGTGTGGGGGGGGGGGGGGGTAGAGGAAAAAGGGGACCTGTGGTAAAGTGCAGAGCAGTCAAGAGTTAAATGCATGCTTTGCTTCGGTCTTCACCAAGGTGATACCTGTGTCTCATAATAGTCTACCTCATTCAGTGTGAATTGCTTAACACAGGTAAGAGTGAAGGCACGCTTAGATAAAATATTGATACATGGCATCCACCAGCAAGTATTAAGGGAGTTGAGTTCAGTTATCGATAGGCCACATTATCTTATTTTCTACAATTCTCTTTTAAACTGGTCAGTTCCCTAAAAAGCTGATGTTTTCCCCTTATTTGAGAAGGTAAACTACTGGGGAAACACCACCAACATGTCTCACCAACATGCTCAGCTTTTATGAAGTGGTGAATGCACATTTAGATCTTGGTAAAGCTATAAATGTAGTGCACTTGTACCTAGCAAAGGCTTTTGAAACTTTTCCTCACAAAAGCCTGGCGCAGAAGGTGAGGATACAAGGACTATGAGGAAATGTGTGTATGTGCATAGAAAACTGGTTAAAGTGTACCCGAGGCAGCTTTTGCACATGGTAAACAGAGGCATGTCCCCATCTGAAAGACCTGCCTCTTTGTCCCCTCCGCGCTGCTGTCCAGCAGGAAAACCATGGGCAGCCACCCGCAGATGTACTCTCGCCCCTGGTTCGCCATGTTGGTTCCCTGCTGAAACGGAGCCGCCACCAGGAAGACCTGTTGCATCTGCTCTCACCGCGCAGGCGCCAGCCCCCACAGGGTTGTGACATTGGCAATATTCTCCCCAGGAATTACTGTGACATAGCCCTCTTGTGCTGGCACAGTCGCTCTAACATCGCCAGGGTGGAGTTCCAGCTAGTTGGGCAATCTGCCATGAGCCTGTGGCCTGGCAGGTCATGGTGCTGCTGCAGCTCGGCCAGCATAGCAAAGGCAGCAGGGGAGCAGAAGAAATGAGCTACAACTCTGCGTGCCCTTTTCAGCACATCCTTCATCCCCGGGTAGGTGCGCAGGAACCTCTGCACCACCGGGTTCAAGAGGTGTGCCAAATAGGGCACAAGGCTCAGGTCTCCACTGCGGAGGATGGCCACCAGATTTGCATCATTGTTGCAAATCACGTGATCCATTTGCAGGCCTCTGGGGGTCAGTCACCTCTGCACCTGCTTCTGGAGGGTGGCCAGGATGTTGTCGGCCGTCAGCCTCTCTGCCCCCTGGATCACCAATTCTATCAGTGCTTGGCAGTGGCGGTGCTAAGGCTAGCATGCTTGGCAGTATGGGCAGGGAGGGCAAATAATCCATGCTTTTATATGTGTGCCGTGAATGTGCACAAACAGTAGACCTATAGGACAAATCCCAATGGGAAATGGGGAGGGTGCATGTATTTAGAGGAAAATGTGCACATGCCATACGTGTACAATCCAAAAAACTGCATGAAGCCTCAGGAATAAAGCTTTTTTATATGCCATCTTGCTTGCATGTGCCGACTATCTTCTCGCTTGCTGTATACTATATTCTGCTGCATTCCAAGTCTGAGCACGCAATTTGAGGCATGACCTGTTACTAAACCTCTAGCAACATATTATCGCTTTTAAGCACGTTTTTCCCAAGCAGCTGCAGTGCCGGTTCTGTTGTGTTTACTCTATTTTTTTGTACAATCCAAAAAAGCTCACATACATCTGCAAAGGCCGGCCTTGGAAATTATAAAAATCACTATTACACACAGCTGTTACATACAGAATGGCTTCATTTCCTCTTTTCTTTTACGGCATATAATCATGCAGATTTGAAGCTCTAGAGGGCCACATAAAATGGTGTGTGGCCACCAAGTAAATGGAAGTGTTTGTACTGGGCTTTTACAGGTGTTTGCACAAACGCAGTGTTCAGATCCCGATTTTCCCTGTTGTTCAAGGCGACCTTGGACGCTACATGCAGCTTCCTGGGATAGTTAACCACGGCGGCTAATATCTCCCTGTGGGGATGAAAACTCTGACCACAACTGAAAGCCGCCAAAAGCCCGAACACAACGCCGCCGAACATGACGCCTCCAAAAGCCGGGCAGACGCCTGTGTGAACCAGCTCTAATAAATACATTTAATAATCTACAGTACATGTACACAGTAACATTCTTAAATGCTCATTATTGTACAGAGAAAAAAAAATACATATTTATTTCATTGTACAACCAGAAAATGTTATTGTCTAAGAGGAAAATCTGTCTTTGTAGTTACGACATGGTCATTTTCCTTTTCATGTGTTCGAAAACCCTACCAATAAGGTGGGATTAAGGCAGCATGATGATCTTAGCCCCATAAATGTCTCACCTTACAGCTTGTAAAAGTCACCTTTATTCTGCAATTTAAATATACCACAGAATTACTTCTCTTAAAGAAGCTTAGATTTAGGGCTGCTTTGGGTACTAAGTGCCATTTTTTGTGATGACTTCTTGAGCAAAACCTACAAAAATTCCAGCTCTCCAAGTCTTCTTTTATTTTCTAAATTAACGTTTTATTTTCTGCTGGTTGACATTTACCAGAACCCAGTGTGATTTAGTAAGCTTGAGTGTACTGTGCACTTTAATTTGTCAATTTAGGAAATTAATTTGTGAAAGAATGAGTTGGAGTCAGAGGTCAGGCAGTTGGAGTACAGACCTGCTGACAGGTTGACTGTCCATGGGGGGCTAATGAGAACACACCACCAAGTGAACGGAACAAAGGCAGACAGATTACATTGCTTCATTTTGTTGAATAGAATCAATAACATGAGGCAGTTGTTGATGTATTTCTGCTGTGGTCTTAAATAAAATTGGTAAAGCAACATTTCATATATACTTCTGAGAGAATACTCCTATAAATGCTATCATGAAAATAAAAGCAGTTACAATATATACTAATGTCTATGTCTTTAATATTTACAATATATACTAATGTCTATGTCTTTAATATGTTACAAGTTGGTTTCAAGTAAAAACCAGCATTTCAGAAGTACAGTATACCGTTAACAAGCTTTTTCTGTATTTAGAATAGAGTATGTGGTAATCAGATAATAGAGATGTTTGTAACTGACAACAATGTTTCAAAGAATAGCAAATAAACATAATTCAGCCCCGCTCTATAATTTTCGGCACTGCTCACAACCGTTTTCCCTAGCACTTTCTTTTTCTTGCCGTCTATCCTCCTTTCATTTTAAAGTTACTTTGGATGATCTTTTCTGTTTCAAAGATTTTTACTGTTTTTGATGTTTTGTAACTGAACAAGAAAAATTACATACAAGTGCTATTATTATTATTGATTTATAAAGTGCCAACATATTCTGTGGTGCTGTACAAAGTAAGAAACAAACATGGGGTACATAATAAAACAGACAATGGTGCCATATTCAAGTATTATCTTGTATAGTGAACACAAGTAAAGGGTAACAGAGCAACATGTTTAAACATAAACTTTGCTGAACTAAGTGCAGTTCTGCCAATGTGAGCTCAACTTATGCTCCAGGGGTCTATAGCCTACTTTATGGAGCAAGTCAGTAGAGAAACCTAGTCCAACATGGAAGCGCTGCGTAATATGTTGGCGCTTTATAAATACAATAAATAAATAAATGGAAGGGACTACACAAAGTTATAGAAGTTTAGTGGTCTGTCCGCTAGAATTGGACATAACACCTAGGGATAGATGGGTCAAATCTGTGTCCTTCAGGATACTGTTCAGTTTCTCATTCATCATCTGCATATCAGACAGCGGTGGAGGATGGGCGAGTGGGACGCATCTGTGGGGGAGCACCTGCGGCCTAGCGACCATTTATTAATGGGCGGGCTTTTTTACTAGTATCAAAGATAATGTATAAGACAAATCAATAATCACAGTAAAGGTCAGACAATCAAACGTGCTGGATTTGGATGAGACAGGCAAGTTATGATATACATCACCAGGGTCAGAGATGCAGACGCAGGGGGTATGGGAGATGAAGGCCCCCAGTGGACTTCTCTACTGGTATTGCGGCTGTCACGTTGCTTTTTCAAAGAGTGGGGGAATCTCCAGTGAGTAACTGACATGTAATGTCACATTATATAATGAAGAGTGGTGGTCATGTGTGGTGCGCCAATCACGCACCACACATGACTCGCAATAGCAGACGAATAGGAGCAACGTGAAAAGGCCTCCAGGATGTGAAGGAACCACTCTGGAACGCATTACAAGGAAGTAGGTATCGAAGGTAATGTGGGAGGGGACGGAGCCCAGTTATATCTCAATGCATATATACAGTGGGATGCGAAAGTTTGGGCAACCTTGTTAATCATCATGTTTTTCCTGTATAAATCGTTGGTTGCTAGGATAAAAAATGTCAGTTAAATATATCATATAGAAGACACACACAGTGATATTTGAAAAGTGAAATTAAGTTTATTGGATTTACAGAAAGTGTGCAATAATTGTTTAAACTAAATTAGGCAGGTGCATAAATTTGTGCACCACAAAAAATAAATGAAATCAATATTTAGTAGATCCTCCTTTTGCAGAAATTACAGCCTCTAAATGCTTCCTGTAGGTTCCAATGAGAGTCTGGATTCTGCTTGAAGATATTTTGGACCATTTCTCTTTACAAAACATCTCTAGTTTATTCAGGTTTGATGGCTTCCGAGCATGGACAGCTCTCTTTAACCCACACCACAGATTTTCAATTATTGTCATGATCCCTTCTGCAGCATGTACTGCTGGCTCAGGGGAGGACTGGGAACTTTTGGCCTGGGGGGAAAACACAACCCATAGGCCCTGGGGGCGTGGCCATGAAATTATGTGGGCGGGGCCAACTGCATGATGATATGATGTCAATATGGACCAAAAATGTCTGAGGAATGTCACGACACAACGAAGAATTAGGATAGTTCTGATGGCAAAAAAGGTCAAACTCAGTACTAGCAAGACATACATAATAAAGTGGCTAGTTAAATACAGGTAGTTACCGATTAACGGGATAGGGAATGCAGGTTCAATCTTAACCTGAATCAGTTCTTAAGTCAGAACAGTGTCATTTCTGTGCCTCTTTTGGCCCCCTCTGTGTCACCTGTTTCCCGTGTCTCTTTTGTCCCCCTGTGTTACCTCTGCTCTCCTGTCTCCCATTTCCTTTTTTTCCCCGCGTCACCTCTGTTCCCTTGCATCTCTTTTGTCCCCATCACCTCATGTCCCCTTGGTTACCCATCTTTTTTGTCCCCCTCTGTGTCACCTCATGTCCCTGACTGTCTTTTTTGTCCCCTGTGCCATCTTTGTTTCCCCTGTGCCTCTTGTCCCGCTGTAGCACTTGTTTCCCCTGTATCTCTTTTGTCCCTGTGTCACCTGTGCTCTCCACTGTGGCTCCTGTGTCAACCCCTGTGACTACTGTGTCCCCCCAGTCACCATTGTTACTCCCAGCATAAGCAGAGAGATTCGCCGCTGGATCGGGGGCATGTGAGTACTACTCTTAAGGGGGGTGGCCATGGAGCACAGAGGCAGCTCAGCCCAAGTCCTCTGGAGAGGGTGAGAGATCCCTCAACCCTGCAATTGCGCAGTTTGTAAAAATTGCTACTGCTTATGCGCTGAATGTTCCACACTACAGGAGCGTAATTGTGGAGTCACATAGCCGCACATGTGCAGTAGCCAACATCCGGCTTAGCCCCTGTAGTCTGAAACTACTGAGGCTAACAGTGGGAGAATGGACAGTACCAGACAGACATCGAAGGAGCCCATGGACTACAGGGGGCTAAAGGAAGCCACAGGGAAGTATCAATTCTAGTCAGTGGCGGCTCCAGGAATTTTTTTTAGGGGGTGCTATGCAGGTGCTGGACCAATTTCCGGGGGAGCTGACGACCTGCGGCGCGCGAAGCGCGTCGCGGCAAAAAATGGGTGTGGCTACAACCTGCGCCGCGGCGAAAAAATGGGCGTGGTCATGACCGGATGAGGGCGGGGCTAACTGTAATTTAACGTGAACCCAGGGTGAGAGTGATATGGTGGCTGCCATATTTATTTCCTTTTAAACAATTCTAGTTGCCTGGCAGCCCTGCTGATCTATTTGGCTGTAGTAGTGAACTGAATTACACCAGAAACAAGCATGCAGCTAATCTTGTCAGTTCTGACAATATTGTCAGAAACCCCTGACCTGCTGCATGCTTGTTCAGGGTCTATGGTTGAAAGAATTAGAGGCAGAGGACCAACACGGCAGCCAGGCAGCTGGTATTACTTAAAAGGAGATAAATATGGCAGCCTCAATATTATTCTCACCTCGGGTTCCCTTTAAAAGTGCAACGCAAAGACAGAGGGCCCAAGTTTTGGTGACCCTTTTCCCAGAAAATTCACATAATTGTGCAGGTTTTCTCAAGAAAATACACGTAATGTGAGCAGATTTTAACAAAAAACACGTCCAATGACCCCAATATGCACAATCGTTATCAGATATGGCCCCAATATGCACAATCGGTAGCAGATATGGCCCCAATATGCACAATCGGTAGCAGATATGGTCCCAATATGCACAATCGGTAGCAGATATGGTCCCAATATGCACAATCGGTAGCAGATATGGTCCCAATATGCACAATCGGTAGCAGATATGGTCCCAATATGCACAATCGGTAGCAGATATGGTCCCAATATGCACAATCGGTAGCAGATATGGTCCCAATATGCACAATCGGTAGCAGATATGGTCCCAATATGCACAATCGGTAGCAGATATGGTTCCAATATGCACAATCGGTAGCAGATATGGTCCCAATATGCACAATCGGTAGCAGATATGGTCCCAATATGCACAATCGGTAGCAGATATGACCCCAATATGCACAATCGGTAGCAGATATGACCCCAATATGCACAATCGGTAGCAGAAATGACCCCAATATGCACAATCGGTAGCAGAAATGACCCCAATATGCACAATCGGTAGCAGAAATGACCACAATATGCACAATCGGTAGCAGAAATGACCCCAATATGCACAATCGGTAGCAGAAATGACCACAATATGCACAATCGGTAGCAGAAATGACCCCAATATGCACAATCGGTAGCAGAAATGACCCCAATATGCACAATCGGTAGCAGAAATGACCCCAATATGCACAATCCGTAGCAGACATGACCCCAATATGCACAATCCGTAGCAGATATGACCCCAATATGCACAATCCGTAGCAGATATGACCCCAATATGCAAAATCCGTAGCAGATATGACCCCAATATGCAAAATCCGTAGCAGATATGACCCCAATATGCACAATCCGTAGCAGATATGGCCCCAATATGCACAATCAGCATCACCTGAAAAAGAAAAGAAAAACCCATTTACTCACCTACAGCCAGAAGACCTTCTTTCCCGACCTCCTTGTGGCGCGCAGCGCCCGCGCGCCCACGATCCTCTTCCTTCCCGACGTCATGACGAGACTTCCTGCCTGCATGCAGAGAGCAGGGCTACGGGAAAATGGCCGCCCGAAGCCATGCACTGCAGACTCTAAGTCTGCAGAACAGGGCTCCGGGCGGCCATCTTACCGTAGCCCTGCCTGCTGCTCCATGCTGCCGCTGTGTGAACTGACTTGGCGTCTTTTAGACGCCTGAAGTCAGTTCACTCCAGGGGGTGCTTTGGGGGTGCTTGGACAATTCTAGGGGGTGCTCGAGCACCCCCAAGCACCCCCCTGGCGCCGCCCCTGATTCTAGTGCTGCATTGGTTTTAGATTTACTTTAAAGTAAACCTAAATCCTAGACAAAAAAAAAAGTGACTTACCTAGTGCTTCTACCAGCCCACTGCAGCCACCCTGTGCCCGCACCGGGACATACCGATCCTCCGGGCCACCGCAGCGTTTTCTTTCCTTCTGGATGTGCGGCCCCAGTCCGCGCACCTCCTGATCATGCAGCGACGGGAAATGTATAATAATAGTAATCAAAACATTTGTATATTGCTTTTCTCCTGTCAGACTCAATGCGCTCAAGAGCTGCGGCCACTGGGACACGCTCAGGAGGCCATCCTGCAGTGTTAGGGAGTCTTGCCTTGAACTCCTTACTAGCCAGGATTCAAACCCTGGTCTCCCATGTCAAAGGCAGGACCCTTAACCAGTACACTATCCAGCCACTCCAAATCTCTACAAGGAAGGGAGCGTGGCCAGGGCCGGCCTTAGGTTTCACAGCGCCCTGAGCGTAACCAGATTTTGGTGCCCCCCCCCCCACATTCATCCTCTTCGCGTGTGAGCGCACCACACACATTCCTGACATATAGCTATAAGTCCCTCCCCCCAGTATAGGTAGCCAGGTAGGTGCCCCCAGTATAGGTAGCCAGTATACTTGCCCCAGTATAGGTTAGGTAGGCATTTGTCCCAGCTATAGGTTAGATAGGTAGGTGCCCCCAGTACAGGTTAGATAGGTAGGTAGGTACCTGCAATATAGGTTAGATAGGTAGCTGCCCCCAGCATAGATTAGATAGGTAGCTGCCCCCCAGTATAGGTTAGATAGGTAGCTGCCCCCCAGTATAGGTTAGATAGGTAGCTGCCCCCAGCATAGATTAGATAGGTAGCTGCCCCCAGTATAGGTTAGATAGGTAGCTGCCCCCCAGTATAGGTTAGATAGGTAGCTGCCCCCCAGTATAGGTTAGATAGGTAGCTGCCCCAGTATTGGTTAGATAGGTAGGTGCTCCCAGTATAGGTTAGATAGGTAGGTGCCCCCAGTATAGGTTAGATAGGTAGGTGCCTTCAGTATAGGTTAGATAGGTAGCTGCCCCCAGTATAGGTTAGATAGGTAGGTGCCCCCAGTATAGATTAGATAGGTACCTGCCCCCCAGTATAGGTTAGATAGGTAGCTGCCCCCCAGTATAGGTTAGATAGGTAGCTGCCCCCCAGTATAGGTTAGATAGGTAGCTGCCCCCCAGTATAGGTTAGATAGGTAGCTGCCCCCAGTATAGGTTAGATAGGTAGCTGCCCCCAGTATAGGTTAGATAGGTAGCTGCCCCCAGTATAGGTTAGATAGGTAGCTGCCCCCAGTATAGGTTAGATAGGTAGCTGCCCCCAGTATAGGTTAGATAGGTAGCTGCCCCCAGTATAGGGTGGGTAGGTAGGTAGGTACCCCCTCCCCTCATAGTGGAGGGGGGAGCCGCGGGGAGGGCAGCCCGACCTCTCCCTCCCTTTCTCTCCGGGCCACCCTCCGTGTTCCCCCTCCGATGTAGCAGAGAGAACAACTCACCTCCCTGGTTCCGATCGCCGGCGCCTCTCACTTGCCGCTGGTCTACTCTCTTCTACATAGTTACTGATACACACTAAACTTCCTGTTAAGCAGGAAGTTTAGTGTGCATCAGTGACTAATGTAGAAGATACCAGCGGCAAGTGAGAGGCGCCGGCGATCGGAACCAGGGAGGTGAGTTGTTCTCTCTGCTACATCGGAGGGGGGAACACGGAGGGTGGCCCGGAGAGGAAGGGAGGGAGAGGTCGAGCTGCCCTCCCCGCGCTGCGGCTCCCCCCTCCATCACGGCGGCCGCACGGAGATGTTTGCCCCCCCCCCAGCAGCGGCACCAGGGGGCGGAGCGGGATGACCCAGCTGGGGCTGCAGCGGCAGCCTCCACGTTTAAACATGTGGCCAGGGGACAGGAGCGCCCCCTGGAAGCCGGCGCCCTGAGCGATCGCACCGGTCGCTCAGGTCAAAGGCCGGCCCTGAGCGTGGCCAGGGCTGTGCAGTGGCCGTAGAGATGCCTGGCCGGAAGAGGGGCACTGCTAGGGACCAGATGATTGTTCAGTGACAGGGCAGGCACAGGGTGGCTGCAGGGGGCTGGTAGAAGCTCCAGGTAAGTTAAACTTTTTTTTTCTTCGGTTAAGGTTCCCTTTAAATGTATATTGTAAGTGAATCTAAGGTGCCTAGTGTAACTTACCTGGGGCTTCTTCTAGCCCCCTGCAGTCCTTCAGTCCCCTTGCTGACATTCCAGTCCAGAGCAGTGCTTTTCAGTGCTGCTAGATTTGGGCGCAGCAGGCGTCGCCATAGACAGTAATGGGAATCAGTCTATAGCGGCGCTCAGTGAGTAACGTCGGTGCCGTCAGAAGACGGAGCCGAAGTTGCTTAAAAACACAATAATTCTGCCTCCAGCAATCGCTGGAAGCCGAATTATATCATTACCCCACTACCCATGGCGGCCTGGAGGGGGAATAGTAATTAATACGGCCCGAACTTGTGCAGAAACAGGCTCAGCCATATACCGCTGTATCCTGCGCCCAAGTCTCCCGCGCCGATTTCAAATGTATGCTTCCAGTCTGATCCATTCAGCAGTTGTGCCTCTCTGAAAGCTGCTGGACTAAGTCAGCTACTGGCTATTAGACATGCGCGGCCACATGCCTCCCCGATCGCGCTCCCATAGTTAAAAATATTTGGCACATGCGCAGTAGCAATTTTTACAAACTGTGCAAATGCAGAATACTCCCAGCTTTGGGAGCGCAAATGAGGAGGCACATGCAGCTTTCGGAGGGAACAGCTGCTGAATGGATAGCAGAGAGGGACCAGAAGTACTACAGCGGGCTAGTAGAAGCCCTAGGTAAATTACACTGACCACATTAGGTTTAAACCAGAGACGTTTTAAAATAAAAGTTTTATACATACATGGGGCTTCCTCCAGCCGCATCCGCTCGGATCGCTCCCACACCGCCGTCCTCAGCCTTCTCTATCGCCGGCACCGGGTCCCGTAACTTCCTCTAGTCGCGGCCAGTCTGCAGCTGCCGGAGAGAGACTTAGACGGCGCACTTCTTTTGCGCAGACTGGCCACTACTGGAGGAAGTTACGGTAACAAAGCTGCAGAAGGCTGAGGATGGCGGCATGGAAACGATTGGTGTGGAGGGGGCTGGAGGAAGCACCAGGTATGTATAAAACTTTTATTTTAAAATGTCTCTGGTACACTTTAAGGAAGACTGAAATAACTTAAAACCCCCCAAAAAACAAAAAACAAGTTTCAATTACCTGGGACTTCTGCCAGGCCCCTGCTGCCGCCCTGTGCCCACGCTGTCCTGGAACGATCCCCCAGTTCCCTGCAGTGGCTACCTTTCCTTCTCGCCGACTTGCAAATCAATAGCCACTGCACAGCCCTAGTCGCACGCATTCTCATTCATGTAGAGAAAACATCATATTGCATGTGCGCAGGATGCTCCCGGTTTGGCGAAGGTGAACAAGGTTGCGTGCAGCCATGGCCACGCAGATGCAGTGGCCGTTGAGTTGCGATTATGAAACTGAGCTGCGGCGCTGGACCGGAGGATCGTTTAGTATGGCTGCAGGGGGCTGGCAGAAGCCCCAGGTTAGTGAATTTTTTTTTTTTTACTTATTTCAAGTTTACTTTTAAACAAACTTCCATTGCTGTAACAAGCTAAATTGGCTAACAGGGCACCAGCAGTGAAAGGGTTACACACATAGAAGAGAGACAGAGATACAGGGAGGGGGCAGCTGTGTGAGCACAGGGAGGGCTGGTCTGATGAAAGCACAGGAGACAAATGGGGAGGAGGGGAAGTGTCAGCTTACCAGGAAGAGTGTCCGGAGCTGAAGTCTGCAAGGAGCTCAAGTCTGGACGGCCAGTGTCCCTGTCCCTTCCTACTTCCAAGCAAGGGGACGTTTGGCACTCCACACACCGCAGGAAAGCTGCAGACATCAGGCAGGACTGAGACAGCAGCCCCTATGCCATTTCAAATGACGCGCTCGATGCTCCTCTGCTTTTCTCACTGACTGGCTGTGTCTGCAGGCAGGGGGGAGGGATCTCTGCTGCCTAGCAGCCAGTCACAGCAGCAGCCACAACAGGGAGCAAGAAGGTCCCGCAGTTTAATGGGCCGCTGACTGCGGGACCAACATAGATGTAAAACGTGGCTCTGAGCGGCCCTGATACAGGAGACAGGAGGCGGCCCGGGGGGAGATTGCCCCCCTTCCCCCCAGGCCAGTCCGCCCCTGTGCTGGCTACAGTTGTACTGCAGCCAAGCAGTTCTGATTTCTTTACATGTATTTGCTTGCATAGTTTTGCTTGCGCTCACACTAAGGGCTTGATTCACAAAGCGGTGCAAAGTGTTTGCACGCTGGTGAAAAGGCCCTTATCACGCCTAAACTCACTTTAGGCATGATAAGAAGAAACTCGCGCAGCACCCGACGCTTCGCGCGAAGCTCCCATTAAGCCCTATGGGACTTTGCGCGCGCGCTCACGCGGTAACTTCGCGCGAAGAGCAGGAAGAAGCGGTGATAACTCAGTGGTGAAAAGGTCATCACGCCTAAAGTCTTTTAGGCGTGATAACTGGGTTATCACCGCTTTGTGAATCAAGCCCTAAGTGTTGATTCCATCTGCAATCGCTATGCAGTTCATGGCAGCTTGGGATGCTGTTATGATGCTGTTATGAATTCAAACATTGTCTGGAAAGACTGGACCGAAATTTCAGTGGATTCTAATGCATCACTTCTCCAGCAACACCTATAACCTTTCAGAACACCTGGATTACTTGGGATGGCAAATATTTAAGCTGGATTGGATCTTCCTTGGAATCACCTTGGAATCACCCACTGCTGTACACTGCACACCTTCTTTGGAATTGACCTGAGACTTTAAAGACTTTTGGCCTCTTTGTGCCCGCCCTCTCCCCATCCTATGAGTAACTTTCATTGATTATCTACAGCATCTATGCTCAATAGACTATATTTTTCTACATATGTTTTATATAATATCTTCAAACTCCTAAACAAAGGACTGTGTTTTCAAATCCATGCTGTCCATCCATACATCTCTGTGTAAGGACAATTCATTCTACACAGGCCCTTTGATCTCTGCAGGATACCAGCTGGAGCTGAGAAAGTTCACACCTTTACTCTAAATAGGGCCTTTCCCAGCAGGAGCCCTGAGCTGTCTCTTGTCCATTCTAATGTGTAAACATCAATATTCAACAGAGACACTACTCACTGTTTACCAACCAAGAAATATTTATCCAATTGACAAATCAACAATAATTCTACTTAAAGAGAGTCTGAAGCGAGAATAAATCTCGCTTCAGACCTCATAAATAGCAGGGGCACGTGTGCCCCTGCTAAAACGCCGCTATAGCGCGGCTTAACGGGGGTCCCTTCACCCCCAAATCCCCCTCGATACACCCGGGGAGCGCTTCCTGGTTGGGGCAGGGCTAACCGCCGCAGCCCTGCCCCACGCGCGTCTGTCAGCGCGTATCTCCGCCTCTCCCCCGCCCCTCTCAGTCTTCCTTCACTGAGAGGGGCGGGGGAGAGGCGGCGATGCGCCGCTGACAGATGCGACTGGAGGCAGGGCTGCAGCCATTAGCCCTGCCTCCAGGAAGGGAAATTCTGCGACCTTTCTACGACACACTTTTGCGGGGGGTGGGTTGGGGGTGAAGGGACCCCCGTTTAGCCGCGGGATAGCGGCGTTTTAGCAGGGGCACACGTGCCCCTGCTATTTATGAGCTCTGAAGCGAGATTTATTCTCGCTTCAGAGTCTCTTTAAGTCTGTTGGAATCTTCAGAAAGACAAAAAGAAGATCCAGAGGACATGGGAAAAGACGTTCTTCACTGCAGGACCAAAATAACTCTATAACAAAATCTACAGAGTACACCCAGGCAACAACCTTAATACCTCCAGCACAATCCAGCAGAGATGACAGCCACACATCTGGAGACTGTTCTGTCCTGGAGTCCTAAATCTCAGACCCTAGCTCCCAGGGTAGCCCCATCAAGGCTGTCCTCTGTAACGTCAGATCGATAAACAACAAAACAGCAATCATACATGATCTAATAGAGTCTTCTGATCTGGCCTGCCTGACTAAAAGCTGGCTTTCTGAACCAGTTGGCCCCACCCTGGAGGCGCGCCGTGCCAACAAACTATTCCGTGATATACTGCAACAGGAAAGAACGCAGGGGTGGAGGGGTTGCACTTTGCTTTAGATCAGCTTTGAAAATCAGACTTACTGTAGGACCTACCAACTCGTTTGAATGCTTGGGGGTGCAAATTTCAGCTGAGAAAAACATTAACATATTGCTGATCTACCGCCCACCAGAAAAGGTGGATTGTTCTTGGAGATTTCAATACATGGGTGGATGACTCCTCTTCACAATTTGGAATAGAGCTACCTCGTGCCTTATATTAACTGGGCTTCAATCAGCTTTGCTACTCACAGGAAAGGTCACACTCTGGAGTCTGGACCTTATATTCCATACTGGGCTGTCAATAGCCAATGTGGAAATTAATCCTGTTGCCTGGTCAGACCATCAAACTATCCACTTCTCCCTCTCAATACCAGCTGTCAAACACCAGTTCAAGAATCAAATAAAATATCGCCGCTTAAAAGGGCTAACACCTCAACATATCCGAGATAACCTTAGCTTTGATGAATTGACTGACTCCAGCTTGGACCCTGATACTCTGGTGTTTAAATAAAACAAATGTGTGTCCTCCACCTTTGAGACCATTGCTCCTCTGTGCACCAAATATCTTACTCCACACCATCATGCACAGTGGTTTGATAACGCTATAAAAGAGCTGAAAAGACAAGGCTGAAAACTTGAGAGACTGTGGCGCAAATCTCAGTCCCCAGAAGACAAACATGCCTTAATCCTCCACTTGAAGAACTACCAAAAGGCAGGGATGCTCATCCGGATTAACCCGGGTATCCGACCATTTTCCGCTATCCGGGTCGGATCCGGATTCCAGATACCTGGGCCAATATCCGGATAGCTCTATGCGGGTATCTGGCCGCATAATCTGTATACCCGCGGGTACCCGCGGATATCCGGATCCGGGTACTGTAACAAGGGAGATGATGTCATTGAGCCAATCAGAGGGCTCCCAGCCAATGAGAGGGCTCCCAGAAGAAGCCCTAGCAAACAATCACAGAGGGGAACTCTGGCCAGCCCCACCTGACCTCATTGAGCCATTCAGAGGCCTCCCAGCCTAAGCCCTGGCACCCAATCGCAAAAGGGAACCCTGGCCAGCCGCCCTGTGTAATAAGAGGGCAGGCATGATGAGATAGATCGCCCTTGCTTGTGTGGCTGGCTGGCTGGTCACTGACAGACTTGCTCCAGTGCTGTTGGCTTAGCAAGTGCTGCCTGTATACAGTGATAAACCTAAAGCTTTGAGTGCTAAACACCTTCACTACACTATTGTTCTATTGTTTTTTTTAGCTAGCTAGTGTAATTGTTTGATTTCATTCACTCAGTTAGGTCCTGTCTGTGTCTGTGTGTGCTGTGCAGGCCAGCAGGACAGTATAGGTTAGGGAGGGAATAGGATTACTGTGTTATTGTATTGTATTATATAGTTAGTTAGTACTGCAGTTAGTTGTTAGAGAGAGCAGTACTGTGTTAGCTTACTACAGATTACTGCAGTGCTGCTGTGCTGAGCATTGTCAGTGTGACAGTTAGACAGATAGTGTGCACTGTCTATCCTCTACTCTGCGGTCTGTCACTCTGTGCTGATTTGATTTAAAGTCCAACCCCGATTTCATTAAAGTAAAAGTACCCCACATCATCTGGTGACATCATCACGTATAAGTTGTACTATAATCCAAAGGAGAAGGAGGAAGCGCCGGCACTGCTGTCAAACACTTTATTCAAACATCAATAAAATCAATGCAAGGGAATTCTTTCAGACAAATTGTAAAGGCACATACCGTGGGTGGATGTAGCAGGTGCGGTGGGTGCAGTGGGTGGGGTGCCTGACGGCCGTTTCGCGCAATACGCGCTTCTACAGAGGCTATACCTATTTGGTATAGCCTCCGTAGAAGCGCGTATTGCGCGAAACGGCCGTCAGGCACCCCACCCACTGCACCCACCGCACCTGCTACATCCACCCACGGTATGTGCCTTTACAATTTGTCTGGATGAATTCCCTTGCATTGATTTTATTGATGTTTGAATAAAGTGTTTGACAGCAGTGCCGGCGCTTCCTCCTTCTCCTTTGGATTATGCTGCAACTTGGACCTGAGCACGCTGGGGATACACTCCGTATACATCTCCGTTGGGGTTGTGCAGCGCTCCCCTCTTCCTCCTCCCCCTCCTTGGATGTGTAATGATTTTTGCAGTGCCAGCAATTTCTGCCTTTCCCTCTTACTGTTCTAATATAAGTTGTACTATGTCTGCTGGCATCGGCAGCCGGGGGAGGGGCAGCAAGGGCAAGAGGACAGGGAGCAACATTACAGCCACCCTCAGAAGGTCTGCCGTGTCAGTGTCGACCCCAGCGGGCAGCCTACCCTCAGTCAGCAAGCTTTTTGCTCCAGGCGCCATGATTGAACTCAGGGTTGTTAGCCGCAAGGAGTTTGAGGAGGATGTTCTGGGTTTTGAGGAGGGGGGGGGGTATGACTGGGTTGTAAGGAGGGCGTTTTTTCACTCTGCCCTCATTGGACAGCAAATTTGCCATATGCAATGTGTGCAAACTACAGATGAGCAGAGGTTGTGACCCCTACAAGTATGGCACCTCCAGCTTCATCACCCATCTGGCCAAAAAACATGTTGAGCATGAGGAGTTCAAGAGGTTGAAGCAAGCTGACGCTGGCTCCCACCGCCACGGTGCCACAGGCCACTGCTGCTGATACCACCACATATATTCAACCCAAAACACAATTGCGGACTTGCGGTGTCATTTTTGGAGGTGTTTGGACTGAAAACTGTCATGTCCCAGTTGTGCGATTGGACTTTGGACACAATGTGGGCTGCACGACCGATGTCTGGAACCTAGTCCTGATGTTAATTGACAGCTTTTTTTTTTTCATTTTATGTCCACCAAATAATAAATTAGTGTTTCCCTTTAAAAAACATGATGCTACATGCATCATTTACCCGAAAAACCCCTTTTAAAGCTATTTAAAGGGCACGTCCGTTTTTTCTATCCGGGTGCCCGAATAGGTCGGGTATCCGCGGGTAATTTGGTCGGATATCCGAATTCACTCGGATATCCGCAAGGTCGGATCCGGATACCCGAATCGGATCTGGGTATCTGGGTAACCGCCGGATCTGGATCCGGGCGGGTATTAAAAAGTACCACCCGAGCAACCCTGCCAAAAAGGTAATCACGGGAAAATAATCATCCTTTCTATCACAAAAGATTGCAAATGCAGTTAACAAACCAGCCCAACTGTTCCGCACAGTGGAAAAACTCTGCAACCCGGCATGTCAAAAACTTAATATCGAGTCTTCAAAGGACCTCTGTGACCAATTTGCCCATTTCTTCACAGACAAAGTCTCCGCTATAAGGTCTGCCATCCAACTTACAGCATCTGAGCCTAATATAGCGCCGAAGACCATTAGCAGAGACAACGTAACACCTTGGTCAAACTTCAAAGAAATTGATGAAGAAGTCACATCAAGCATCCTCCTTCACGTCCGCCTAACTACCTGTGACCTGGATCCTGGCCCAACACAGTTCATGTTGAACTGCCCCGACCTGTTCGTACCGGTATTCCTCAAAATTGTTAACTGTTCCTTACAATCAGGGATATTTCCTGCTTTACTGAAGGAAGCAATCATCAGGCCTCTCCTCAAAAAACCCTCCCTGGACCCAGATGCAATGACCAGCTACAGACCTGTCTCTAACCTTCCCTTCCTGGGTAAGCTAATTGAAAAAGCTATATACCTCCAGCTAGAAGCCAAAATCCTACAAAACAACAGTTATGACTGTGACGAACATTACGGAAAGTCGTGCGCGTAAACGCCAACGATTTTCGTATGGCCCCACACAGTTACTGTCAGCCCTGGGTAGAATAAAAAAATGCCTTTCTTTGCTCTTCTTCTGAGAGCATGGCAGGAGTACAGCCCTCCCCCACATCCTGTTCAGGTCAGGAAAGAATTCACAAGTGGCCAGACCACCTGGGGAGCAGCCATTTGGTCACACAGCTCATGTTCCACCAAACCAGCTCAAACTGGTTGAACTTCAAATTTCCCTCCAAGCTTATAGCTTCACACAATGGGAACATTTACTTTATTAATAATTCAAGATGGGTTTGGCACAGAAAGACAACAAACACATTTCCTGATACCCAGAAATCAGTTCTATCACTCACATGATTTATAATTTTCTGGCTATCAGGAATCAATAGAGAGACCACTTTATCCGGCCTGCGTAGAGCAAATTCGACAGACTAGGCGTGTATAGTCTCATTTAATACAGAGTCGCATGCTGCTTATGAATATGGTCTCGGATTTGCAATGCACCCATCTGGGGCGGAATTACACAAATTATTAATAATTGGTACATTCCTTGCTCCAAGTCTGTGGGTGGCAACCTGACTGCCAGGAGGTAACCCTGCCTCAAACACCCCTACTTTCCAGGTAGTGACCGCCCCAAAACTCTGGTCAGTAAAAAGCGTTTGCAAGGAACTCCTCCCAGTTCTCCAAATTCCATCGACTAAGGAACGTCTATGCAGGCGCTAAGGAGAGCCAGCGCCTGCAGTGTACAAAGGACTTTTAAACTGAATGCCTACTTTTAAACTGGACTATTTTCTTCATGCTTCAAATGGACTGCTTGCTCAGCTAACTAAGTAAGAACTTTCTGATTTTATTCCTTTTATTTTTAAGCTCTGTGTTTTATATGTTAATAGGTGTATATAACTGTATGTAATGCATTTGTGTTATTAAACGTTTAAAAATCGTTTAGCGGTTATGACCTGTTGCTGAACATACACAATCGTACCTATTCTCCTGAACTCGCTACCCTGTGTTAATACAAGTATACACCTTTATAACCCGTATGCGTGAATCCGGCCCAGATATAACGATCTGACCCAGGTTCCTGCATACTGCTAGGGGTTACTAGAGCGTTCTCCAAATCCTAGTAAAATTACAGTAGCGGGCTGTGTAACTCACTTGGTGGCAGATCTTTGAATTGTATATGTGTGTGGAGTGATTCGGTTGGTATCAGAACGCTCCCTTCGCGAGTCAGTTCATCAAATTGCGAACGCGGGTTACCCTTCGTGATGAACAAATGACCGTGTAAGAGGATTTCTGACGCTGATCGATTTACCCCATCCAAAGACCGGCCTAGCGGTTTGTGACAATGACCCATTCCAGTCTGGCTTCAGGAAACACCACAGCACTGAAACTGCCCTCATCCAAATATGCAACCACCTGCTCATGGCAAGAGACAGAGGAGAGTGCTCGATCCTCATACTGCTAGACCCTTCTGCAGCCTTTGATACAGTTGACCATGACATCTTCATAAACAGGCTACAGGAATACTGCGGCATTGATGGCATAGTTCTTCAGTGGTTCCAATCCTTCTTGAGTGGCAGAACCCAAAAAGTGTCTATGGGGCCCTTCCTGTCCACTTCTGTACCACTTAAGTATGGGGTGCCCCAGGGCTCAATCCTCTCTCCCCTGCTTTTCATGATTTACATGTTACCGCTTGGAAAACTAATCCAAAAACATGGCCTGACATACCACTGCTATGTGGACGACACCCAACTATATCTTTCCTTCAAGTCTGGTGTGACAGACCCATCTCTAACTAAAAACGCCTGCTTACATGAACTACAGCAATGGATGAATGACAACTGGCTGAAACTGAATGCAGACAAAACTGAAGTATTTCTGATCGGAGGGCAGTGCATGACAACAAAACAACTTAACTTGCAGTCTTCACCACTGGGAATAGGAGGCACAGATCTATGCAGCACTGATCATGTGCGTAGCCTGGGAGTTCTAATTGATGGGGATTTAAACTTCAGAACTCACATCTCTGCTGTGGTGAAATCATCCTATTTTCACCATAAGAACATCACAAAAATCAAGCACCTCATCCCCCCAGAAGATCTACCAACTTTAGTTCATGCCTTTATTACCTCCCGACTGGACTACTGCAATTCTCTCTACACTGGCCTTCCAAAAAAGGACTTGTACTGCCTACAGGTGATACAGAATACTGCTGCCAGACTGCTAACCATCCAACCCCATCACTGCCACATAACGCCAGTCCTGCACTCCCTTCACTGGCTACCTATAGAATGGAGGGTCTTATTCAAGATCGGCCTACTGACATTTAAATCACTGAATAATCTGGGCCCTGGATACATGAAAGATATGTTGCAGCTGCGTAGCAATCCCCGCATTCTCAGATCCACAGGTTCTAATAATCTAGTCATACCCAGAGTCCACTTGGAAACTTTTGGTCCCAGAGCCTTCTGTCATGCCGCCCCTACGTTTTGGAACTCCTTACCTCATCAGATCAGGACAGCTCCATCCCTGGACCTGTTTAAATCCAGACTGAAAACCCACCTGCTCAGTTTGGCATTTGCAGAAATATAACTTTTGTTGTGTGATTACTTCATCCTACTACCAATTACTGAATCTGAGAGAGCCTAAGCGCTTTGAGTCCTATGGGAGAAAAGCGCTTTAGAAATGTTATTGTATTGCATTGTTGCTGCTGAGTTGCAGTTACTTTCATGCAGGTTGCATAGTTTTGTCTGCCTTTGCTGGCTGTCAGCTTGTGACTGATTACCATTCACCTGTGTGGAAATTTGCATGTCTGCTCTCATTGAATGACCTCAGTATAAGGGGTTGCTTCCTGCTAGCGTGCTCCGCCCATCATAGTTTCAGCTCTGTCTAAGCTGTTATTGGGTTCACTGATATTGTAAAATGTATTCCTAGTCTTGTTAATTCTAGTTCAGTTACTTGTGGAGCTACGTTTATATATTTCCCACCTGGACATATATACGCACTCCTTCTAGTGCAGAGTATTTGTATTGTTTGTATTGCCTTGTTTGTTCACTGTATTGCTCCAGTCCAGATCTAGCTAGTCTTCTGCTTATGTTATATATTGGTTCATCGCCAATATATACATATGCTAGTCATCGTTTGTTATTTTCTTTGTATTCGTGCTACAGTGATATATCAGTGCCGCTGATATATATGTACTCGAATTGTTGATATCCTGTGTTTCACTAATCAGTTCGCAGCTTCTTGAGCTACATCATATATGGTGGAACTCGCCATATATACAGTCGGTTGCAAAAGTATTCGGCCCCCTTGAAGTTTTCCACATTTTGTCACATTACTGCCACAAACATGCATCAATTTTATTGGAATTCCACGTGAAAGACCAATACAAAGTGGAGTACATGTGAGAAGTGGATCGAAAATCATACATCATTCCAAACATTTTTTACAAATAAATAACTGCAAAGTGGGGTGTGCGTAATTATTTGGCCCCCTGAGTCAATACTTTGTAGAATAGTGATGGCGCGAACCTCTGATTTTCGGTTCGCGAACCCCGTTCGCAAACCTTCGCGGAAGGTTCGGTTCGCGGAAAAGTTCGCGAACCGCAATAGACTTCAATGGGGATGTGAACTTTGAAAAATAGAAAAAATTATGCTGGCCACAAAAGTGATGGAAAAGATGTTTCAAGGGGTCTAACACCTGGAGGGGGGCATGGCGGAGTGGGATACAAGCCCAAAGTCCCGAGGAAAAATCTGGATGTGACGCAAAGCAGCGTTTTAAGGGCAGAAATCACACTGAATGCTAAATTGCAGGCCTAAAGGGCTTTAAAACATCTTGAATGTGTATACATCAATCAGGGAGTGTAATTAGAGTTCTGCTTCACACTGACACACCAAACTCACTGTGTAACGCACCGCAAACAGCTGTTTGTGTAGTGACGGCCATGCTGGACTGGTGCGTACCGTGGCGAGAGTGTAGGCCGTGGCGGTTTTCAAGCCCATATGGTCGCCGGGCTGTGGTAGCTCAATGATAGAACAACAGTGACTGTCCAGCTGATCAAATTTTGGTCTGACCACAATGAAGCAACGACCTTATTATCTTTTGTGTCCCACCCCCACCCGAGACACTCAAATAGGTGGCGGTCATTGCTTCATTGTGATACGCAAGCCCCTTCACCGCAGCAAGGTAATGATCATGAAGGGGGATGGGCACATGTACATGCCTTTTGTTTTTTTGTTGCAGCCACCCGCAGTGCAGCCAGAAAAATTAGGCAGGCATGTGCACGCGCCAGAAAAATTAGTATAGCGGCCGCTGCTAGCAGCGGCCTTAAAAATTCAGGAATCCGCCTAGAGTCCTGGACCCTGTTGGTGGTGGCGGAGGAGGCAAGTGGCCTGCAGGCAGAGATGCTGTGTGTAGGGACTGACTGAGTCTTCGGTCGTGCAGTAGCCCTCCGTGATCCATTCCTCATTCATTTTGATAAAGGTCAGGTACTGAATACTGTCGTGACTTAGGCGACTTCTCTTCTCAGTGACAATGCCTCCAGCTGCACTGAAGGTCCTTTCTGACAGGACGCTTGCGGCAGGGAGAGAAGTTGTATGGCAAATTGGGACAGCTCTGGCCACAGGTCAAGCCTGCGCAACCAGTAGTCCAAGGGTTCATCGTCGCTGCTCGCAGTGTCTACATCCACACTCAAGGCCAGGTAGTCGGCTACCAGCCGGTCCAGGCGTTGGTGGAGGGTGGATCCGGAAGGACTATGGCGAGTAGTTGGACTAAAGAATGTCCGCATGTCCGACATCACCCTGAGATCGCTGGAGCATCCTGTCCTTGCCTGCGTGGACTTGGGAGGAGGAGGGTTACTTCCAGTGATACCTTGATTGCGTTGTGCAGCCACATCACCCTTAAACGCATTGTAAAGCATCATCGACAGCTTGTTCTGCAAGTGCTGCATTCTTTCCGCCTTCTGTTGAGTTGGTAACAGGTCCGCCACTTTGTGCCTGTACTGAGGGTCTAGTAGCGTGGCCACCCAGTACAGGTCATTTGCCTTGAGTTTTTTGATAGAGGCCATTTGCACAAAGCTGGATGCAGACGTACTCTCAGGGCCTAATTTACAGCTCAGGAGCCTATAGGCACAGAAGTTCTGGCGCCCTAAACCCCGCCCCTCCGCATAGACCACACCCAGACCACACCCCTTTTCTTATCAAATAAAATCACACAAAGAATACAGGTATTACCAAAAACAAGTAAAGAATACCAACAATATGTAAATATTACTAATGATACACATAATTTACCAAATATAGGCCAATATTACCAACAAGCAGAAAATAATACAAATCACAAGGAAATGTTACTAAATACACATAAATTGTGACAAATAGTTTCTAATCACAGGCAGGTAATAATAAGTAGATTTTAGAGATAGGTAGATTCTAGTGATAGGAAGGTGGTGATAGGCAATATGGATGGTCAGTTGACGCAAATTTTATTGTGGCCTAGGCAACAAACTTCTCCCCTGCCTTTATACAGTACAGGGTGGCGCACAAAAGACCGGCCCAGCTGCCTGTCATGAGTGCAAATATCCAGGAAAACGCTAGCTGGACTGTCCATATGCACCTCTTGCTCTATCCCAACTGTGTGTGTCGTCTCCCGCTTTATTGAAGCCTGTGTCGCCTTGATTTGTGTATGAGAGCGTTACACATACAACAGCAAAGATGGGCGACACAGGCTTTAATAAAGCTGGAGAGGGCACAATCAACATAGGTTGAGCAAGGAGCATATGGGGGCCAGCCAGCGTCTGCCCGTAAACACATGCTAATGGCAGGTAGAAGGGTCAGTCCATTGTGCGCCACCCTGTCTGCTTGCAGCCTAGACAAGAACCCCTCTCTCATAAAGCTCACTTCCTGTGGGACCTTCCTTCTTCCCTAGATCACTGGTCCTAAGCAGACCCTGGCCAAGGTAATACCCTCCCCCCAGGCAGACTGTGACCTGGACAATAATCATTCTATACCTCCCCACACCCCATAAACCATACCATTCAAAGGAAACCAGAGAGGATTTATACTGCAGATTTGATACTTACCTGGGGCTTCCTCCAGTCCCATAAGCATGTCCCTTGCTGTCCTCCCGTGGTCTGCTGTTCACACAATCAGCCCCGGTATGCGCAGAAGACCCCGAGTGATGCGACTGAGCCAGTTAAAGGGGAACTGAGGTATAAGAGGTATACGGAGGCTGCCATATTTATTTCCTTTTAAGCAATACCAGTTGCCTGGCAGCCCTGATGTTCCTCTGCCTCTAATACTATTAGCCATAGCCCCTGAACAAGCATGCAGCAGATCAGGTGTTTCAGACTTTAAAGTCAGATCTGACAACACTAGCTGCATGCTTGTTTCTGGTGTTATTCAGATACTACTGCAGAGAAATAGACCAGCAGGGCTGCCAGGCAACTGGTATTGATTAAAAGGAAATAAATATGGCAGCCTCTATACCTCCTCCACCCTTTAACGGTGCTGATTGCGGCTGAACAGCAGACCGCGGGAGGGACTCGGACGTGCTTATGGTGATAAAGTAAGCCCCGGGTAAGTATCAAATCTGCAGCATATATTGTCTCTGGTTTCCTTTAAATAACATGATTTATGGGGGTACACGTTAAATGAAAAATTTAGAATTTCTAACTACAAGCATTTATACATACATGGGGCTTCCTCCAGCCCTTGGCAGGCCACGGGCTCCATTGCGTCCTCCGGGTCCAGTCAGTTCCTTCACTATCCAGTCCAGTAGTTTGGGACTACTACTCATGCGCAGCTGTGGCCGACTCACACACGTGCAATGGTGAGCGACTAAGCCCAATCGTGGCTTTAACTGGGCAAGACAGGGGAGGAACGGACAAGCCCTAGAGGACGGAACAGAAGCCCTGGGTAAGTATAAATGTTTGTAGTTTGAAAGCCTTACAATATCGACACACACCACACCACTAACACACAGACACAAACCCTTCCCCCCCAATAAACACACACCACCAACGTGCAGACATAGGACTTGATTCATGAAGCTGCGCTGCTAAAGCAGCATGCAGGGGCGTAGCAATAGGGGGTGCAGAAGTAGCGACCGCATCGGGGCCCTTGGGCCAGAGGGGCCCTGAAAGGGCCCTCCCTTTACTGCAGTATTAGCTCTCTATTGCTCCTGTGCTCATAATAATGACTTCTATAGATACTTTGAATAGTGGTAATCATTAACTAGCTGCTCCCCATCCCCATCTTGCACCTCTGACACTGTAGTTGCCATTGGCAGGTTTTAGTGTGCCATATTAATTGTTATGTATAGAGTGCTTGGGGGGCCCCATTGTAAAACTTGCATCGGGGCCCACAGCTCCTTAGCTACGCCACTGGCAGCATGAGCTACATGACAGCAGCGCAAGGTAAATACTGGGCTGCATGCTATTGGCGGTCGTGCTGTGTAGCGGCCTTCCTTAGTTACGCGCCCTGTTTACATAGCAATGCACGTTCCTGGGTGCTGTGAAGTGGTTGCGATACTTTGATGTTAATTAAACATAGTAGTGGCTGCGTTAGTGAAGTACAACACCTAGGAGTGCGGATTACTATATAAACAGGGCGAGTAACTAAGGAAGGCACGTTATACAGCATGACTGCGCGTAGCGTGCAGCCCTGATTTTAGCTCGGCTGCTATCATATCCACAGCTTCATGAATCAGGGTGATAGACCCTTATCTCTCCCCCACCCCACATAAACCCACCCAATCAAGCAACAAAGAGAAAAGTGTTAATCCGGCGCTAGCTGTAGCTAAGTATGGCCCTTTGAATGAGCTTGATGCCCACGGTGCTGCTCCCTCCGCTGGGTGGTGCCAGGAATCTAGTATGTGGAGACAAAAGAACAAGGGTGTGCTCCTATGGTGCATTAATTCTTTATTCTCCAATCTCACGCTTAAAAACAATTGCACTTACAAAAAATGTGCAAGTAATGCACATGTGGGGGGGCCGTCAGCGAGTATCTCCCACCTCCTGTGCCTGGCCAGGGCTACAAGGGTCCGTGCACGATGGAAGGCAAGTGGACTGGGATCGACCGCCGGCTCCTACTCCTCTCGGCAAGCCGTCTTGTCGTCACAACGCGTTTCGGCGCTTAGCCACACCTTCTTCCGGTGACGCGACGGCTGGGCGGTTGCCCTTAAGAGGAGGCTGAGGTTGTGAGTTCCGCCTCATTGGCGGAAGGATACCTGTGTATCATGATCAATAAAGATTTAGTTGCCACAATGCTGGCAACAGAACACGTAACTTGAATTGCTACATATAAATGTAACTAAAAATTTTTTTAAAAAACATAGCGATGCGTAAGTTATCACATTTGTTACAAAAATAAAGATATGAATAAAATAAAAATATGTAAATATACGCTTAAAAACTGGTCGCAGCAGAACCATACTCGCTGGCAGTTCACATCCATAACATTAAAACCAGTTGAGCATTAAGCGTCAGTTAGCGATATGCCCAGCACGTTGCTACCAATTAACCCCGTATCTCCAACATTACTTTTAAACTGTTTAAAAATTTAAAAAAACATTTGATGTGTGTGCCTAACTTAGCCTTTCTTGCACGTGGAACAATATGTTATGTGGAATAGAAAAACGCTACAAACGCGCTGGAAACGCGCTAAAAAGTACATGGGAGGTGTATACATATACGTTCATGTATAAGCAGCTGTTGCTGTAAAAAATGAATCAAAAAACTTATTAATATTAAATTAGGACTCGATATGAAATGGTGTGGTGTATGTATAAAACCTAGATTTAATAAATGTGTGGAAAATGTATAAAAAATATATATAATATATATAAATATCTAATCCATTTGTTCCAAACACTGGGGTTGTAATCTGCATAAATGGATGGATTTTAGAATCAAGTCAGTATTGAGTAGATTCATGTCCAGAGTAATATATAAAATAGTACATAGAGTAAAATGTGTTATAAGACCGTATATTAAATGGAACTTTGGTGGAAAAGGTTGCTAATGCGGAGGTCTATGTGCAATGCATTTATGCGAACTAGGGCCTTGGTCCGGGAAACTGGAGAAGGGATGTGGGGAAAAGAGGAAGGGGGGTGGGAAAAAGAGGGGGGGGGGGCTGGGGAAAAGAAGGGGGGAGGGGGGGTAGTGGCAATGGACACTGCATGCGAAAAAGGATTGGGATGGAAAAATGAGAGACCGTATGGTATTGCAAAGGAAGATGCGGGACAGGTCAGTTATGATTTTGATGAGGTGGGGAAGGGATAATAAATCCTAACTGGATGTTACAAAGGAGATATTAGGAGTCCCAACTTATTAGCTAAGAAAACTTTGAACTTCTATTTCTTCGTTGAGGCCTCCAGGCACCAAAGTATTTAACCTAAAAATCCAGTACATCTCGCGTTCACAAAGTCTCTTGTATCTCTGACCTGCAGGTACTTGGGTAGATATACTTTCTATCCCTGTGATTGTCAGTCCTTCAGGATCAGACCGGTGATATTTCTTGAAATGTCTCGGGATACTGTGTTTTTCAGATTTGGCTAAGATGTTACATTTATGTTCTCCTAGATGCCTTCTAAGTTCACGGGTGGTTCTTTCCACATATTTTAACTTGCAACTACATTCTAGCATATAGACCACAAATTGAGTGGCACAGTTTATGAAGTTTTTGATTGGCGTGCTATGTCCATCGTGGAGATCTATTTGTTTTAGGCCGTGTCTCATAAACGGGCAATATCCGCATCTGGTAGAACTACATCTATAATTCCCTGTTACTGGATTTTTCAGCCAAGTTTTAGGTTTGTCCATGCTTATATTACTCGGAGCTATTTCATTTTTAAGTGATTTTGCCCGCTTGAAGATTATTCTTGGCTTTGCTGGTAGCGTGCCTCTGAGGAAACTATCTTGCAGTATAATAGGCCAATTTTTTCGAATAATTCCTTCTATCTTCCTTGATCCCTCAGTATATTTGGTAATGAAGATAGGATCCACATTGCTTTGTTGTCCTCTTTCGTTTTCCTGCGTTTTCCTGGGCTTGTGATTTTCAATAATCGCCCGGTTAATCGTTTCTGTTTTGTAACCTTTTTCCTCAAATTTTTCTTTTAATTGATCTGCTTGTTTGAAATAGTCATTATCATTGGTGCAGTTCCTTCTTAACCTACATAGCTGTCATTTAGGTATATTGTTTATCCACTTGGGGTGGTGGCAGCTTGTTGCATGAAGATATGAGTTCCCGGAAGTGGGTTTGAAGTGCGTCCTTGTTCCTACCCTAAAATCTTCTTCCACATAGAGTTCCAAATCTAAAAACACCAGTTGTCTTTCGTCCACTACGTGAGTGAATTTTAAACCAAATGAATTGGTGTTACAAAAATCCACAAATTCCAGAAACTTCTCCTGTGTCCCCTCCCAGATTATCAACACATCGTCTATGTAACGAGTGTAGAGGGCGAGGTTTGCCCCAAAACCGTGATCTGACCAGATGAACTGTTCTTCCCAATAGGCCATGTACAGGTTGGCAAAACTTGGGGCAAACCCCGCCCCCATTGACGTGCTGCAGATCTGTAGATAAAGATCATCCATAAACTTGAAATAATTGTGTTGCAGAGCAAACTCTAAAAGATCCAGAATGAATTGCGCCTGTTCTGGATTGAATGTTCCGTCTTTTATAAGAAAATGATTAACTGCCTCTAGCCCTTTATCGTGGGGGATACAGGTATATAACGAGCATACATCGATGGAAGCCCACAAGAACTCCCTTTTTCCATGTGTAGTTTTCCATCATCTCTAAGACATGTAGGGAGTCTCTTGTATACGCTTCCGTCCTCTGCACTATGGGCTGCAAGAAGTGATCTATATAGTCAGATAATGGTGCCAACAGTCCCTCCATCCCGGCAACTATAGGACGCCCTGGTGGTTGGGTTTCTAACTTATGTATCTTCGGGATGTGATAAAAATAAGGCAGAAGGGGGTTCTTTTGTATCATGAATTTGTATTCTTCTTTGTTTATTATTTCTTTCTGTAGTCCTCGATTTAAGATCACTAACAAATCATTGCCATAGTCCTTTGTGGGGTCTTTGTTCAGTTTTCTGTAAGTGTGTACATCACTTAGAAGTTTTTCCCCTTCTCTCTTATAGGCGGAGGAATCTTGAATCACTATCCCTCCCCCTTTATCTGCCTGGCGAATAACTATTTCATTGTTCTTTTTAAGTGACTCAAGAGAGTCCTGCTCTTTTTTGTTGAGGTTCCTGATGCCTCCTTTAGAGTGTTGTTTTTTACATAACAATTTAAACTCGTCCAAGACTACCTGATAGAATGTGTTGATCTGAGGCCCTTTTGACTGCATTGGGTAGAAAATCGATTTCGGCCTAAAACTGGTATGTTTAACCACTTGAGGACCTAGGGCTTTCTACCCCTTAAGGACCGGCCACTTTTTTTCCATTCAGACCACTGCAGCTTTCACGGTTTATTGCTCGCTCATACAACCTACCACCTAAATGAATTTTGGCTCCTTTTCTTGTCACTAATAAGGCTTTCTTTTGGTGCTATTTGATTGCTCCTGCGATTTTTACTTTTTATTATATTCATCAAAAAAGACATGAATTTTGGCAAAAAAATGATTTTTTTAACTTTCTGTGCTGACATTTTTCAAATAAAGTAAAATTTCTGTATACATGCAGCGCGAAAAATGTGGACAAACATGTTTTTGATAAAAAAAAACCCCATTCAGTGTATATTTATTGGTTTGGGTAAAAGTTATAGCGTTTACAAACTATGGTGCAAAAAGTGAATTTTCTCATTTTCAAGCATCTATGACTTTTCTGACCCCCTGTCATGTTTCATGAGGGGCTAGAATTCCAGGATAGTATAAATACCCCCCAAATGACCCCATTTTGGAAAGAAGACATCCCAAAGTATTCACTGAGAGGCATAGTGAGTTCATAGAAGATATTATTTTTTGTCACAAGTAAGCGGAAAATGACACTTTGTGAGAAAAAAAAAAAAAAAAAAAGTTTCCATTTCTTCTAACTTGCGACAAAAAAAAATGAAATCTGCCACGGACTCACCATGCCCCTCTCTGAATACCTTGAAGGGTCTACTTTCCAAAATGGGGTCATTTGTGGGGTGTGTTTACTGTCCTGACATTTTGGGGGGTGCTAAATTGTAAGCACCCCTGTAAAGCCTAAAGGTGCTCATTGGACTTTGGACCCCTTAGCGCAGTTAGGCTGCAAAAAAGTGCCACACATGTGGTATTGCCGTACTCAGGAGAAGTAGTATAATGTGTTTTGGGGTGTATTTTTACACATACCCATGCTGGGTGGGAGAAATATCTCTGTAAATGACAATTTGTTAATTTCTTTTACACACAATTGTCCATTTACAGAGATCTTTCTCCCACTCAGCATGGGTATGTGTAAAAATACACCACAAAACACATTATACTACTTCTCCTGAGTACGGCGATACCACATGTGTGGCACTTTTTTGCACCCTAACTGCGCTAAAGGGCCCAAAGTCCAATGAGTACCTTTAGGATTTCACAGGTCATTTTGAGAAATTTCGTTTCAAGACTACTCCTCACGGTTTAGGGCCCCTAAAATGCCAGGGCAGTATAGGAACCCCACAAATGACCCCATTTTAGAAAGAAGACACCCCAAGGTATTCCGTTAGGAGTATGGTGAGTTCATAGAAGATTTTATTTTTTGTCAAAAGTTAGCGGAAAATGACACTTTGTGAAAAAACACAATTAAAATCAATTTCCGCTAACTTGTGACAAAAAATAAAATCTTCTATGAACTCGCCATACTACTAACGGAATACCTTGGGGTGTCTTCTTTCTAAAATGAGGTCATTTGTGGGGTTCCTATACTGCCCTGGCATTTTAGGGGCCCTAAACCGTGAGGAGTAGTCTTGAAATGAAATTTCTCAAAATGACCTGTGAAATCCTAAAGGTACTCATTGGACTTTGGGCCCTTTAGCGCAGTTAGGGTGCAAAAAAGTTCCACACATGTGGTATCGCCATACTCGGGAGAAGTAGTACAATGTGTTTTGGGGTGTATTTTTACACATACCCATGCTGGGGGGGAGAAATACCTCTGTAAATGGACAATTGTGTGTAAAAAAATCAAAAGATTGTCATTTACAGAAGTATTTCTCCCACCCAGCATGGGTATGTGTAAAAATACACCCCAAAACACATTATACTACTTCTTCCGAGTACGGCGATACCACATGTGTGGCACTTTTTTGCACCCTAACTGCACTAAGGGGCCCAAAGTCCAATGAGTACCTTTAGGATTTCACAGGTCATTTTTGTTTCAAGACTACTCCTCATGGTTTAGGGCCCCTAAAATGCCAGGGCAGTATAGGAACCCCACTAATGACCCCATTTTAGAAAGAAGACACCCCAAGGTATTCCGTTAGGAGTATGGTGAGTTCATAGAAGTTTTTATTTTTTTGTCACAAGTTAGCGGAAATTGATTTTAATTGTTTTTTTTCACAAAGTGTCATTTTCCGCTAACTTGTGACAAAAAATAAAATCTTCTATGAACTCACCATACTCCGTACGGAATACCTTTGGGTGTCTTATTTCTAGAATGGGGTCATTTGTGGGGTTCCTATACTGCCCTGGCATTTTAGGGGCCCTAAACCGTGAGGAGTACTCTTGAAACCAAATGTCGCAAAATGACCTGCGAAATCCTAAAGGTACTCATTGGACTTTGGGCCCCTTAGCGTACTTAGGGTGTAAAAAAAAGTGCCACACATGTGGTACCGCCGTACTCAGGAGAAGTAGTGTAATGCGTTTTGGGGTGTATTTTTACACATACCCATGCTAAGTGGGAGAAATATCTCTGTAAATGACAATTGTTTGATTTTTTTACACACAATTGTCCATTTACATAGAAATTTCTCCCACCCAGCATGGGTATGTGTAAAAATACACCCCAAAACACATTATACTACTTTTCCTGAGTACGGCGGTACCACATGTGTGACACTTTTTTGCAGCCTAGGTGCGCTAAGGGGCCCAACGTCCTATTCACAGGTCATTTTGAGGCATTTGTTTTCTAGACTACTCCTCGCGGTTTAGGGCCCCTAAAATGCAAGGGCAGTATAGGAACCCCACAAGTGACCCCATTTTAGAAAGAAGACACCCCAAGGTATTCCGTTAGGTGTATGGCGAGTTCATAAAAGATTTTATTTTTTGTCACAAGTTAGTGAAAAATGACACTTTGTGAAAAAAAAACAATAAAAATCAATTTCCGCTAACTTTTGACAAAAAATAAAATCTTCTATGAACTCGTCATACACCTAACAGAATACCTTGGGGTGTCTTTTTTTCTAAAATGGGGTCACTTGTGGGGTTCCTATACCGCCCTGGCATTTTACAGGCCCAAAACCATGAGTAGTCTGGAAACCAAATGTCTCAAAATGACTGTTCAGGGGTATAAGCATCTGCAAATTTTGTTGACAGGTGGTCTATGAGGGGGCGAATTTTGTGGAACCGGTCATAAGCAGGGTGGCCTTTTAGATGACAGGTTGTATTGGGCCTGATCTGATGGATAGGAGTGCTAGGGGGGTGACAGGAGGTGATTGATGGGTGTCTCAGGGGGTGGTTAGAGGGGAAAATAGATGCAATCAATGCACTGGGGAGGTGATCGGAAGGGGGTCTGAGGGGGATCTGAGGGTTTGGCCGAGTGATCAGGAGCCCACACGGGGCAAATTGGGGCCTGATCTGATGGGTAGGTGTGCTAGGGGGTGACAGGAGGTGATTGATGGGTGTCTCAAGGTGTGATTAGAGGGGGGAATAGATGCAAGCAATGCACTGGCGAGGTGATCAGGGCTGGGGTCTGAGGGCATTCTGAGGGTGTGGGCGGGTGATTGAGTGCCCTAGGGGCAGATAGGGGTCTAATCTGATAGGTAGCAGTGACAGGGGGTGATTGATGGGTAATTAGTGGGTGTTTAGGGTAGAGAACAGATGTAAACACTGCACTTGGGAGGTGATCGGACGTCGGATCTGCGGGCGATCTATTGGTGTGGGTGGGTGATCAGATTGCCCGCAAGGGGCAGGTTAGGGGCTGATTGATGGGTGGCAGTGACAGCGGGTGATTGATGGGTGGCAGTGACAGGGGGTGATTGATGGGTGGCAGTGACAGGGAGTGATTGATGGGTGATTGATAGGTGATTGACAGGTAATCAGTGGGTTATTACAGGGGAGAACAGATGTAAATATTGCACTGGCGAATTGATAAGGGGGGGTCTGAGGGCAATCTGAGCGTGTAGGCGGGCGATTGGGTGCCCGCAAGGGGCAGATTAGGGTCTGATCTGATGGGTAACAGTGACAGGTGGTGATAGGGGGTGATTGATGGGTAATTAGTGGGTGTTTAGAGGAGAGAATAGATGGAAACACTGCGCTTGGGTGGTGATCTGATGTCGGATCTGCGGGCGATCTATTGGTGTGGGTGGGTGATCAGTTTGCCCGCAAGGGGCAGGTTAGGGGCTGATTGATGGGTGGCAGTGACAGCGGGTGATTGATGGGTGGCAGTGACAGGGGGTGATTGATGGGTGGCAGTGACAGGGGGTGATTGATGGGTGATAGGTGATATGGCAGGTGATTGACAGGGGATCAGTGGGTTATTACAGGGAAGGACAGAAGTAAATATTGCACTGGCGAATTGATAAGGGGGGGTCTGAGGGCAATCCGAGCGTGTAGGCGGGTGATTGGGTGCCCGCAAGGGGCAGATTAGGGTCTGATCTGATGGGTAACAGTGACAGGTGGTGATAGGGGGTGATTGATGGGTAATTAGTGGGTGTTTAGAGGAGAGAATAGATGTAAACGCTGCGCTTGGGTGGTGATCTGATGTCGGATCTGCGGGCGATCTATTGGTGTGGGTGGGTGATCAGATTGCCCGCAAGGGGCAGGTTAGGGGCTGATTGTTGGGTGGCAGTGACAGGGGGTGATTGATGGGTGATAGGTGATTGGCAGGTGATTGACAGGTGATCAGTGGGTTATTACAGGGAAGGACAGATGTAATTAATGCACTGGCGAATTGATAAGGGGGGGGGGGGTCTGAGGACAATCTGAGCGTGTGGGCGGGTGATTGGGTGCCCGCAAGGGGCAGATTAGGGTCTGATCTGATAGGTAACAGTGACAGGTGGTGATAGGGGGTGATTGATGGGTGATTGATGGGTAATTAGTGGGTGTTTAGAGAAGATAACAGATGTAAATGATACATTTGGGAGGTAATCTGACGGCGGGTTTGCGGGCGATCTAATGGTGTGGGTGGGTGATCAGATTGCCCGCAAGGGGCAGGTTAGGGGCTGATTGATGGGTGGCAGTGACAGGGAGTGACAGGGGGTGATTGATGGGTGATAGGTGATTGGCAGGTGATTGACAGGTGATCAGTGGGTTATTACAGGGAAGAACAGATGTAATTAATGCACTGGTGAATTGATAAGGGGGGGTCAGAGGGCAATCTGAGCGTGTGGGCGGGTGATTGGGTGCCCGCAAGGGGCAGATTAGGGTCTGATCTGATAGGTAAAAGTGACAGGTGGTGATAGGGGGTGATTGATGGGTAATTAGTGGGTGTTTAGAGGAGAGAATAGATGTAAACAATGGATTTGGGAGGTGATCTGATGTCGGATCTGTGGGCGATCTATTGGTGTGGGGGGGTGATCAGATTGCCCGCAAGGGGCAGGTTAGGGGCTGATTGATGGGTGGCAGTGACAGGGGGTGATTGACGGGTGATTGACGGGTGATTGACGGGTGATTGACAGGTGATTGACAGGTGATCAGGGGGATAGATGCATACAGTAAACAGGGGGGGGGGGGGGGTCTGGGGGGGGGGGTCTGGGGAGAATCTGAGGGGTGGGGGGTGATCAGGAGGGGGCAGGGAGCAGGGGGGGGATAAAAAAAAATAGCGTTGACAGATAGTGACAGGGAGTGATTGATGGGTGATTAGGGGGGTGATTGGGTGCAAACAGGGGTCTGGGGGGTGGGCAGGGGGGGGTCTGATGGGTGCTGTGGGCGATCTGGGGCAGGGGGGGGGAGAAATCAGTGTGCTTGGGTGCAGACTAGTGTGGCTGCAGCCTGCCCTGGTGGTCCCTCGGACACTGGGACCACCAGGGCAGGAGGCAGCCTGTATAATACACTTTGTAAACATTACAAAGTGTATTATACACTTTGTATGCGGCGATCGCGGGGTTAACATCCCGCCGGCGCTTCCGTATAGCCGGTGGGATGTTGCGGCGGGCGAGCGGTGACAGGCGCCGGTGGAGGATCGCGTCACGGATGACGCGATCGCTCCGCCCATGCCCTTAGAAGGACCGCCGCCTCTGTGGGTGAGCCGGTCCTTCAGGGCTCCACTTCCCGGCCGCCTCTGTGCGTTAGGCGGTCGGGAAGTGGTTAATAGTCTCATTTATAAATTCATAATCCATACCCAGATTGGCATCTGTGCCCTCTCCTCCTAGTTCAATAAAATTATCAAGTAATTCTTGCTCTTCAGCTGTTAGAGGATCAGTTATTTCGACTGGGCTCATCTGATTCATGCAGTTCAAGGCATTCTCAGGCTCATCTCTTGGCGGGTTCTTTTTTTGCTGTATGGCAAAAAACCTTTTTAGAGTAAGGCTTCTTACAAACCTGTGGAGATCCTTGAATAGCTGGAAAGAATTTGGTTGCGCTGTTGGTGCAAAGTTTAAACCTTTTTGTAACAGTGTATAGTCACTTTCTGTAAGCTGGTGCTGGGATAAATTAAAGATTTTTCTGTGGTGGACTTCTTTCCTCCACACTGTTCTGTTTTCTTCCTTTTTTGGTGTTGGACTCTCTTCCCTCCCCGGGTGCCTCGTCTTCTTCTAATTCGAGGTGTCGTTTTATTGCCATCGGGGTGTTGAGTAGCCCTAAAAAATGGGCCGGTGTTGGACGATCCTGTCCTGGATCTCTGTGACCTCCGCATAAGCAACCTTTTCCACCAAAGTTCCATTTAATATACGGTCTTATAACACATTTTACTCTATGTACTATTTTATATATTACTCTGGACATGAATCTACTCAATACTGACTTGATTCTAAAATCCATCCATTTATGCAGATTACATCCCCAGTGTTTGGAACAAATGGATTAGATATTTATATATATTATATATATTTTTTATACATTTTCCACACATTTATTAAATCTAGGTTTTATACATACACCACACCATTTCATATCGAGTCCTAATTTAATATTAATAAGTTTTTTGATTCATTTTTTACAGCAACAGCTGCTTATACATGAACGTATATGTATACACCTCCCATGTACTTTTTAGCGCGTTTCCAGCGCGTTTGTAGCGTTTTTCTATTCCACATAACATATTGTTCCACGTGCAAGAAAGGCTAAGTTAGGCACACACATCAAATGTTTTTTAAAATGTTTTAAACAGTTTAAAAGTAATGTTGGAGATACGGGGTTAATTGGTAGCAACGTGCTGGGCATATCGCTAACTGACGCTTAATGCTCAACTGGTTTTAATGTTATGGATGTGAACTGCCAGCGAGTATGGTTCTGCTGCGACCAGTTTTTAAGCATATATTTATATATTTTTATTTTATTCATATCTTTATTTTTGTAACAAATGTGATAACTTACGCATCGCTATGTTTTTTAAAAAATTTTTTAGTTACATTTATATGTAGCAATTCAAGTTACGTGTTCTGTTGCCAGCATTGCGGCAACTAAATCTTTATTGATCATGATACACAGGTATCCTTCCGCCAATGAGGCGGAACTCACAACCTCAGCCTACTCTTAAGGGCAACCGTCCAGCCGTCGCGTCACCGGAAGAAGGCGTGGTTAAGAGCCGAAACGCGTTGTGACGACAAGACGGCTTGCCGAGAGGAGTAGGAGCCGGCGGTCGACCCCAGTCCACTTGTCTTCCATCGTGCACAGACCCTTGTAGCCCTGGCCAGGCACAGGAGGTGGGAGATACTCGCTGGCGGCCCCCCCACATGTGCATTACTTGCACATTTTTTGTAAGTGCAATTGTTTTTAAGCGTGAGATTGGAGAATAAAGGGTTAATGCACCATAGGAGCGCACCCTTGTTCTTTTGTCTCCAACCAAGCAACACACAGACTTACGCCCAGCATACACATTTTTTTTTCTATCAATCGAGCCGCTGATGGCTCGATTGATAATTTCCGACAGGTCCGATGACCCGCCGGATCGATTCCCGGCTCGATCCCCGCGGGCGGACAATAGCAGGGAATCGAGCGGAAGATAAGGAAGCGCCTGCGGGGACGAGCGGGAATCGATCTGGATGGCCGCGGGGACGCGGCAGGAGTCGATACGACGGCTAATCGAGCCGCCGGTCGACTCGTGTATGCCCAGCATTAGACTCTTCTCATCCCCCCCCCCCCACCAACACACACCACCAACACACAGACTTCTCCTTCCACCCATAACCCCACACCACCAACACACACACTGAGGCACAGGATGGTATCCTCCCCCCAATAAACACACAGACCCCCACCCCCAATAACACTAACAGACACAGAGGAACAGGATGGTTTCCTCTCCCCCCCCCATACCACTAAAGGTCACAGACACCCTCGGTGCTCCACCCTAACCCCCCTCCCCCCACAAAATAGCAGGTAGCAGTAAAAAAAAAAAAAAAAAAAAAAAGTTACTTCACCATACTGCTGTCTCTGTCTGTCACACACGTGTGCAGACAGCTTCAAGACCCCAAAAGTATATACAGGGGGCGGGGCGGAGTTGTAACTACAGACAGACTGAGACAGTGCAGGGCTATCTCCTGAGTCCTACCTACAGGGATGTTTCCTCCGCCTCCTCCCCGCCTGTCACTTCAAAACACATGCCGAGCGGCTGCCTGCCTTAATGGACAAGAGAGGCGTTGGTGGGGCGAAGCTTCTTCCTACCTGTGCTGCACCTGCACGAGTTGCCCTCCTCTCTGTCCCCCTGATCACACCGGCGCAGGCAGGATAATTTCGCCGGTTGGGTCCGGATCAAGCCGCTGCCCACGTTGTTTACATCAGTCAGAGCCTCAGGGGAAGGATCCAGCGGGCAGCAGCAGAGACAGATAATCGCGACGCCCCCCACCGCCTATACACGCAGCAGCTGCTGTCAAGTTGCAGTGCTGCGTGCAGGCATAATTACGGCAGCCGGTGGGCGGGGAGAGCGGCACGTAAGGACTGAATGTGTGTGTCACTAGCCGCCCGCCCCTCACTGTAGTTGGATCATGATACAAAGAGAAGGAGGCGGGCGGCGCTGGCATTAGTGTTGCTTTTTCTGGCTTCCCATTTTAAAGGGACATGATTTAAACCCGCCCCTTGGCCAATCAGGCGCCTGTAGGCACGTGCCTAGTGTGCCTTATGGTAAATCCGGCCCTGCGTACTCTCCATCTCCTCTTGCTCTTCCTCAGTGATGGGACGCAACTCCTCTTCCTCCCCCCAGCCACGAACAATACCACGGGAACGTGGAGCAGCAGAATCCCCCTGTGACGGCTGCCGCGGTTGTTCTTCTTCCGCCGCCTCTTCCTCCTCCACAGAAACACCTTCCTCATCATCATCATCATCAGAGTCTGACTCCTCTCCTTCCCCACATGACTCCTCTTCTTCCTCCTCCTCCTCCCCCCTCTGTGCTGCCGCATGTGTTGTGGAAACATCGGGTTTGGATGTAAATCGCTCCCACGACTCCTGCTGCCATAACTGTTCTCGTTCACGCTCCTCCACAGCTGTATCCACCACTCTACGCACGGCACGCTCCAGGAAGTAGGCGTAGGGGATCAAGTCGCTGATGGTGCCCTCAGCGCGACTCACCAGTTTGGTCACCTCCTCAAAGGGCTCCATGACCCTGCATGCATTTCGCATCAGTGTCCAGTTGTTGGGCCACAACATCTCCATCCTCCCAGATTGTGTCCTTGTACTGTAATGATACAGGTACTGGGTGACGGCTTTCTCCTGGTCTAGCAGGCGAGAGAACATCAGCAGGGTGGATGTGATGATCCGCTCAGCTGGCTGCACAGGCAGACAGCTGTTTGTCCATTCCTCTAGTCTGTGGGCTGCAGGTCTCTGGAACAGAGACCTGTCTTTCCATTGCAAGTTTCTGGTCTGTTCTCTTGCTGGGGAATTTGCATACATTCATTATGCAAATCCCCTACCTGCCTTCTTTGATGACTGGCACTATAAGAGCTTTATGTTTCCCAGAAGGCTTGGCTGGTCATTTCCTTTCCATGGTCTGTTCCTGATGGACACTGCTGGAGTGTCAGCCATTGCTAACTAGTATAGTTAATTCCTGGGGGTTGCTTTAGGCTCCCCTTCTAGCCCAGTCAGGTTGTATTATCTGTATTGCCTGTTCTGTCTTGTCTTGCCTGTTGCCATTGTCCTGTCCCAAAGGTGGTCGACAGGAAATGGTTCTGATCTCTGTTCTTGGAGTATAGCTGGTGCAGCGCTTGCTACCAGCTATCTCTTCTGTTCTGTCTCCTGGGATCGCGCTAGCTACTCTTCGCTAGCGCTGGGGATCCTTCTGTTCTGTCTCCTGGGATCGCGCTAGCTACTTTTCGCTAGCGCTGGGGATCCTTCTGTTCTGTCTTCTGGGATTGCGCTAGCTACTTTTCGCTCGCGATGGGGATCCTTCTGTTCTGCTACTCTGTACCTGGATCGCGCTAGCCACTTTTCGCTAGTGCTGTGGATCCTATCTCTCGCTTGTCCCTGTTTTCGTGTGTCTGTCTTGTCTGCTACGCTTGCTGGAGGCTCGGTGAGGTAACCGTTAAGCAAGCGTTCGCGTCCTCTGTTTCATGTTTGTCTGTCGATGGTTAGTTAGGCGTGCTTGTCTCTATTGTGCTTATCACGTGGAGACCGCGCATAACCGCGTGCACTGTTGCGAATGAGTGCGGTGTTCGCGGTTAGCTAGCGTTTGTTATTTTCCGTATCTCCTTATTGTATTATTTGCTGTGCCTTTGCTACCCTCGTATTCTATTCTGATCTGCCTTGTGTCACGTCTGGCGATCGCACCTCTCGCGATCGCGTTCCTATTTCACATCTGCTGTTGTGTGTGCGCGGTCGCGGGGTGGCGACTGGATTGGCGCACACACATACAACCTGTCCCTTTGCTCGATCTCATTCGCAATCGCCTCTCTTGCGATTGCGTTCTGCGCTTCGTACAATTCCTGTCTGGCACTTGTGGAGGTACAGAGGATTGGTTCCTCTGCACTCCCCAGCGCCATCTGCCGACAGGAATTTCCCTCTACAGGTGCGTAGCACCTTTTGCTGGGTGCCTGCAAATATACGCTTGTGGAGGATTTCCGCCGTGTCAGCGCACGCGTTGTGCGCTGATCACGGAGAAAGTTCCACAATCGTTACAGAATGACCAGCCAAACCCAAAACCCCAGTATAGACGGAATTTCCGATTTGTACGATTTTGTCGAATATGGCTCTTGTACCTTTAAGAGATTTAAAAAACTTGAACCTGAATCAGCAGACGAATTTTTGTCTGAGTGTACAAAACTGTTAGCGAACCCTGAATTCCAATGCACCCCAGTGTCTACCTGGGCCCCCCAAATGGTTTACATTCTGTTGGGGGGCGAAATGTCAATGTGGGCTTATGATGTGTTAGATCATACCATCCTGAGTCAAAGACCCCTGGAATTCTTGGCCTTTTTAATTCACAATTGGCTGAGATTACCTCAATTACCATACCCCCTTAACGAGTTGTTGTCAGCAGCTCAATCAGCTGTTTCATCTACTCTTTCATCCATAAAGCAGCCATCCAAAGCCTCTAAAGGTGCGTACACACATGCGACTATAGTCGTTTGTAACGATCGTTCCCCGATCTTTACCAACGACGATCGTTACAAAAAACGAACCACCGACTATTAAGGCAAACGACGAACGAGCCAAATCGCTACAAAAGTAAGTTCTGTCTCGGCGGATTTTAACCAACGACGATCGTTTGCAAAAGTAGTACATCGTTGGAAACGGTCGTTCATACTAGGCTTGACATGCGCATTTCACTATTTCTCTGTGAAACTTCTCATTTTTATGCGCAAGCGCAATAGGTGCTTTTACGTGATGTAACGTTCGTTCTAACGATCAGATCGTTACACACCTTTTAAAACTATCTTTACATAGGTCGTTCTTTCATCAATTAAAAGTTCGTTCGTCGTTCTCAACGAACGATCGTTGTCGCATGTGTGTACGTAGCATAAGTCTAAACGTAAAAGATCTAGGAAGGCTTCCCAGCTGAAAGATCCGTTGCCCCTAGCAACCACAAATAAAGAGGTTATTTCTGTCAAGTCTGAAATGGGCAAAACCACGCAGTATGATAATGATGTTTATAATGCATCTGCTGATCAGTTTCCAGGTTTTTTGCCCCAATCCAAAGCTTATGTGAATCCTGCTATAGGTAGGATCGCACACTACATTAAAGCAGTTAAAAAATCTGTTCTTGTTCCTGAACTCCACCCCTATGGAGATTATTTGTATACTGGCCTGTTTGAACCCCCATTTGCTTCCTGGGATATTGGGGCCTTGCTGGAAGAATTCGATTTTGATTGGAAAGCCTTTTGCGATTTTTACATCGCAAAAAGCGAAGATGTCTTGAATGCTTGTCTCGATTCTATGTACCTTTTGATTGATTCTGATGAATGTGACGAGTGTGTTGTGGATCTGGTGATGTATGTGTGGCAAATCATTTTGGATGAATTACACACACACCAATTAATTGATCCCAATAAAGAGGTAAAAGATTCCCGTTCCGTTCCTGCTCCAGTTCCATCTGTAGACTGTGCGCACTATGATTGTTCATCCTTTGTGAAGTGTGCATGGGAGCCCCCGTTTGAGAAATGGGAGATCGAGCTCCTGGTCTATGAATTGGAGTGTGATTGGAGATCGTTTTGCAATCATCACCGTTCTAAAAACGAAGCAGTTTTGTATGCGTGCATTGAGTCTGCGTGCACTTTAATCAAGACTAGTGAATGTATCTCTGACTTTGTGACTCCGCTGTTTGACGTGTGGAGAATGATTTTGGATGAACTACATGCGCTTCAATCTGCTAAAAACACATTGTCAGCGGACGATTGTTCCAATCCTCTGGATTTAAAGAAAGCAAGTTTTGAATGCATTCCCTTTCCCAAAGCAACTGAGTGTTTGAAGTCTGAGTGCAAGTCGTTCAGAGCAGTTGCTTGTGTGGAAGTTGAACCAGTGCGGTCTGATGTCGCCACCGCACGTATGGCTGCAAAAGGTCTGTGTGGTCCTGTGTCTAAGGAAGACAGATTTTTTCCCTCAGGTTCTCTAAGATGGTCCGTTTGTGAGCCTGCCATGGGGAAAATTCCTAAGTTATGCAACTTTAAGAAAATTATTGATGTGTCTAATAAAGTTTCTCCTGTTGTTGTCGCCACTTCTTTTGCAAATGAATCTATGTCTTATTCTGTTCGCACCTGTGCAGGCCTGTTGCCTGATGACAGTTGCTCCAGTGTTTCTGTCCTAGATGCCTTGCAGTCTGCTCCGCAGATCGCGGAGGTTTGCGATATGGAAGCGTCAGTTTCGCAACCTAAAGCGATCTTGGATCCGCAAATTTTGCGTTCTGACTCCTCGGATTCGACATTGTTAGCCGAATCTAAGAGTAAGACAGCGCTTCGGTTTTGCGAATCTGATGCTGAAGCTTCTTTGCCTTGTCCAGAGAAGCTTTCTCTGAACCTGCCCTGTACCATGAATGAAGGCATGATGTCCACTTGCATTGACATTTGCGAGTCTGATTCTGAAGAAAGTATTGACTCTCCACCCAGTACTCTGGATGAGTCAATATTGCCTTGTACAATATCTCCTGCCCTGCCCCTAGAGGCTCGTCTAGGTATTGCTGCTATTTTTACCTGTCTTTCTGCAGTTTTGGAGTTGCAAGCTAGTTTGACTGCTACGCAGAGTTCTGGGTGCAGCGAGATTAAAGTTAGGGAGTCAGTGTGTGGTCCAGTGAATATTCCTGTACGTTCCACTCATGATGATGAAATTCAGTCTCAGTTTATGGTGGAACCTTCCCTGGGACATCTGCCCTGTTCTCAAAGTAAAGTTCCAGTTTTGCCCTGTAACATGGATAGTACAGAATCCTTCTTAGACAACTTGAAAAATTATGTTCCTGAGGTCTTGTTTGATGATCTGAAGGTCTCCGAGTTCCTCCCAAAGGGTGCAGAACTTGTAGGAGATGTCTCCTGCCCCCCAGGTCCTTCTGAGGTGTTGCCCACTTCAGTAGGCATTGCTGCCTTGCTGACTACTTTTGCAGCTCTTGTGGAGCTTCATTCATGTGTAGTCAATGATGATATTACAGTTACAGAAAATTCTGAATTTGAGTCCGAGTCTTCTTTTGAAAGACCAGTACCTGTGACCTTTACTCGTGATGATTTTCTGCCCGGTACTGGTTTTGGTCTTGTCGTGTCGGACTCTGAGGTTGGCAGTCCCCTGACATGTCCTGAGGTTTCTCCTGTACTAGTGTACCCCGATGTGCTCTGTGACCCAGAAAGCCCAAGTGTGCCTCGGTTACCAGCGTACTCAGATGCTTCTTCAGTGGAGACATGTTCTGATATAGCCTGCCTGCTTGCATGCCCAGAAGTGGTCCCTGAAAGTCCTGATCTTGATGGGTGTCCTGCTAATTTTGAGTCTGGAATGATCATAGGTTCCATAGGGGTTCTTGGTGGTTCTCCATGTGAGCCTGGTGAGCGTTCTGGCTTCTTGGGATCTCTGTGGAGCTTCAAGGCGTTCTGGGAGATTCCGGGAAAGGTTTTGCTTGGTGCCCTGAATACGATCAGCAATGGCTTTGGTGTTGTAAGGGACAATTCGAACAGGTATTGCGGCAGGTTTGGTATTCTTGGACGCTCCTTGGAAGGTGGTGGGTATTGTCTGGAGGGTGTCGATGGCTTCTTCTCTGGTGTCCACATGGGTGTTACGCTGAGACTTGTAGTGCTGATGGGCATGTTGCGGTGGCTTCTGCTTCCAATGAGGTCGGTTTCGGATGGACTAACTCTGGAATTGGGCCTTGTCGGGCTGTCCCGACCTTCATGAGTCTTCAGTTAGAGTTTTGTGATGATACCAGTTTTGAGGGATGTCTGGAATCCATCCCTAGAGGGGGGGGGGGGGGGGGGTACTGTGATGATCCACTCAGCTGGCTGCACAGGCAGACAGCTGTTTGTCCATTCCTCTAGTCTGTGGGCTGCAGGTCTCTGGAACAGAGACCTGTCTTTCCATTGCAAGTTTCTGGTCTGTTCTCTTGCTGGGGAATTTGCATACATTCGTTATGCAAATCCCCTACCTGCCTTCTTTGATGACTGGCACTATAAGAGCTTTATGTTTCCCAGAAGGCTTGGCTGGTCATTTCCTTTCTATGGTCTGTTCCTGATGGACACTGCTGGAGTGTCAGCCATTGCTATCTAGTATAGTTATTTCCTGGGGGTTGTTTTAGGCTCCCCTTCTAGCCCAGTCAGGTTGTATTATCTGTATTGCTTGTTCTGTCTTGTCTTGCCTGTTGCCATTGTCCTGTCCCAAAGGTGGTCGACAGGAAATGGTTCTGATCTCTGTTCTTGGAGTATAGCTGGTGCAGCGCTTGCTACCAGCTATCTCTTCTGTTCTGTCTCCTGGGATCGCGCTAGCTACTTTTCGCTAGCGCTGGGGATCCTTCTGTTCTGTCTCCTGGGATCGCGCTAGCTACTTTTCGCTAGCGCTGGGGATCCTTCTGTTCTGTCTTCTGGGATTGCGCTAGCTACTTTTCGCTAGCGCTGGGGATCCTTCTGTTCTGCTACTCTGTACCTGGATCGCGCTAGCCACTTTTCGCTAGTGCTGTGGATCCTATCTCTCGCTTGTCCCTGTTTTCGTGTGTCTGTCTTGTCTGCTACGCTTGCTGGAGGCTCGGTGAGGTAACCGTTAAGCAAGTCCTCTGTTTCATGTTTGTCTGTCGATGGTTAGTTAGGCGTGCTTGTCTCTATTGTGCTTATCACGTGGAGACCGCGCATAACCGCGTGCACTGTTGCGAATGAGTGCGGTGTTCGCGGTTAGCTAGCGTTTGTTATTTTCCGTATCTCCTTATTGTATTATTTGCTGTGCCTTTGCTACCCTCGTATTCTATTCTGATCTGCCTTGTGTCACGTCTGGCGATCGCACCTCTCGCGATCGCGTTCCTATTTCACATCTGCTGTTGTGTGTGCGCGGTCGCGGGGTGGCGACTGGATTGGCGCACACACATACAACCTGTCCCTTTGCTCGATCTCATTCGCAATCGCCTCTCTTGCGATTGCGTTCTGCGCTTTGTACAATTCCTGTCTGGCACTTGTGGAGGTACAGAGGATTGGTTCCTCTGGACTCCCCAGCGCCATCTGCCGACAGGAATTTCCCTCTACAGGTGCGTAGCACCTTTTGCTGGGTGCCTGAAAATATACGCTTGTGGAGGATTTCCGCCGTGTCAGCGCACGCGTTGTGCGCTGATCACGGAGAAAGTTCCACAATCGTTACAGTGGAATTCCAGCGAGTGGGGCTATCGCAAATCAGGCGTCTCACCAGCAAGTTGTTTCTACGCTGAATGTCCGCAAAACGTGCCATGGCCGTGTAATAGCGCCTGAAATGCCCACACAACTTCCTGGCCTGCTTCAGGACATCCTCTAAGCCTGGGTACTTGGACACAAATCTTTGCACGACCAGATTCAGCACGTGCCATGCAGGGTACATGTGTCAGCTTTCCCAAATTAAACGCGGAAATGAGATTGCTGCCGTTGTCACACACCACGTTGCCGATCTCAAGCTTGTGCAGGGTCAGCCATTGCTCCACCTGTTTGTTAAGAGCAGCCAGGAGAGCTGCTCCAGAGTGCCTCTCCGCTTTGAGGCAAGACATGTCTAACACTGCGTGACACCGTCGTACCTAGCATGCAGCATAGGCCCTGGAGTGCGGGGGCTGTGTAGCTGGAGAGGAGATCGTGGCACCAGCCAAGGAGGAGGAGGAGGATGACGACAGTGAAGAGGTGGTAGCAGGCGGAGAGGAGGTGGCTGGAGGCCTGCCTGCAAGCTATGGAGGTGTGACAAGTCGGTCCGCTGCGCAGCCATGTACTCCCTACTTGCTGCCATTGGTCACTAGGTTGACCCAATGGGCTGTGTACGTAATGTAGCGTCCCTGCCCGTGCTTGGCAGACCAGGCATCCGTGGTCAGATGGACCCTTGACCCAACGCTCTTCGCAATAGATGACACCACTTGCCTCTCAACTGCACGGTACAGTTTGGGTATGGCCTTTTGTGAAAAATAATTGCGCCCTGGTATCTTCCACTGCGGTGTACCAATGGCCACAAACTTACGGAAAGCCTCCGACTCCTCCAGCTTCTATGGTAATAGCTGGCGAGCTAATAGTTCCGCCATGCCAGCTGTCAGACGCCGGGCAAGAGGGTGACTGGCAGACATTTGCTTCTTATGGTCAAATACTTCCTTTACGGACAGCTGGGTACTGCTGTGGGCAGAGGAGAAGGAACCGCTCAAGGGAAGAGGCGGTGTGGAGGAGGGTGACTGTGAAGGTGCAAGGGAGAAAGCGGATGGAGACAATGCACCTGAAGGAGTAAGAGGAGAAGGAGGGTTGCTTGTCTTTTGGGTGCTGCTTTTCCTCAGGTGTTCTTGCCATAGCTGCCATAGCTTCGTAAGGCACTTGTCCCTACGTGAGAGTTGGCCTTTCCACGGCTCAATTTTTGCTGGCAGAGAGAACAGATGGCTTTGCTCCGATCTGAGACACACATTTTAAAAAATGTCCAAACCGCTGAGCCCCCCTGGGGTGATGGCGCTACGGTGGCATCAGCAGCTGATGTTGAAGGGCATGTTGGCTGGCTGTCCATAGCTGGCGATTCATGGCGCCGGACACTGCCCCCAGCGGTTTCTGAGGATGAGCTCCCTCTGCTTCTATCATGGAGTTGTCTCCTCCTACTCCTCTCTGACTCCCCCTCTGAACTGTCCCCCTGGTCATCTCCTCTACTGGAAACATACGGGGCATCCGTATAATCGTCATCATAATCCTCCTGTCCAGCTTCGCGTTCCTCAGACACCTCCTCAACTGCACCAACTTCAGGTGGTTTATCATCCCCCTCCTCACACGTTACGTCCATACTATTGCCACCTAACTCAGACGTATGAGGTGGTGTACCTGCGCCTTCTTCTTGTTGTTGCAGTAGTGGCTGTGAATCAGTGATTTCACCACCACCAAATAACTCCTGCGAAGTGTCAAATGCAGCGGATGTGGTGCTTGTTGTAGCACTGGTGGCTGCGGGAGATGAGGTCACGGTGTTCTGTGTTAAATACTCAAGCACGTCCTCACAATTTTGGGAAGTGATGGCACGTGCCTCCCTCTGAGCACGGTATTTTGGGCCAGGTCCGCACGAAATCACAGTAACACCACCTCGCACAGACCTGCCGGTGCCTGGTGGCCTTTCTCTGGGTCTGCCTCTACCTCTTCCTCTACTTGGTTTGTCCATTTTGTCCATCTCGGGGGGATGCTAGGTATATGCAGTGAGCTGGGTTCACTCAACACAACAGGTAGTTAGATGCAGTGAGGTGGGTTCACTGAACAGTAAAGGTAGTTAGATGCAGTGAGGTGGGTTCACTGAACAGTAAAGGTACTTAGATGCAGTGAGCTGGGTTCACTGAACACAACAGGTAGTTAGATGCAGTGAGCTGGGTTCACTGAACACCACAGGTAGTTAGATGCAGTGAGGTGGGTTCACTCAACAGTAAAGGTAGTTATATGCAGTGAGGTGGGTTCACTCAACACAACAGCTAGGTATATGCAGTGAGGTGGGTTCACTGAACACAACAGGTAGTTAGATGCAGTGAGCTGGGTTCACTCAACACAACAGGTAGTTAGATGCAGTGAGGTGGGTTCACTCAACAGTAAAGGTAGTTATATGCAGTGAGGTGGGTTCACTCAACACAACAGGTATTTAGATGCAGTGAGGTGGGTTCACTGAACAGTAAAAGTAGTTATATGCAGTGAGTTGGGTTCACTCAACACAACAGGTAGTTAGATGCAGTGAGGTGGGTTCACTCAACAGTAAAGGTAGTTATATGCAGTGAGGTGGGTTCACTCAACACAACAGGTAGTTAGATGCAGTGAGGTGGGTTCACTCAACAGTAAAGGTAGTTATATGCAGTGAGGTGGGTTCACTCAACACAACAGCTAGGTATATGCAGTGAGGTGGGTTCACTGAACAGTAAAGGTAGTTAGATGCAGTGAGATGGGTTCACTGAACACTACAGGTAGTTAGATGCAGTGAGATGGGTTAACTCAACACAAAGCTAGGTATATGCAGTGATGTGAGTAAACACAACAGGTACTGGGTATATGCAGTACTGGGTAGTCACTGAATGTGCTGGGCTGCTGGCAGTGGCACACACACTATGAATTAGCAAGGCTGTGCATGCAACAAAAGTGTCAGTTTGACACACAGAAAAAAAAAGTACAGGATTAGCTCTGAAAAGAGCTGTTGAGGGGTGCTATAAAAGCAATAATAATCAACCAGGAGCAAGCTAAGCAGCCAAGAACCTAACTAATCTGTCCCTAGGAGAACAAGTCTGCAGCAGCTGTCCCTAGTCTGTCTCTAGCTAGCCTGCCTTATATAAGGGGGGGGGGAGGTGGGGCTCCAGGGCTTAGTGTAGCCTGAATGGCTACAATGTGCCTGCTGACTGTGATGCAGACGGTCAAAGTTGACCCTCATAGTGCATTGTGGGGCGAATCGAACTTCTGTTAAAGTTCGCCAGGTGCAGGCGAACGCGAACCACCAAAGTTCGCCTGGAACCGTTCGCCGGTGAACCGTTCGCTACATCTCTATTATAGAACCACCTTTTGCTGCAATTACAGCTGCCAGTCTTTTAGGGTATGTCTCTACCAGCTTTGCACATCTAGAGACTGAAATCCTTGCTCATTCTTCTTTGCAAAACAGCTCCAGCTCAGTCAGATTAGATGGACAGCGTTTGTGAACAGCAGTTTTCAGATCTTGCCACAGATTATCGATTGGATTTAGATCTGGACTTTGACTGGGCCATTGTAACACATAGATATGTTTTGTTTTAAACCATTCCATTGTTGCCTTGGCGTTATGTTTAGGGTCATTGTCCTGCTGGAAGGTGAACCTCCGCCCCAGTCTCAAGTCTTTTGCAGTCTCTAAGAGGTTTTCTTCCAAGTTTGCCCTGTATTTGGCTCCATCCATCTTCCCATCAACTCTGACCAGCTTCCCTGTCCCTGCTGAAGAGATGCTCGGGGGAAGCATGATGCTGCCACCACCATATTTGACAGTGGGGATGGTGTGTTCAGAGTGATGTGCAGTGTTAGTTTTCTGCCACACATAGCGTTTTGCATTTTGGCCAAAAAGTTCCATTTTGGTCACATCTGACCAGAGCACCTTCTTCCACATGGTTGCTGTGTCCCCCACATGGCTTGTGGCAAACTGCAAACAGGACTTCTTATGCTTTCTGTTAACAATGCCTTTCTTCTTGCCACTCTTCCATAAAGGCCAACTTTGTACAGTGCATGACTAATAGTTGTCCTATAGACAGAGTCTCCCACCTGATCTGTAGATCTCTGCAGCTCATCCAGAGTCACCATGGGCCTCTTGACTGCATTTCTGATCAGCACTCTCCTTGTTTGGCCTGTGAGTTTAGGTGGATGGCCTTGTCTTGGTAGGTGTACAGTTGTGCCATACTCCTTCCATTTCTGAATGATCGCTTGAACAGTGCTCCGTGGGATGTTCAAGGCTTTGGGAATTTTTTTGTAGCCTAAGCCTGCTTTAAATTTCTCAATAACTTTGTCCCTGACCTGTCTTGTGTGTTCTTTGGACTTCACGGAGTTGTTGCTCCCAATATTCTCGTAGACAACCTCTGAGGCCCTCACAGAGCAGCTGTATTTGTACTGACATTAGATTACACACAGGTGCACTCTATTTAGTCATTAGCACTCATCAGGCAATGTCTATAGGCAACTGACTGCACTCAGATCAAAGGGGGCCGAATAATTATGCACACACCACTTTGCAGTTATTTATTTGTAAAAAGTGTTTGGAATCATGTATGATTTTCGTTCCACTTCTCACGTGTACACCACTTTGTGTTGGTCTTTCATGTGGAATTCCAATAAAATTGATTCATGTTTGTGGCAGTAATATGACAAAATGTGGAAAACTTCAAGGGGGCCGAATACTTTTGCAACCCACTGTATGTACTCCAATAAACCACTGTATGTACTCCAGTTAGTCAGTTGTTCGTAGTTTCATTGATAGCTGTAAATTGTAATTTACTAGGAAATCATATCTATTGTGTATTCATCTGTGTACCGACTTTTGCCTGTCTTTTGACTCTGCTATTGCCTGACGATTCTGTCTTCCTAGTCCTGTCCTTGCGAGGTGACCATTGCTGCGGTTGCTATTGGCTACCTCACTCCAGTCTGTCTTGTCTCATTTGTGAATGGTTGCTGTCACTGAGGCAGTGACTAGATTAGCAAGCATTCATTCTGTCAGTCTCTGTCCTTATTTCTCAGTGTTGGACAATTGTCGCTCAGCGCTGCTGTCGCACTGAGCAAACCATTGTTAAGTGTAATTTGTGGTTGCTCGGAGCTGCGTTCGCTCTGCACGCCACATCTCCTGCTGGGGTCACTCTGTCTCCTCCTCCAGTGCATTCACATTATACCCTGAGACTTCATAGTTTTATGCCTTGCTTGCGTTTTGCGTGTGTGTCTTTTTTACGTCAGGATGTGCATTGCGCGCTGACCGTGGAGGATACACCACCAAGCGATACATTATGATGGGCCAGACACAAATCCCCATTGTGGAGGAGACCTCCAGCAAAAATGACACTGTTAATTATGGTTCATGTTCCTTTAAGAGATTTGCAAAATTTAACCCTGAAACAGAAAAGGAGTTTTTGTCTGAATACACTAGGTTTCTAGCTAATCCTGAACTTCAAACCACTCCAGTTTCTACCTGGGCTCTCCAGATAGCTTATATCCTGTTTAAAGGGGACCTGTTTAACTGGGCTTATGATGTTTTGAATTACAGCAACCTGAAAGAAAAACCTTTAGAATTTCTAGCCTTTGTGATCCATAACTGGCTGAGAATATCTCCTTTGCCTTACCCTCTTAATGAGCTCATGTCAGCTAGTCAATCAGTTTTTCTTCATCTTTGAAAAAGTCACCAAAAGCTGCTAAGCCTAAAATTTCAAATAGAGCTAAACGGAAAATATCCAGAAAAGTTTTCCAGCCTATAGTTTCGGTACCCATAGCAACAGCATATGAGAAGTCTAAGTCTGTGAAATCTGTAACTCTGTTATCCATGGCAACCAGACCTTTGTTTCTCAGCAGTGGGTTGAGAAGTTCCATTTATGATCCGTGATGGTGAAAATCCCTAGACAATTTTATCTTGTTAGGAAATCTGCCAATCTACTGCTAAATGAATCTATCCATGTTCCTGTCCCAGCTCCACCTGCAAACTGTGCTCAGTATGAATGCTCAGCTTTTGTCGAGAGTGCATGGGAGCCCCCGTTTGAGAGTTGGGAGATTGAAGCTCTGGTTTTTGAATTGGAGAGTGATTCAGAGTCGTTTTGTGATTATTACTGTAAGGCTTGGTGGTGTATTCTCCACAGTCAGCATGCAACGCATGAGCTGGCGTGGAGGAGGTACACACACTAGCACCAGGAAACAGGCTATCCCTAGTATAGTGGAGGGGAGGACTGACTCCAATAGGAGATTGTGGCGCACAGAGCCGGTGCAGATCTGACAGCCACAAACAATGCTTTCGTAATAACGTCTCAGCGCAAAGTAGCGCTGAGCGCACAAACCAGAACTGAGGAGATCAGGACAGGTAGACAGAATGAACGCTTGCTAGCCAGCGGCTACTTAGCGACAGCAAGCGTCCAAAACCAGACAGACTGGAATGAGGCAGCCAATGCGCTGCGGCGATGGCGTGCCTCACAAAGACAGGACAGGACAGTCAGAAAATAGCAGGATTAAGATAGATAAACGTAACACAGATAAATATACAATAAGTATGTTTTCCTAGCGTATTACAATTACAGCTATCAATGAAACTATTTGTAAGGTCTGACTAACATATGTATATATCGGCAATGAACCGATATATGACATAAGCAGGAACGCTGACTAGGAATGGAGTAACGCAGGGAACAGGACTCAGAAGGATTCGCTATCTCTTCGCAGAGATGAACGCAATCCACAAACGGTAACAGAACAGGATTCAGAAGGATTCGTTATCTCTTCGCAGAGATGAACGCAATCCACAAACAGTAACAGAACAGGATTCAGAAGGATTCGTTATCTCTTCGCAGAGATGAACGCAATCCACAAACAGGACCAGGAACAGGATAACTAGCTCAGCACGGGTGTTCACGGTACGCGCAAACTACCAAAACGTGCTGGAAAACTGACTAACTGAACACAGGAAATAAACAGTTCGTGTACGTATATATCAGCAACACTGATATATTAACGTAACACAAATACAAGGAAAATAATAAACGTGCTGGTATGCATATATATTGGCAATGAACCAATATATGATGCAAAGACCAGCAAAGTATCTTTAACAAGAAACACGATCGGGGGCTAAAGCGACAGCAAGACAGGCTTAAGCTGAAGCTATGAAAACCCAAGGAAACCCTGCAGGAAGCAGATCTTTATACTGAGGTCATCCAATGGGAGCAGACATGCAGATTCCCACACAGGTGAATGATAATCAGTCACAAGCTGACAGCAGGGAAAGACAGACAAAGCTATGCAACTTGCATGGAAATAGATCAGAACTGCCTGAGCTGCAGCACTAATACTTCCAGTAATAGCTGCTGCAGCAGCGATCATTACAGTACCCCCGCCTTTAAAAGTGGATTCCAGACGCTTTTCAAAACTGAAATTTCCAACAAAACAGTCTGACTGATAATTCATGATGACCGGGACAGCCCGGCAAGACCGAATTCCAGAATCAGTCCCCACAAGACTGGACCCATCAGAACCAGAACCTACAGAACCATGCCCATCAGTACTACAAGCCCCAGTGTGACACCCATCAGAACCATGATTTCCAGAAGAAAGCCCTCCGAAACTCCCTGAGCGATACCCACCGCCTTCCAGGAACAGTTCAGAAACGCCAAAGCCTTTGCAATGCCCACCGGTACTGTCTTTACCAACACAAAACCCACTGTTGAACCAGTCCAAGGCACCAGGACAAGTTTTCTCAGAGACCTCCCAGAACACCTTGAAGCTCCAAAGAGATCCCCATAGGTCAGAATGCCCCTTAGGCTCACATGGAGAACTATCAAGAACCCCTATGGAACCTAGGGCAATTCCCGAGTCAGGGCCACAAGGACAAACATCAATATCAGGGCTTTCAGGGACCAGAACCATCTCTGGGCATGCAGGCAGACTGGCAATATCAGAACGTGTTCCCACTAAGGAAGCATCAGAGCACGCTAACACCTTAGACACACTTGGGCATTCTGGCACACAAAGAACATCTGGGCACACCGGCACAAGAGAAACCTCTGGGCATGTCAAGGAACTGTGAGCCTCAGGGTCAGCCAAGACAGGACCAAAACCAGGACTGGCCAAAAAAAAATCATCATGACTAAACTTCGCAACTACTGGACTTTTACACGAGAATGCTGGATCAGACTTAGATGTCGCTGATTCCAGCAAAGTCAGTAACAAATCAGATTCAGGGGCACTAACAAGACAGGACAAATCTTCTGATGTATGCACTGAACCAGACAGGGACTCCACAACTACCTCTGGACTGGACAGAGACTCATTTAATACACTGGATTGGAGCTCATGAGGCGCTGCAGAACAAGTCAGTATTGCAGCAGCCCCCACTGGACTAGGCAAAACTGAGGAATTCCCTGGACAGGAAGGGAACTCTGGAACCTCTGCCACAGCGGCCAGAGAACCAGAATCTTTCAGGATACAGGGCTGGGTTTCAGGAACACTCATCAGACCGGACTGAAATTCTGAGATTTCTATTATTTTGACCAGAGAATCAGAATTATCCATGTTACAGGGAAATACTTCTGAAACATTCAGAGGACAGGGCTGGAGTTCCTCGGCTGTTACAACACTGGAGAGGGACTCAACATTGGTTAAATCAGACTGTGTACAGGGCAAGGTATCTGACACACTTGCTGACGAGGACAATATTTCAATGGCTTCTGCTTTGCTGGGCAGAAATTCATCAAGTTTTATTAGAGCAGACTTTAATTCCAAAACAGCTGCTAGACAAGTGAATATTACTGCAACACCAACTGAGGTAAGCAGTGCTTCAGCCTCCTCTGCTAGAGGGTTTAAAGTATCCAAAGTACTGGGTGAAGCATAAGACTCTGCGACCACAGCTTCACTGGACAGGATCACTGAACAGTCCATATTGCAGGGCAAAACCATGGAAGCACCTGCTGGACAGCATAATGATTCTGTGACCTGAGTTTCATTGGAGAGATCTACTGCACAATTCATGGTACAGGGCAAATTTATTGGAAAATTTTCTGAACAAGGTAATAATTCTGCGATTTCAGGTTCACATAGCAGATGCTCTGAGCTATTCACGAAACTAGAGCGAGGTGTAGAAACAGGAAGATCAAGACACAATGTTTGCGCATCTGAATCACCATTCATTTGTAAAATTGGAAAATTCAGATGCTGGGGTTCTGAGTTTACTAGACAGGATTGCTGGGACTCGGAAACTGATGCAGTGCACCTACTGGCATCTGCTGGATCAGACAGGAGTTGAACTTTATTAACACAGGTAATTTCTGCAGAAGTGTTTGCAGAGACAGGCAAGATTTTTCTGGTGTCTGTTTCACTAAACAAAGGGTCATGAGTACTGGCTAGACTGGACTCGGAAGTCAGCAGGACCTCTGGATTCTCTGCTGAGAAATTTGCGCAGGGCAAGGTTAAGAATGTATCAGTGGCTTCTGTTTTACTGGGAAGTAACACTGAGTTATCCCTGGTACAGGGTGGAATTGCAGGAACTTCAATTTCACACAAAAAGAGCTCCGAATCACCTGCTGAATCAGCCAAAGGTGCTGAAGCAGGCGGGTCAGAACGCCAAATTTGCGAATTCGGAGTCACATAAAAATCATCCAAAATCAGTTCCCACACATCAATCAAGGGAGCCACACAGTCATACCTACACACACCAGCCTCTATTAGGTTATAGGCTGACTTAATGCATGCGTTCAATACCATTTCACTTTTTGCACTGTAAAATTGACAAAATGAACTTGAATCATTCTTCCATTCACAGACCAGGGCTTCCATCTCTCCCCTCTCGAATGGAGGATCCCATGCATACTTAACAGCGAAACATTTAGGCTGATCACAGTCTGCAGATATGATTGTGGCAGGCACATGTATAGGGTTAATTAGCAGGTGATTGGCAGATTCCTTATTCTTAAGAATTTCCAATACCTGTAGCAAGTGTTGAACTGTAGTGTATGCAAACTTCCCTTGGTTCACAAATAAGTTGATTTGTTCAATACTCTGTAATATCTCATCATAATCATACTCAGATAATTCTTTTAAACAAAAATCTTTATTTTCCCTAGCCAGGGAGGAAAGTTCATTAGTAGTTTCATAAGTCCATTTAACTCCCCTGAAAGACAATTGCATTTCATTATCTGTTAATGGCAGAATCTCATTATAGGTCTCAGTCGCTAAGGATAATGATTCTGCAGATTGGACACGTTTCTTAGAACGTTTGCGTTTTGCCTTTGACCTTGCGGTTTTTGGTGATTTATTCAAAGCTGCAGGAAAATTATCAGTAACACTTTCTGCTTGCTGCTCATTCTTGCAAGCAATTGAAGGAGCAGCTGATTGGCCTGCTGCCAGGAGTTCATTAAGAGGAAAAGGCAATGGATCTATGCGCAACCAGTTATGGATCACAAACGCTAGAAATTCCAGCGGTCTATCTTTCAAATCGGAATGATTGAGAACATCAAATGCCCACTGGAATAATTCCCCTTTAAACAAAATATAACTTAGTTGGAGTGCCCAGGTTGAAACAGGAGTCGCTTGGAGATCAGGATTGGTCAGGAACCTGGCACATTCAGAGAAAAACTCATTTTCTGTTTCAGAGCTAAGTTCTTCAAATTTTTTAAAGGAACAGGAACCATAATTAACAGTGTCATACTTTCTGGGAATCCCCCCCACAATGGGGATTGGTAATGGGGTTTTCATAATGTAAGGCTTGGTGGTGTATTCTCCACAGTCAGCATGCAACGCATGAGCTGGCGTGGAGGAGGTACACACACTAGCACCAGGAAACAGGCTATCCCTAGTATAGTGGAGGGGAGGACTGACTCCAATAGGAGATTGTGGCGCACAGAGCCGGTGCAGATCTGACAGCCACAAACAATGCTTTCGTAATAACGTCTCAGCGCAAAGTAGCGCTGAGCGCACAAACCAGAACTGAGGAGATCAGGACAGGTAGACAGAATGAACGCTTGCTAGCCAGCGGCTACTTAGCGACAGCAAGCGTCCAAAACCAGACAGACTGGAATGAGGCAGCCAATGCGCTGCGGCGATGGCGTGCCTCACAAAGACAGGACAGGACAGTCAGAAAATAGCAGGATTAAGATAGATAAACGTAACACAGATAAATATACAATAAGTATGTTTTCCTAGCGTATTACAATTACAGCTATCAATGAAACTATTTGTAAGGTCTGACTAACATATGTATATATCGGCAATGAACCGATATATGACATAAGCAGGAACGCTGACTAGGAATGGAGTAACGCAGGGAACAGGACTCAGAAGGATTCGCTATCTCTTCGCAGAGATGAACGCAATCCACAAACGGTAACAGAACAGGATTCAGAAGGATTCGTTATCTCTTCGCAGAGATGAACGCAATCCACAAACAGTAACAGAACAGGATTCAGAAGGATTCGTTATCTCTTCGCAGAGATGAACGCAATCCACAAACAGGACCAGGAACAGGATAACTAGCTCAGCACGGGTGTTCACGGTACGCGCAAACTACCAAAACGTGCTGGAAAACTGACTAACTGAACACAGGAAATAAACAGTTCGTGTACGTATATATCAGCAACACTGATATATTAACGTAACACAAATACAAGGAAAATAATAAACGTGCTGGTATGCATATATATTGGCAATGAACCAATATATGATGCAAAGACCAGCAAAGTATCTTTAACAAGAAACACGATCGGGGGCTAAAGCGACAGCAAGACAGGCTTAAGCTGAAGCTATGAAAACCCAAGGAAACCCTGCAGGAAGCAGATCTTTATACTGAGGTCATCCAATGGGAGCAGACATGCAGATTCCCACACAGGTGAATGATAATCAGTCACAAGCTGACAGCAGGGAAAGACAGACAAAGCTATGCAACTTGCATGGAAATAGATCAGAACTGCCTGAGCTGCAGCACTAATACTTCCAGTAATAGCTGCTGCAGCAGCGATCATTACAATTACATTGCTAAGAGTGAAGCAGTTTTGAATGCATGCATTGAGTCTGCTTATAATTTAATAAAAACTGGTGTATGTGTATATGACTTTGTGATTCCGTTGATTGACGTGTGGGAAATGATTTTGGATGAACTACATGCACTTCAATCAGCTGATACCAGTGGAAGCACACTGTCAGTTGGGGACTGTTCTAGCTCTTCAGTTCCTGAGACTCAGCAATCCAGTCTGGTGACCTCAGAGCCCCTGTCTCTGAGTTTTCCAGTTTCACAACTGAACTTGACTCCAGATTCGCAAATTTGGCGTTCTATTCCTCCTGCTTCAGCACTTTTGGCTGATTCAGTGAATGATTCAGAGCTCCTGCTATGTGAAACTGAAGCTCCTGAATCCTTGTCTTGTCTAGTAAATGTTCCTGTAATTTTACCCTGTACCATGGATAACTCAGTGTTTCTTTCCAGTAAGACTGAAGCCACAGATACTTCTTTAGTCTTGCCCTGCACACATTTCTCAGCAGAGGACTCAGAAGTCCTGACTTCTGTTGATATTGCAGTAATACTCACCTATTTATCAGCCATCTTAGAATTACAGTCTACTTTAGCCAGTACTCATGATTCTCTGCACAGTGAAACAGTAACCAAAGAATCATTGCCCGCTTCAGCAAACACTTCTGTGGAGTTAACCTGTGTTGATAAAGTTCAGTCCCTGTCCGTTGCAGAGACACCCATGAAACTCCAGCCCTGTCCCCTGAATGTTTCAGAAGTCTTGCCCTGTAACATAGATGGTTCTGACCCATTGGTGAATTTAACAGAGACCTCAGAAATTCGATCTTGTTTCACGTATTCTCCTGAAGTCGTGTCTTGTATTATGGAGAATTCTGATTCTCCATCCAGCGTGGCAGAGGTTCCAGGATTACTTTCCTGCCTCCCAAGTTCCTCAGAAGTGTGGCCCACTTCAGTGGGCATTGCTGTAGTACTGACCACTTTGGCAGCTCTTTTGGAGCTCCAGTCGAGTGTAGCTAATGATGAATCTCTGTTTAGTCCAGAAGAAGTCACAGAGACCCCACATATACCTGAAAAATTGTCCTGTCCTGTTAGTATCTCTGAAAATGTCTTGTCATTAGTCCTAGTTGAGTCAATGAATTTCAAGTCTGATTCTGAGTCACTTTGTGAAAACCCAGTGGTTGAGACTGTTGGTCATGATGGTTCCTTGCCCTGTTCTGGTCCTGGTCTGGCGGTGACAGTTTCAGAGGTCCACGGGTCTCCAGCGTGCTCTGAAGTTACTCTTGTGCCAGTGTGCCCAGACGTGCTCCGTGAGTCAGGTTGCCCAGATGTGCCCTGTGTGTTAGTGTGCTCTGATGTTCCCCTGGTGGTGCCGAGTCCAGATGGTGTCGGTAGTGCCACATGTCCTGATACGGTTCTGATTCCTGAAAACTCTGATCGAGACAGTTGTCCACGTGAGTCTGGTCTGGGAATTTCTCTGAGTACCATTGGGGGTCTTGATAGATCACCATGTGACCTTCAGGGATGTTCTGATCGCTTAGAGTCTCTTTGGAACTTAAAAGTGTTCTGGGAGATCTCTGAGAAATCTTGCCTTGGTACTTTGGACTGGTTCGACAATGAGTGTTGTTTTGGAAAGGACAGTTCCAGTGGGCATGGCTCTGAAAGGTTCAGGATCTTTGGACATTGCCTAGGGGACTATGGGTATCACACCAGGGGTTTCGGTGGGCGTTGCTCTGGAAATCACGGGTCTGACGGGTGTTACACTAAAACTTGTTGTGCTGATGGGCATGGCCTTATGGGTTCTGTAAAATATATTCCTAGTCTTGTTAATTCTAGTTCAGTTACTTGTGGAGCTACGTTTATATATTTCCCACGGGGACATATATACGCACTCCTTCTAGTGCAGAATATTTGTATTGTTTGTATTGCCTTGTTTGTTCACTGTATTGCTCCAGTCCAGATCTAGCTAGTCTTTTGCTTATGTTATATATTGGTTCATCGCCAATATATACATATGCTAGTCAGCGTTTCTTATTTACTTTGTATTCGTGCTACGGTGATATAACAGTGCCGATGATATATACGTACTCGAATTGTTGATATCCTGTGTTTCACTAATCAGTTCGCAGCTTCTTGAGCTACATCATATATGGTGGAACTCGCCATATATATGTACTCCAGTTAATCAGTTGTTTGTAGTTTCATTGATAGCTGTAAATTGTAATTTACTAGGAAATCATATCTATTGTATATTTATCTGTGTACCGACTTTTGCCTGTCTTTTTGACTCTGCTATTGCCTGACGATTCTGTCTTCCTAGTCCTGTCCTTGCGAGGTGACCATTGCTGCGGTTGCTATTGGCTACCTCACTCCAGTCTATCTTGTCTCATTTGTGAATGCTTGCTGTCACTGAGGCAGTGAATAGATTAGCAAGCGTTCATTCTGTCAGTCTCTGTCCTTATTTCTCAGTGTTGGACAATTGTCGCTCAGCGCTGCTGTCGCACTGAGCAAACCATTGTTAAGTGTAATTTGTGGTTGCTCGGAGCTGCGCTCGCTCTGCGCGCCACATCTCCTGCTGGGGTCACTCTGTCTCCTCCTCCAGTGCATTCGCACTATACCCTGAGACTTCATAGTTTTATGCCTTGCTTGCGTTTTGCGTGTGTCTCTTTCACGTCAGGATGTGCATTGCGCGCTGACCGTGGAGGATACACCACCAAGCGTTACAATTATATTCAGGTCTGAGGACTGAGATGGCTATTCCAGAACATTCTACTTGTTCCTCTGCATTAATGCCTTAGTGGATTTTGAGCAGTGTTTAGGGTCATTGTCCTGTTGAAAGATCCAGCCCCGACGCAGCTTAAGCTTTGTCACTAATTCCTGCACATTGGTCTCCGGAATCTGCGGATACTGAGTGGAATCCATGCATCTCTCAACTTTGACAAGATTCCTAGTCCCTGCACTGGCCACACAGCCCCACAGCCCAACAGCATGATGGAACCACCACCATATTTTACTGTAGGTAGCAGGTGTTTTCCTTGGAATGCTGTGTTCTTTTTCCTCCATGCATAACGCCCAATGGCCTCAATTCACTAAGCTTATCTCCTGTCTTTAATAACGTTTCTAGAGTTGTTACCATGGTGATAAGGCATGTAGTATTCAGGAAACATTTTACCTCAGGCAAACCTAAAGTTAACTCTTCTGTCTTTAAGCTAACTCTCCAATCCTTAAAATAACTCCAGAGTTAAAGACAGGCTGTTAATTAAGTGCATGTGAAAATAACTACAGAGGAGGTAAATTAACTACAGAGGAGGTAAAGTAAGGAATGAAGAGATAAGATAACTCTCTTACTGTTTGGAGGTAAGTTTTCTCTTGCCTTATTATCTCCAGCATGATCTTAGTGAATTAAGGCCCTTGTTATGCCCAAATAACTCAATTTTAGTTTCATCAGTTCACAGCACCTTATTCAAAAATGAAGCTGGCTTGTCCAAATGTGCTTTAGCTTACCTCAAGCGGCTCTGTTTGTGCTGTGGGCGGAGAAAAGACTTCCTCTGCATCACTCTCGCATACAGCATCTCCTTGTGTAAAGTGCGCCGCATGGTTGAACTATGCACAGTGACTCCATCTGCAGCAAGATAGTGTTGCACATCTTTGGTGCTGGTGACTGGTCTGTGGGTTGAGTCTGACTGTTCTCAACATTCGACGTTTCTGTTTATCCGAGATTTTTCTTGGTCTGCCACTTTGAGCCTTAACTTGAGCTGAGTCTGTGGACTTCCATTTTCTCAATATGTTCCTAACTGTGGAAACAGACAGCTGAAATCTCTGAGACACCTTTCTGCATCCTTCCCCTAAACCATGATGGTGAACAATCTTTGTCTTCAGGTCATTTGAGAGTTGTTTTGAGACCCCCATGTTGCAACTCTGCAGAGGCAATTAAAAGAGGAGGGAAACTTAAAATTGACCCCCTTAAATACTATTTCTCATAATTGGATTCACCTGTGTATGTAGGTCAAGGGTCATTGAGCTTACCAAGCCAATTTGAGTTCCAATAATTAGTTCTAATGGTTTTGGAATCAATAAAATTACAAATTTATGCACCTGTCTAATTTTGTTTAAACAATTATTGAGCACTTTCTGTAAATCCAATAAAGTTCTCAAATATCACTGTGTGTCTACTATATGATATATTTAACTGTCATTTTTTATCATAACAACCAACGATTTATACAGGAAAATCATGACCATTAACAAGGTTGCCCAAACTTTCGCATACCACTGTAACACCATAGGTTCTGCAACTGATATACTGGTTCAGTGTAAACCCCCTGGACTGAGATGAATCCATAATACTGGTCTGTCTACGCATGAAGGAACAAATATTACGAATCCTACCCCCGTGAACGTCCTCCCATAGGTCTCAAATAACCGGAACAGAGTCTGTCCTTAAGTGCAGGACATCTGTTGGCAGTAACGGATGGGTGAGAAGCTTTAAATCTAGCTATATCTGAGTCAGATTGGAGATTAGGCCATGCACTCTTAAGGGCCTTATAAATATCTGACCATCCATTAGTATTGGTTGTGCCGAGTCTCACTAGATTGTCCCATACTTGGGGTCTACTGTTGATCAAGTCCTGGACTGAGATGAATCCATAATACTGGTCTGTCTACGCATGAAGGAACAAATATTACAAATCCTACCCCCGTGAACGTCCTCCCATAGGTCTCAAATAACCGGAACAGAGTCTGTCCTTAAAGGGACACTTAAGTCAGAAAAAAAAATGAGTTTTACTCACCTGGGGCTTCCAATAGCCCCCTGCAGCTGTCCGGTGCCCTCGCCGTCTCCCTCCGATCCTCCTGGCCCTGCCAGCAGCCACTTCCTGTTTCGGTGACAGGAGCTGACAGGCTGGGGACGCCAGTGATTCTTCGCATTCCTGGCCACAATAGCGTCATCTATGCTGCTATAGCATATATCATATGCCATATAGCAGCATAGAGGGTGCTAATGTGTCTGGGAACGCGAAGAATCACTCGCATCCCCAGCCTGTCAGCTCCTGTCACCGAAACAGGAAGTGGCTGCCGGTGAGGCCAGGAGGATCGGAGGGAGACGGTGAGGGCACCAGACAGCTGCAGGGGGCTATTGGAAGCCCTAGGTGAGTAAAACTCATTTTTTTTGTTTGACTTAAGTGTCCCTTTAAGTGCAGGACATCTTTTGGCAGTAACGGATGGGTGAGGAGCTTTAAATCTAGCTATATCTGAGTCAGATTGGAGATTAGGCCATGCACTCTTAAGGGCCTTATAAATATCTGACCATCCATTAGTATTGGTTGTGCTGAGTCTCACTAGATTGTCCCATACTTGGAGTCTACTGTTGATCAAGTCCTGGGCCTGGGCCTGTCTGTAAAAGTCAGTATCATTAGTACACAAACAACGCAATCTCAGAAATTGACTAACTGGATGTGCTATGTGTCTGTGGCCCCTACCTTTTAAGCATCCTTTGACAACAGGGATTTTGTATTATGATATCATTGATTACTGTTAATGGCAGGTATCTGTCGTGCCACCTGTCCTACAACCCCTTATGTGTTCTGAGGGATGTCGTGTGTTCAGGCCGCAGTCAAACATTGTTTACAAGTTCATATTGTCCCCTCTAGTAGTATCTTTTCTTATAGTCAAATAATTCCTAATGTTATTATGATCGATTATGGAAAAGGTTTGACTTACCTGTTCTCTATGTTTTGATGATGGGGTCTAGGTACAGGGGTTTTGGCATGCCGTCGCCACATTATGAACTTAGGGATTGGCTCCTTTTTGGATTTAGTCAGTGCCTGGTTGCTATGGGAGCTGGACCACTGTTACTGTGACGATGATCACACTTCCTGTTTGAAATGGCTTTCAATCCCGGTTCATACTACAGGCTTGTGGTAATGTCATTGCCCCCTCCCCCATTTCCCAGCCAGCTGCTGATTGGTGGTCGTATAGGCTGTTAGTACTGGAGTGAGTGCATCAAGCCATGCCTCCCTGAAGAAGCCGGAAGCTGGCAAAACCATCTGGAGTTTCTCTACTCTATTGATTCCACGCCGTCCTATTTGACCAGCATGGCATGAGGTTGTAAAAAGGCTCTATCCATCTTGCCTGGCATGCCACCCAGTACCTGGGCCACTAAAATTCCTTATGTCCCCAGCACTCAACACAGATGCCATCCCAGCGCACCCCAGCTGTTGTCCAACCTGGTTGATGGACACAGGCTCTGTACTGCTGCCTAGTGATCAGCACTTCTTTACATCATCACTGCGGCAAATCCTACATGCCGCTGGACTGTATGTGCTTTCTAATACCTGCATGAACTGCTACAATTCAAATGGCTTGACTTTTATGCAAATGTCCTACTGCTAGAAACTACTAATATGTGTCTATGATCGCTACTAACTTGTGCATCACTTGTGCATCACAGTGATCGGCACTTCTATACATCATTACTGCGGCGAATCCTACATGCCACTGGACTGTATGTGCTTTCTAATACCTGCATGAACTTCTACAATTCAAATGGCTTGGCTTCTATGCAAATGTCCTACTGCTAGAGACTACTAATATGTGGCTATGATTGCTACTAACTTGTGTATCACTTGCTGTTGAGCTTGCTTATATGCCCTACTAGCCTTGTTTTTGGATTGAATCTTCAAATTCTGCGCACTGCTTATTATCTTGGTGCTGCACAGTTCCCCCACCAATTTAATATCAGCTTATGCTACATGATTTTAGGAATTATTCAGTTGAGGACTTTGGTGTGTTGTGCTTGCTGGTCGCATGACGGGGTGGCCATCCCATGTGTTTTTATTTATATGTGGAATTTACATATATTGAATAAATTATATTTTGAATTGTTTTGCATAAGTCAAGTATTAGTGTTATTTTTTCATGACAAGCATGCCAGCCTTAAATTTATTCACTTCTGAAATTTTGGTTTAACTGGAATATAGTATTTTAATGACCTATTGTGCGCACTTTGGTAATATATTATTATTGATTTATTAAGTGCCAACATATTCCGTGGCACTGTACAAAGTAAGAAACGAACATGGGGTACATAATAATACAAAGAAATGGAATACACTGATATACAAAATACATAATTAGTGACAAAATACAGAATAGATACATAATACATAATTGGTAATGACAGTGACAAAAGTAACATGATAGAATGGCAAAGGAATATATTAAAGAAACTCTGTAACATTTTAAGCCTCATTTCTTCTATCCTATTAGTTCCTATACCTGTTCTAATGTGGTCTGGGTTACTGCAGCCTTTTCTAGTTGCACTGTCTCTGTAAAATATCTAATCTTCTTTTCTTTGTCAAGCTTTGTTGACCCAGGGAGGAATGAGCCACCTCTGTTGTAATGAATACATGTTATGCATGCCCCCTGCAGGCTCTGTGTGCTTTGTTTAGCTTGTCTGTGATGCAGTTTGTGAAGCTGAGGGGGGAGGGAGCTGTCTGTCACATGCTGAGAAACTGTGAGAATCCCAGATTGGAGTGCAGATAATTCACTATGTAATAAAAACTTGTAGTATACTGTAACATGATATAAATATATATATATATATATATATATATATATATATATATATATATATATATATATATATATATATATATATATATATATTAAGATTGATAGATAGATAGATAGATAGTCATGCTGTGGAATCCTGCTGGTTGTGAATTTTGGACTTGGCATGAACTTCTGCTGTCCACCAGCAGGGGTCTCTATTGTTGTTGTTGGATACTCTGCAATTTCTGGACTGACCTGCAGAGGGAGCTCTGTGAAAACTTGGAGGAGTCACATGACCAGCTTCCTCTATTTAAGACTGTGGCTAGCAGAAAGAAGTTACTAGGTCATTCTGTCCTGTTATGGCTTACACACACGGGGTACGGCTGTCGCCGCAACCACGTGGCACGTGCGTGTTGCGGCGACAGGTCACCCGTGTGTATGCCGCGCGCGCCCTGAACCGTCGCTACTCAGAGCTGTCGCCAGCAGTTTTTTTCTGTGCAGCTAAAAATTAGGTTTGTATAAGAGAAAAAAAGTTCTGACGCTGTGAAACAGTTAAAGAAACACCAGGCCTTTCCAGTGCTGCTGAGTCAATTTTTAGTCTGGAGGTTCACTTTAAGAACCAGTCCAGCCTTGACCCTGTTCCTGATGCAGCCCAGTCTAGTTCAATTAATAGCCAAGTTAATTCTCTGCCAGTGAAGAACCAATCCAGTTTAATTCCTGTCTTTCGTGCAGCCGATCAGTGATGCTTGGATGGAGGTCGTCATCATAACTTGCCGTGATTCCACAAGCATTTTTCAGCTATCTGCCACGGGTATTCGTGTATCAATTTTCATTCACTAAAATCTGCTTAGATACAGTGACCATACGTCCCGCTTTACCCGGGATGCGTCCCGCCTTCGGGGGCGCTGTACCAGGCTGCATGAGGTCCCGGGAAACGTCCCGCTTTTAGCAGCGGGACGTCCCGGCCTCGGGACTCTGGCCACCGTACAATGAACTAGCCACAGCGTCTCCTAGACGCTGCGCTAGTTCATTCCCCGCAGCCCCGCTCCAGCCTGCATTGTCCTCCTCCGCCAGGCACAGGCAGAGCAGGGCTACGGGAAGATGGCGTCCGGAGGCGGAGCCCTGTACTGGAGACTATTTGTGTCTCCAGTACAGGGCTCTGCCTCCGGACGCCATCTTGCCGTAGCCCTGCTCTGCCTGAGTGCCTGTGAGCCTGGGGAGCTGCGCACACACACCAGAGGCCGGCTGGCTGACTGACTTATGTCAGGTAAGTAAAGGCTTTTTTTTTTCCAGGTGAAATGTTTGCCCCCATTGCGTTCATTTTGTGCTGACATGTTTGCCCCCATTGCATACATTTTGTGCTGACATGTTTGCCCCCATTGCGTTCATTTTGTATTGACATGTTGCCCGCAGTGCGTGTATTTTGTACGGACATGTTTGCCCCCATTGCGATCATTTTTTACTGACATGTTTGCCCGCAGTGCATTTATTTTGTACTGACATGTTTGCCCGCAGTGCGTTTATTTTGTACTGACATGTTTGCCCGCAGTGCGTTTATTTTGTACTGACATGTTTGCCCCATTGCGTTTATTTTGTGCTGACATGTTGCCCGCAATGCGTACATTTTGTGCTGACATGTTTGCCCCTATTGCGTTCATTTTGTATTGACATGTTGCCCGCAGTGCGTGTATTTTGTACGGACATGTTTGCCCCCATTGCGTTCATTTTTTACTGACATGTTTGCCCGCAGTGCATTTATTTTGTACTGACATGTTTGCCTCCATTGCGTTTATTTTGTACTGACATGTTTGCCCGCAGTGCGTTTATTTTGTACTGACATGTTTGCCCGCAGTGCGTTTATTTTTTACTGACATGTTTGCCCCATTGCGTTTATTTTGTGCTGACATGTTGCCCACAATGCGTTTATTTTGTGCTGACATGTTGCCCGTAATGCGTTTATGTTGTGCTGAAATATTGCCCGCAATGCGTTTATTTTGTGCTGAAATGTTGCCCGCAATGCGTTTATGTTGTGCTGACATGTTTGCCCCCATTGCGTTTATGTTGTGCTGACATGTTTGCCCCGATTGCGTTTATTTTGTACTGACATGTTTGCCCCCATTGAGTTTCTTTTGTGCTGAAATGTTGCCCGCAATGCGTTTCTTTTGTGCTGAAATGTTGCCCGCAATGCGTTTATTTTGTGCTGAAATGTTGCCCGCAATGCGTTTATGTTGTGCTGACATGTTTGCCCCCATTGCGTTTATGTTGTACTGACATGTTTGCCCCCATTGCGTTTATTTTGTACTGACATGTTTGCCCCCATTGCGTTTATTTTGTGCTGACATGTTGCCCGCAATGCGTTTATTTTGTGCTGAAATGTTGCCCGCAATGCGTTTATTTTGTGCTGACATGTTGCCCATTGCATTTATTTTGTGGTGTCTGGGGTAACTGTTGCTGCATTTATTATTTAATGGTCATAGTTGGCTGTGTTTGCTGCTTTGGAGTTATGGTATACGATTAAATAGCATCACACAGTTTCTGCACACCCATGATGCGAATCCTCGTTTGACCACATCACGGCGTAAACACTGCTTTCTTATGCCTCGCTGTTGCATGTTACGTTAGCTCCGCCCATAGAATGTTATGGCCACGCCCGTTTTTCGGCACGGCAGGCACCACATTTTTCGCCGCGGCGCGCTATTTTTCGGCGCGGTGCGTGAAGCCCCCCTCCCCTCATCCCCCCGACCCTGTCTCAGGTTGAGACTACAAAAATCTGGTCACTCTAGCTTAGATGGACCGTGAATGAACACATTCACGCTCGTGAAAACGGGGCAGAACTCGGGTTAGTTTGTGAATAGCGGAAGTAGGCGGAAGTGACTTCCCTGGCCCAATCAGAGGCCCCCAGCCAGGCCCTAGCAACCAATCACAGGAGGGGAGGCTATGCCCTCCCCTCCTGCATATAAAGCGGCGGCCATGATGGCAAAGCTCCATCCTTGCTAGATTCTGGTACTAAGAGGATCATCTCCAGGCCATTGTTCCTTCAGCAAGCGCATTTTCTGTGTCAAAATCCAGCGTTTTTTACTGCTAACAGTGCTCTTATATTGTACTTGTCAGTTGTATTAGGTAGCTAGCCAGTGAGTCATTGCTGTAGTCAGTGTAGTCAGAGTGTACTGTTAATTAGTGTGTTTAGTGCAGGCAGGCAGGTTAAAAGTGCTCACGTGTATTCAGCTAGCCAGTCATACACTTCAGCTACTACTTACAGACAGTTACACTGCCACTGCCAGTGCTGGTCATTCATTAAGTTTTGTGAGTGACATTGTGTACTGTGCTCACTGCTCACTGGTATTATTCATCTCATTTGGCAGTGATACCCTTCACTTAGGTTGTACTCTGCTCACTGCTCAATGGTATTATTCATCTCATTTGGCAGTGATACCCTTCACTTAGGTTGTACTCTGCTCACTGCTCACTGGTATTATTCATCTCATTTGACAGTGATACCCTTCACTTAGGTTGTACTCTGCTCACTACTCACTGGTATTATTCATCTCATTTGGCAGTGATACCCTCCAGTTAGGTTGTACTCTGCTCACTGGTATTATTCATCTCATTTGGCAGTGATACCCTTCACTTAGGTTGTACTGTGCTCACTGCTCACTGGTATGAATCATCTCATTACCCAGTGATACCCTTCACTTAGGTTGTACTGTGCTCACTGCACACTGGTATTAATCATCTCATTACCCAGTGATACCCTTCACTTAGGTTGTACTGTGCTCACTGGCACTGCTCACTGGTATTATTCATCTCATTACCCAGTGATACCCTTACGTTGTACTCTGCTCACTGGTATTAATCATCTCATTACCCAGTGATACCCTTCACTTAGGTTGTACTGTGCTCACTGGCACTGCTCACTGGTATTATTCATCTCATTACCCAGTGATACCCTTACGTTGTACTCTGCTCACTGGTATTAATCATCTCATTACCCAGTGATACCCTTCACTTACGTTGTACTCTGCTCACTGCTCACTGGTATTAATCATCTCATCACCCAGTGATACCCTTCAGTTAGGTTGTACTGTGCTCACTGCTCACTGGCAGGGTTGCTAACCCGGATATCCGACCATTTTTACACTATCCAGATGGATCCGGATCCCGGATACCTGGACCCAAATCCGGATAGATGTATTCGGATATTTGGCCGCATACCCCGGATATCCGCGGATATCCAGATCCAGGTACTGTTACCATAGAGATGACGTCCATGACGTCATTGAGCCAATCAGAGGGCTCCCAGCCTAAGCCCAAGCAACCAATCACAGAGAGGAAGTCTGGCCAGCCCCCCCTGTATATAAAGCGGCGGCCATGATGGATATAGTTGTCCTTGCTTTGAGACTGCCACAGAGAAATATCTCTAGTGTGTTTGGCTGAAGCAAGTGCATTATGCTGTGTAAAAACCCAGCGTTTTTGCAGCTTAACACGTGCATTATAGCACTGTTGTATTGTTGTGTAGATAGCTTAGGCTGACCAGGCGTCCTCTTTTGCCCGGACAGATCCACTTTTTCAGATCTGTCCGGGCCGTCCTCCCGGGATTTTGAATTGTCCGGTGAGAGAGCCGAACAGGAGCTGAACACCAGCGGCAGAAGAGCCGCTTGCAGAGACAGAGAGCCGAACAGGAGTCAGAAGAGCCGCTTGCAGAGACAGAGAGCCGAACAGGAGTCAGAAGAGCCACTTGCAGAGACAGGGAGCCGAACAGGAGTCAGAAGAGCCGCTTGCAGAGACAGGGAGCCGAATAGGAGTCAGAAGAGCCGCTTGCAGAGACACTGTCTCTGCAAGCGGCTCTTCTGACTCATGTTCGGCTCCCCAAACGGCTCTTTGGCAATCAATCCCTGCTGCACTGCTCTGCTCCGCCCAGGGGTGGACTGAAGAATTCGCTGGCCCGGAGGAGGAGAAGGATGGAGGACAGAGGAGGTCGGGTCCACTCCAGACACAGCCAGCCAGTGAGGAGATGCGGAGATAGCGTGGTACATCTATCCTCATATGAAATGGCAGAGACTGCCAGAAGAGTCCAGTCCTGCCTCGTGTCTGCAGCGTTCTTGCAGAGTGCCAAGTAGGGCTGCACGATTTCTCGGTTTTAAACCGAAACCGCGGTTCCTGTGAAGACGATTTTGGGATCGTCTGGATCCGGCGGTTTTCGGTCTTTAAGTGATCCACCTACCGCAGCCACTGCGCCATGCCACTGAAGCAGTGCATATTTATGATGTTAATGAGCCGGGCAGCGGGGGGAGGAGAGTTCAGTACAGAACGGCACAAAGCTTCTCCAATCGCTGGATAGCAATGGAATGACGGAGGCAGTAGGCGGAGCTGTACGCTCTAGTACAGCTCCGCCTACCGCTGCCGTCATACCATCGGTATCCAGCGATTTGAGAAGCTGTGTGCCGCTCTGGACTGAACTCTCCTCCCCCCGCTGCCCGGCTCATTAACATCATAAATATGCACTGCTTCAGTGGCACGGCGCAGCGGCTGTGGCAAGCGGATCATGGCCGGGCGCGGGCATGGCCGCAACGGCATACCTACCTATACTGCGCACTTTACTAGCTGTACTGGGGCACTACCCATTCATACTGGGCACTATACTAGCTATACTGGGGCACTTTACTAGCTATACTGGTGCACTACCTACCCATAGTGGTCACTATACTAGCTATACTGGGGCACTATACTAACTATACTGGGGCACTACCTACCCATACTGGGCACTATACTAGCTATACTGAGGCACTACCTACCCATACTGCCGGGCACTATACTATCTATACTGAGACACTATGCTAGCTATACTGGAGCACTATACTAGCCACACTGGGGCAACTAAAACTCCCTATATTGGGGCTACTATGCTAGCTATGCCGCTGCACCCCAGTCCTCCCCCCCAAAACCCGCTGCGCACGACACTGTACACTAGGACAAGCTAAAGCTTGTTTTGGAAAAAATCGTGAAAAAATCGAAATCACAATTTCTGACAGAAAAATCACAATTTCAATTTTTACCCAAAATCGTGCAGCCCTAGTGCCAAGTGTCCCCTCAGCTCAGTCCCAGCATCCTGGCTCTTGAAGCTCCGATGGGACAGGGACACTGGCCGTGCAGACACCACAGACACTCTAATTGGTAAGCCGACACCTCTTCTCTCTGTAGCGCACCCGTGGGTGTGTCTTAGAAGTGGGATAGTAGGTTCAGACCTCCTTTGCTCCGGTGAACACCCCTTTTTCTTCCCCAATGCTCAGACACAGTTTATATGAACAATGGGCCTGTTTATTTTCAACAGTAAGACCCTCAACAAAATAATGATAAACACACAATCTTGCACACAATATTACTAGTTATAAAATAATACTGCAATATGGTATGTAAAGCAAGGTCAAACAGTTTCTTAAACAGTCATTTCAATCGATTACACTTTTCTCCACAGGGTGTCGCTATAATGAGTTTCACTATAAAGTTAAACTATGCTGAGATTACAATGAAAGTTAGATATTGAGGCAAATCAAATGAAAATACAGCAGCCGAATATCTTAATTAGAGATGTAGCGAACGGTTCGCCGGCGAATGGTTCCAGGCGAACATTGGGGGTTCGCGTTCGCCTGCGCCAGGCGAACTTTTCCGGAAGTTCGATTCGCCCCATAATGCACTATGAGGGTCAACTTTGACCCTCTGCATCACAGTCAGCAGGCACATTGTAGACATTCAGGCTACAGTGAGCCCTGGAGCCCCCCCCCCCCCCCCCCCCTTATATAAAGCAGGGTCCGGCGGCCATTACACTCACTCGTGTGCTTGCTAGTGAGAGGAAAGGGACAGCTGCTGCAGACTTGTTCTTCTAGGGACAGATTAGGTAGGTTCTTGGCTGCTTAGTTTGCTCCTGGCTGATTGTTATTGCTTTTATAGCACCCTAGCTCTTGTCAGAGCTCATCCTGTATTTTTTTTTTTACTGTGTGTCAAACTGACACTTTTGTTGCATGCACAGCCTTGCTAATTGATAGTGTGTGTGTGCCACTGCCAGCAGCCCAGCACATTCAGTGACTGACTGCCTGTGTGTGTGACAGGGAGCTGCACATTGTACTACCCAGTACTGCATATACCCAGTACCTGTTGTGTTTACTTAACCCACCTCATCACTGCATATACCTACTACCTGTTGTGTTTACTTAACCCACCTCATCACTGCACATAACTACCTGTTGTGTCGAGTAAACCCAGCTCACTGCATACACCTACTACCTGTTGTGTTGAGTGAACCCAGCTCACTGCATATACCTACTACCTGTTGTGTTTACTTAACCCACCTCATCACTGCACATAACTACCTGTTGTGTTGAGTGAACCCAGCTCACTGCATATACCTACTACCTGTTGTGTTGAGTGAACCCAGCTCACTGCATATACCTACTACCTGTTGTGTTGAGTGAACCCAGCTCACTGCATATACCTACTACCTGTTGCGTTTACTTAACCCACCTCATCAGTGCACATAACTACCTGTTGTGTTGAGTAAACCCAGCTCACTGCATACACCTACTACCTGTTGTGTTGAGTAAACCCAGCTCACTGCATATACCTACTACCTGTTGTGTTTACTTAACCCACCTCATCACTGCACATAACTACCTGTAGTGTTGAGTGAACCCAGCTCACTGCATACACCTACTACCTGTTGTGTTGAGTGAACCCAGCTCACTGCATATACCTACTACCTGTTGTGTTGAGTGAACCCAGCTCACTGCATATACCTACTACCTGTTGTGTTTACTTAACCCACCTCATCACTGCACATAACTACCTGTTGTGTTGAGTAAACCCAGCTCACTGCATACACCTACTACCTGTTGTGTTGAGTGAACCCAGCTCACTGCATATACCTACTACCTGTTGTGTTGAGTGAACCCAGCTCACTGCATATACCTACTACCTGTTGTGTTGAGTGAACCCAGCTCACTGCATATACCTACTACCTGTTGCGTTTACTTAACCCACCTCATCAGTGCACATAACAACCTGTTGTGTTGAGTAAACCCAGCTCACTGCATATACCTAGCATCCCCCCGAGATGAACAAAATGGACAAACCAGGTAGAGGAAGAGGTAGAGGCAGACCCAGAGGAAGGCCACCAGGCACCATCAGGTCTGTGCGAGGTGGTGTTGCTGTGATTTTGTGCGGACCTGCCCCAAAATACAGTGCTCAGAAGAAGGCACGTGCCATCACTTCCCAAAATCGTGAGGAGGTGATTGAGTATTTAACACAGAACACCTCATCTCCCGCAGCCACCAGCGCTACAACAAGCACCATATCCGCTGCATTTGACACTTCGCAGGAGTTATTTGGTGGTGGTGGTGGTGAAATCACCGATTCACAGCCACTACTGCAACAACAACAAGAAGGCGCAGGTACACCACCTCCTACGTCTGAGTTAGGTGGCGATAGTATGGACGTAACGTGTGTGTATGTGGATGATGGACCACCTGAAGTTGGTGCAGTTGAGGAGGTTTCTGAGGAAAGCGCAGCTGGCGAGGAGGATTATGATGACGATTATACGGATACCACATATGTTCCCAGTAGAGGAGATGACCAGGGGGACAGTTCAGAGGAGGATTCAGAGAGGAATAGGAGGAGACGACTCCATGATAGAAGCAGAGGGAGCTCGTCCTCAAACAGCTGGGGGCAGTGTCTGGCGCCATGTATCGCCCGCTATGGCCAGACAGCCAACATGCCCTTCAACCTCAGCTGCTGATGCCACCGTAGCGCCATCAGCCCATGGGGGCTCAGCGATTTGGAATTTTTTTAACGTGTATGTCTCAGATCGGAGCAAAGCCATCTGTTGTCTCTGCCAGCAAAAATTGAGCTGTGGAAAGGCCAACTGTCACGTAGGGACAAGTGCTTTACGAAGGCACCTGGAGAGAAGGCACAAACAGCTATGGCAAGAACAACTGAGGAAAAGCAGCACCCCTCAAAAGACAAGCCGCGGAGAACAACCGCGGCAGCCGTCACAGGGGGCTTCTGCTGCTCCACGTTCCCATGGTATTGTTCGTGGCTGGGGGGAGGAAGAATGGATACACTTTTAAACAATTTAAAAATACAACCATCTAAACTTTCAAACAATTTAAAAATACAACCATCTAAACTTTCAAACAATTTAAAAATACAACAATCTAAACTTTCAAACAATTTAAAAATACAACCATCTATCATTTTCAAAAAATTTTAAAAAAAGGGCAAAAAAACTTGCCCTCCGTAAAACATTCTTGGCAAATGCTTTCGACTTGGTTTGTCTTCCGCTGGCTCAAGGGTCCATCTGACCACAGATGCCTGGTCTGCAAAGCACGGTCAGGGCAGCTACAGCATGGGTCTCAGCAGGCTCCCACTTCGGGCCGGAATCCAACCTTTATTCCCCGCGGTGACAATGGCAGACTTGCCCTCCATAACGCATTCCCGTTAAGGATTTAAAGTTAATTCATTTCAAATACACAGCAGGGCCTCGAAAGTCCGCCTCCTGTATTGTTATTTTTGGTCACTACCCCGGGGCGGGCGTGCATGCCTGCCTGCTGCCCTCCTTGGATGTGTAGTGGTAGCCGTTTCTCAGGCTCCACACCGGATTCCATCCCTCATTTCCCGGCCATTACCCGGGGTCACAAATGGCAGACTTGCCCGCCTCCATATGATTCTCGTGAAAGGAATGTGGTGTCATCTTTGCCCGCCATAACTGGTTCTCGTTAAAGGATTTAAAGTACATTCATTTCAAATACACAGCAGGGCCTCGAAAGTCCTCCTCCTGTATTGTTATTTTTGGTCACTACCTTGGGGCGGGCGGGCGTGCATGCCTGCCCGCTGCCCTCCTTGGATGTGTAGTGGTAGTCGTTGCTCAGGCTCCACACCGGATTCAAACCCCTCATTCCCCGGCCATTACCCAGGGTCACAATGGCAGACTTGCCCGCCTCCACAGGATTCTCATTGTAGCGTTACTGAACAAGTACACAGCAAGTAGAAAATGTCATTTAAAAACAAAACGTAAGATTTTTAACAATGCCATGGAAAGTTGAGAAGGAAGTCACACATTACCTGACATCACTGAGTGAGGAAGAGCAATCTCGCCATGTTGCGCAGTAGTCCAGCATGGCCGTCACTACACAAACAGCTGTTTGCGATGCGTTACACAGTGAGTTTGGTGTGTCAGTGTGAAGCAGTACTCTAATTACACTCCCTGATTGATGTATACACATGCAAGATGTTTGAAAGCACGTTAGGCCTGCAATTAAGCATTCAATGTGATTTCTGCCCTTAAAACGCTGCTTTGCGTCACATCCAGATTTTTCCCCGGGACTTTGGGCATGTATCCCACTCCGCCATGCCCCCCTCCAGGTGTTAGATACCTTGAAACATCTTTTCCATCACTTTTGTGGCCAGCATAATTTTTTCTATTTTTCAAAGTTCGCCTCCCCATTGAAGTCTATTGCGGTTCGCGAACTTTTCCGCGAACCGAACCTTCCGCGGAAGTTCGCGAACCCGGTTCGCGAACCGAAAATCGGAGGTTCGCGACATCTCTAATCTTAATCCCTGTAAATGGCTTCCAATACTTAAATATACCAAAAGGGAAGAAAAATATAGTCCTAGTGGTAGCAAAAAGAAGAAAAAGTTGGCAGCTGCATGCGTTGGGGCCCGTCTCTCAGTTGAATATTTATAACAGTGGTGGACAATATAGTTCACTTGTGCAGGAAGATCCCTAACTATTGTCTGAGTCCACAGTCTGTGATTACTGCACTTTACTGAGTTATATGATCCAGAACAGGGTTCTTAGGCTCTAAGCATTTACCTTGTGAGTATTTCAATATCAGCATGAGAAATGTGCACTAGGAGAGTTAGCACAGTGTCCTCCAGACAGACAGCTAGTAACAATGCATCTGGGGTGAATGCAGGGCATTGATGTGTGTTGAGCTCACTCTCCTGTCCTGGATGCACTGTTCAAAACACTGTAGAATGGTGTGCAGATCTGTTACCTCTGAGGGCAGAAATACCAGCAGCTCACTATGATTAAGTCCTTGGGCTCACTCATTCAAGGAAACAGTCCACTCTCTCTGGTCCCAGTGCAGCAGTCATACAGCTTGATCTTCTGTCCGGCCAGACAATCCAGTAACTCTGTCTTTAACAGCACACACAGGACACTAGTGATGGGTCGTTCGCGAACGAGCCGGCTCTAAGAGCCGGCTCTTTGCTGTGAACGACAAAAGCCGGTTCTCAGTTTTAAAAGAGCCGATGCCTCAGCCGCCCCACACAGCTCTGCTTTGCTCTGTGATAAAGGGCGCTGAGGCATGCTGGGAGATGTAGTCCTCCTCTTACAGCTTGTAGGAGTGTATGGGGCAGATGTATGGAGGGAGCAGAGCAGTAGCAGGAGGGATTGCCCCAGTCAGATAAGCAGTCATGGAGAGGGGGGTGGGGTTTTACGCCGATTCTGAGTGGTGTCTAGTGACATTTAATGAAGAGCCGATTCAGAGCCGTAAGAGCCGTCTCTTTAATGGGAGCCGATTCAGAAGAGCCGATTCTCTAAAAAGAGCCGGAATTCCCATCACTACAGGACACAAGTCAATCCTCTGTTCCTTCTCTCTCCTCCTCCAGGATTATTGCGCCAAACTTCCCTTCTCCTCGGGAACTGTCCTCTGAAAACTTGGTTCCTAGGTGGCACAGTAATCTTTCCTAAGTGCACCGCTTAGTGGGCATAACTGTGCACTGCAACCCATGAGGGAAATAAAAAGGTTTAGCATTAGGGCTCGTTCCCACTGTTGCGACGCGATTTCGGCCGCATTCCGACGCTTGTAAAAACGCATGCGGATGCGTTTCCACATGCGTTTTTACCCGCGATTTCGCCTGCGATTTCGCATGGCAGGGTGCCATGCGAAATTAACCATGACACTGCCAGGGCTAAATAAAATTGAAAAAGGTGCGAAATCGCACGCGAAATCGCGGGTAAAAACGCATGTAACAAATGCATGCGTTTTTACTATTAAATACATTAGCGGCGATTCGCACGGATTCCCGACGCAGGCGAAATCGTTGGCTCTTTTGTGCGTTTTTTTCACGCTGAAAAAAACGCACCTCAACAACGCTACAGTGGAAACAGGCCCATCCACTTGTATTACATGTGCGGATCTGCATGCGTTGGACGCATGCAGATTCGCGATAGTGGAAACGAGCCCTCAAACATTACCATTACACAAACCTATGAGGGTGTTACACTGCGTACATGCAAAAAGGGCGTCGGGGAAAAAATGGCGCATGGAATAAACGATATTTGGAAATATCGTTTATTAAGAAAACTAAATAAAAATAACGTTTATTATAACGATTTGTTATTATTAATCATTAAAATAAGTATATGAATGTTTGTATTTTTAAACGCTATTTTATGTTTTCTTTATATACTTAAAAGGCGTCTGTAAAAAAGGGCGCAAGATATAAACGTTAAACTGAAAACTCGTTTATAAGAAATCTAATTTTAATAATGCGTTTATTATAAAGTGTATTATAAAGTGTAAAAATTAATCATTAAATAAAGTTTTTTTCAGGATTTTTGAAAACGCTATTTAGTGTAATTATACACTGATGAAAAATGAAAAAAAACGTTTATAGATGTACAATGTTGAGTTTAATTTTAATGATTTACAGTATATAATGTAAACGCTGTTTAAGTGTTTTATGCTAAATTTGTTTTAATGAATGTATATGAACCGGAATCTAAAAACGTTCTTATGTATACTACAAAAGATAATTCTTTAAACGATATTTTACATCGTACTCACTAACATTTATAATAGAAGTCACATAGTAACTATTAATCCTTAGTTTACACATTGTAAATAACATGCATTTAGTGATGTTTATACAATTTGGTATTTTTAAACGCTATTCAGTGTCTATGTAGACGACTGAATAGTTACAATAACGCTTGCATTATCATAATTTTAATGATTTCCAATGTTAGTTAAGTAAAGTATGTTTCAATATTTTTGTCTATAATGTTTATTAATTATTGTACCAGATTCAGATATTATAATCAAAAGTACCTTTATTACTAATGTACACTAATGTACACTCTGTAAGCGATAATGTTCAATATTAGATATCAAAACGTGATAAACCCTTAAAAAGTCATTTAATAACGATTAATCCTTAATTCACTTTTTGGGTGAAGCTAATGATTTCAGTGATGTATATTCACTGTCGGATTGTGTAAACGCTATTTACTGTAATTGCACAAGGCTGAAAAGTTACAATAACGTTTGCACGATCAAAATGCAGATTACACTTCAAATCATGTTCATTTGAATTTATAGAAACCTAGTTTTAATCATTATTTCTCACGTATGATTTAGTCAGATTAAGTTCCTAAAACATATGTTTACTGTACTAAATAGTTCCGAATTTCATAAAATATTTTTTTTGGGGGGGGGGGGGGGGGGTATTGTGCAAAAAGTCAAGTAGTGTATGAAATCTTATATACCAAAAACATTTTTCACCTCAATTACAGAGTGACACGTAAAAGAGCGTTTCTGTGTACACATTGTTCATAAAGTGTTAAAATTGACAGTAAAAAGTATTTTTCAGTATTGTTAAAAAATAAATGTAGGCTACTTTTAAATAGATCAGTATCCAAAAACATGTTAATGTACTACTATGCATTCCTTTTATTCATTCAGTACATCCATTTGTTAAGAATGGATTAAATACATTGTATGAATAGTGGACACTCAGAAGTGACCGATATAATTATTGCTTGTGTCATGTGTCTACTGGCATGTGTATTTATTGTCTGGGAGTGCAGTGTGCAGAGGCAGGTTATCCAGTGGACATTATTGGCTTATTGGTATGATAAATAATTAAAATAACCAATTTTTTTTTTTAAATCTAGTCCTTATTTTAACCATGAAATACCTACCATGGTTTATATATTGCCATCACTGCTGCTGTGCTTTTTCACCGGTTCCTTTCATCCTTGTGTTCTTGTTGTAGATGCCTTAACGCCGCGAACTTGCCCCTCTGTGAACGTTTTGGGTTAGCTATTACATTCTGTCATGAGTTCAGATCATTTGCTGTGCACCGTCATTAATGTAATGAACGCATAGTGCCTGATTCACAAAGCGGTAATAACTCAGTTATCACGCCTAAAAGACTTTAGGCATGATAACCTTGGCAGCACACTGGTGAAAAGCCAGTTTAGGCGTGATAAGTGTAGGTGTGATAAGTTTAGGTGTGATAAGTTTAGGCATGCTAAGTTTAGATAAGTGTAGATAGCGTGCCAAATCCCGCACGCAAAGCAGCGCCATTAAACTCTATGCAAAGTGCACCAGACTTTGCTAGCGCTAAACTTTTGATCAGCTGTGCACAGCGGTGCTAACGCAGTTGTTGCTTAAACTTATCATACCTAAACTTATCACACCTAAACTTATTGGGCTTGATTCACAAAGCGGTGATAACCCAGTTATCACGCCTAAAAGACTTTAGGCGTGATGACCTTTTCACCACTGAGTTATCACCGCTTTTTCCTGCTCTTCGCGCGAAGTTAGAGAGGGTTAGTGAGAGTGCGCGCAAAGTCCCATAGGGTTTAATGGGAGCTTCGCGCGAAGCGTCGGGTGCTGCGCGCGCACTTACGCGCGTACGCGCGTACGCGCGGTAACTTCGCGCGAGTTTCTTCTTATCACGCCTAAAGTGAGTTTAGGCGTGATAAGGGGCTTTTCACTGGCGTGCAAACACTTTGCACCGCTTTGTGAATCAAGCCCATTATGTCTAAACTTATCACACCTAAACTTATCATGCCTAAACTGAGTTTAGGCGTGATAAATGGCTTTTCACCAGGGTGCTAACTGTTAGCACCGCTTTGTGGTAGTGTCTTACCTTGATGGACAGCTTTTTTAGTTGCCGTAAGAAGATTTGCAGAGCACTGATCTATGTCATACAATTATAATTGTGTGTAATACTTATCGTTATTGTCGTCAATGTGACTTGTGTTGGATGTAAAAAAAATTGACCTTTTTTATTTAAAAATTTCTATTTTTTGTAAGAATCAATAATAAATTATGAGTCAAATTTTTCATTTCAATGAAAACTTTTATTGAAAGGACATGCTTAATTAAACATACAACAAAATAAACTTTCTCAAATTTGTATGAACATAATGTTTTTTTCTTTACTAACAACAGCTGAATTTTAAAGTGAAGGGGAACCTCATTTAAAAAAATTAGACAGATACTTACCCAAGGAGAGAGAAGGGTCTTGGCCTATAGAGCCTCCCCCCCCCCCCCCCTCTCCTGCTCGACTCGTCCCGGTGCTGGCTCACCCAGTAGCAGTATTTGACTAAATTAGTCAAATACTGCCACCCGTTAGCAGTATTAGACTAAATTGGTCAAATACTGCTTTATGCGGCCGTAGAAGGCTTCAGAAGGCTTCATGGAGCTCGAGTGCTCCTGAAGAAGGGTGGCCCTGTATTGCGCCTGTGCAAGCACGCTCTCTTGCATGTTCACACCTGTGCAGTATGGAGCTGCATGTCTTCGGGAGGACAAGTCTCAAAAAGACTTTTAAATACCCTTGCGGTGGGGGATTGTAATGGGGTGGAGACAGCACAGGATAGAGAGCACCAAGAGAGGAGACAGAAGGCTCTATATGACCCAGAGCCTTCACTCTCCTTAGGGAAGTTATGTATTGTTTCTTTTGTAAATGCGGTTCCAATTGACTTACAAGGAGTTATCATCCATAAGTAAAAAAAGATCATTATTGAAGTTTGGCTTTCTCCAGCCCCTATCTGCAAAACTTTCCCACTCTTACTGGTTGCCTGTCCGCTGGCATCCTGTGTTCCATGCACGTTTCAGAGGTGCATTCGACCTAAGGGTCTGTTTCCACTACACGCAGATTAGATGCAGAACAGATGCAGAAACACTGAGTTAAATGAATGCCTATGGTAAAATCTGCATCATAATGTCTGCGTTTGGTGCAAACAGGCCCTTAGGCTTTCAGTGCATTCATTTTTTCTGCATCCAATGTGCATGTAGTGGACACAGGCCCTAAGTGACCCTGCGCAATCTGCCGCATTCAATCATCAGCACGTGATCTGTGGCCCATTGCGCAGAAGTACTGCAACAGATAAGTATGCCTCAGACCACATACAAATGATTGACAGTGTTTTTTCGTGGTGGCCCTGGAAGGATGACCACTATGCTAGTGCAGGGAGCCCTTGATTGCGGTGGAGAGCCAAGTTGTCAGCATTTTAAAACTTTTCAGCAAGGGGGTATAGACAGCACAAGGTTTTTTTTTTTTTTTTTTTGGGACGCTAACTCCTTTAAAGTGCCACTGTTGTGAAAAGTGTGAAAAATGTAGAATACGTGGAAATCTGTGAAAATACAGACCAAAAAAGGTGTGTTTTGGCCATAGTAAAAACATCCATACATGACTTTTCTACAATCTTGCTGTCATTTAAAGTAGATAGTAGTAATCTGTCCTAAGCTAAAGTTTTGGACTACTACATCTTGCCTTCATTGATTGCCGGATGATCAGTAGAAAGGATTTGAACAATGATGCTGGACAACTTCCCTGTATGTACCATAAAATTGTGTTGTTGATCTGTATCAGTGCAGTGCTATTATTATCTACGTAATATTACCCCTGAAATTGTCACATGACCTTTCACAAGCAATAAATCAAGATTTATGTGCTTGTTGAGGTCACCACGGTCAGGTCATTAGTCAAACTTAAACTTACAATCAAGGCTTCACCATTGTTATCATTAATACCTCAGCGCTTTAATGTGCCACTAATCACAACAATTCAGACAATTCTTTTGAGGACAAACGGGCTAACCTTTAACAAGGCATGTCAATAAACACAGCAAAACCATAATATTACTCTCAATATTTTCTTTATCCAATAACACCACCCAATGAATACTTCAACGTGTATGTGGTACGTTAATATAGAATTTGCATGTATGTAATGGTTTTTTAAGTGTACATTGCAAGATGGTTTGATAACGGTGCACCCAACTACAATGTTATCAACTGTTGTGGTTATTGGCACAGTTTTCTGCTGACCTATTAATGATAACACCGGTATTAATGTTGTTTATGGTAGTCACATTGTAATTTCTAAACTGCAAATCTTTAAATTACATGGTATGCAACAGCTATGTATACTTTTGAAATCGTTATTAATATCTTTTTTTGTTTTCTCTGTCTCTTGTGTGTCCAAAAAGGTGAAATAAACATTACTCTGGGCACAATTGCTTTAAAGAGAACACGGGGTGTGGCTCTGTCAATACTATGCTCATACAGAGGCTGGGTCTAACCATGCAGCCCATCCTATGTTTCTAACCAGATACCCGCTAAGCCCCACCTTGCACTCTACTATCCCACATTACTCGCAGACGCGCTGTGTTTACCACAGAGGCGGGGGTACTGTAGCAGGGACAGTACTATGTTAAACACAGCCCACTGTGAACAGCTTTGTGTAGGCAGTGCGGCTGTGTTTTATGGGGTACAGAACAGCGCTGTGTGGGCTTAGGGAGCATCTGAATAGCACCAAACAGAGGCTCTGCTGCATAGGCAGACCCAGCCTCTGAATGAGCATAAAGTTGTCAGAACCCCAACGTGTGTTCTCTTTATATACTTTGTGCCCAATATTATATAGTGTTGGTACTTATACTTAATTTTTTTTTGTTTTCCATTCTGAATTATAGTTACGTAGTTTAGTATTTATTGCAGTTTAGGGATGTTTTTCAGAGCTGTTGAGTACCTTACAAGGTAGGTATGTGAATATTTGAAACCTCAACATCCTGCACCAATGTCTATCTCATCATGTGTGGCTAGTGCATCTTTTAGGCTTTTTTGTAGTGACAAAATCAAGTTTCTACATGCCTATAATTAGCACTTAATATACATGAGTATGTAAATAAACATGCCATTACAGAGTCCCCGTAAAACCACCGACAGTCATGAAACATGAATTAGTTGGTAGTATTGTTTATGTGCTTACTTCTTCTGTAATCTTATTTTTAAAGTTTATAGCTTTTTATACAATGCAATGTTTATAATTGTATAAAGTTCAATCATGGTGTCGTACACTTTGCTATCTTGTTAGTGTGTCGAATGAATTTCAGACGTGTCTAGAAATATTTATTTATATATATATATGTATATATATGATCGATAGTAAGAAGATTTAGGATAAAATGAGCACATGCTTTGCTCTACCAACCCACACCACTGCCTTGTCTATAACTTGGTTTTGGTTAGAATATTATTTTTAATTTTAAAGTTCAACTGCTGTACTACCCTGCAAATGACAGATGCACAAATCCAAACTTATGCTTCAGTAATGAACACTATTGTAACAGAAACGAAGCATAACAAAATATTGTTTTTCTGCGATTGTAGTCAGTACACTCTCAGAAAGCCATAAACATTTAGAAAACACTTAAAAATATAGAGCAACTCACTTTCTTATAAATAACCACATAACGATCCTTAAACTTAACCTTAACTTTCTATAACTATCACTTGTATGCGTAGAATTAGTTTGTTGATCTAATCTTGAGAATCAGAACTCTCATATCTGTGACTTTTTTGTGTTTTTTTTTCCTGTGTTTTTGTTTCATTTCCATCAACATTCCCTTTTGAGTTTCAAGCATTTGTTTCTGCCCATCAGCGATGGCAGCCAGTAAGTGTAGAGTGGTTTGTTGAACCTCTAGTAATTTGCAGGTCAAATCAGTATCCCTATTCTGTGTTTGCTGTATATCCATAGTTGTAGTAGTAGTAGTATTAACAGTATTTTTAGGGAAAAACGGTTGTAATGATTGAGTAAGGTTTTGTTGAGGACAAATGTTTCCTTTTGAATACAGTAAAGTCTCCTGTCCTGAACTACCGTCACCTAAGCCAACACTCAAGTTTAAATTTGTGGAAATTCCGCTATCACTCCCATCATGTCTTTCTACATTCTCATCTGTTTCAGAGTGACTGCTCCTAGTAGCATTGCCATTATTTATCAAGTTAATGTCATCTGAGTGTGATGTAGGAACATTACCTGTTGTCGAACGCTGGTAATTTGTTTGGGGGGGCACATAAAAAGTACAATGTTGAATACAACCTCTCTTATCCTTTTTTATGGATGCTGTAGCAATTACTTTTGGAGGATGCATATTTACTACATTAATTATGTCAGGTACGTTCATTTCTCGAGTATTTACTACCTGCGTATCATTGCACATTGTAGACAGGTTTGTACAATCACTAACTTTTGCATTTCTACCTTTTACTATTTTGCTGTTTTGTGATCCTTTGCCTGCCAGTCCATAATCAGCAATGTCCTTTTGTGCTTTCGAAGTTGTAGACAGAGAGTTACCTTGACTACGCACTGGATTATTTCTTTTTATAGAGCAAACTTTTCCACGTCCTTTGCTTCTTGCCGATGTGTCTTCTGGTCGATCATTCGCAGTGTCATTGTCTGATTCAAAGGAGCTTGAATGTGGTAGTACAGTTTTTGAAGTTCTCCTTTTGTATGGTCTAGTAACTGTTATTATGAGAAAACATAACATCAATTAACATCAACATTGAGGCATCTAAGTGAATCTAATGAAAAATTTTAACACTCGCATAGTACAGTACTACTTAAAAGAGATATTTACATGTAGCTGTAGATTAGGGCTAATATCCAGAACTTTGTAAATAAAAGTAAACAACACCATATTCATGACAACATTCTCACCAATATTTGATCTCACTGTCTCCTCTCTCATCAGTCAATCATTTCCAACAACATGCCCCATTTACCCCACGCCCTCTCACCTAATTACTGACTTTGCTTCTACAAAGTCATCGGCTGTAACCTCCATCTTTTAGTTACCAGACCACCCTTTCTCAGATTAGATTTTAACATGGCATACAAGATGCCATGTTCACCCCTCAGCTTCTCACAATCAGGGGTGTAGCAATCGCCATAGCAACCATAGCGTTGCTATGGGCCTGCCCGAGCACTACGTCACAGGGGGCCTGCAGCAGGGCTCCCCGCTGGGATTTGTAGGTGTCGCAGCATGAGGTGAGAGCATAGTGGTACGGCGGTGGGGAGGGGTGACGGGAAACCCACTCCCTCACCTTGAGTTCTTCCCTCTGCGCTTCCCTCCAGCATTAAATAGTGTGGGTATGCAGTGGCGGGGCAGCGGTAAATACATACCTTCGGTGTGCTCCAGCGCAGATGGTTCTCCCTTTACTGTCTGAATCGACTTCCTGTTTATACATGAAGTTGGGTTACAAGCTAGAGAGAGGAGCATCTGTAGAATGCACGGAAGGTATGTATCTGCCGCTCTTGCACCGCTATATATCCACACTACTTAATGCTGCAGGGGAGCGCAGAGGGGAGAGCCCGAGGTGAGGGTGGCGAGGGGCCCGTTCCCTCCTCCCTACCGACGTGCCACCAAACTATCACCTCATGCTGCGACCCCTCCAGTACCCCAAAACGGCCATCAGCGGGCACGTGGGGCCTAACCTAACCTGGCTGGTGCAGCCTGTCACTCACTACCTAACGGGTGCTACTGTCACTCACTACCTAACCTGTGAGTCCCTGTCACTCACTACCTAACTGGGGGTCCCTGTCACTACCTAACTGTGGGGCTCCTGTCAGTACCTAAACTATCGAGGTCAGCCAGCCCAGCATCACCACCAGCCAACCAGCCCAAAATCACTGTCAGAAAGGAAACCGCTTCACCACAACTCAGGCCACCATTTACTTCAACCAGCCCGGCCACAGCCCAGCTTTACCGGCAGCCAGCCCGGCCACAGCATCACCGCCAGCCAACCAGGCCATAGCATCAACGCCAGACTGGCCACAGCACAACTTCCAGGCTTTTCAGTCCACATATCATCCACAATTCAGCCAAACACAGCATTGCCAGACACAGCAGTAACTACAGAAGAAATCATAACCCAGGTGAGAGGTGTCTACAATATTAAGGGTGCATTTTGCCTATGTATGTGAAACGCTGTCTATTTATGTTTATCATGATTGGTGAATTTCTGTGGTTGGAGGTCACATAATTGCTAAATGCGAGACTATGGTAAAAGCTTAATCGTCATCATATGAGACAATAGTATGAAACATCCTTTATTTGCTTTTTAAAAAGGACAATAAAACTTGCATTGTTTACAAAAAAAATTATATTTTTCCTGAGGATTTTTATTTTTTTTATTAAATATTTTTTTCAATTTCGATTTTCCGTACTGTTCATGTATGATTTGCAACGTTTGTACAGTATTTATTTAACACTGTAGTTGACACAAGGGGAACCACTGATTTATAGTTACGCCCATGACTACTTCCTAAAATTGTGACACCAATAGACCTTGCTACTTATACTGTACTTAGAGGAGTGTTGAAAATGTTGTGGTGGAGGGTCCTTGAGTAATGTTTTTGTGGGAGGTCGGAGGTTCGTGGAGTTGGAAGGTTATTTGGGGGAGGTGGGGTTGCTTAGGGCCATCATTTTTTTTTAGCTATGGTGCCTAGTCATTTTTAGCTAAGCCCCAGCTCAAAATAAATTGTTGTTGGAAGTCTCTAAATATATCTTGACAGATTTGGCTTAATGTTATTCAAGGTGATAAATACATTTGTAAATGCCAGCTACTTCTCACCGCGCCATCGAAAGATTAATAGTTTTTTTTAAATCTTAATGGAGGGTGCAATCGACCTATTGACGATTGTTTTGGAGCATTACTGAGACGAAAGCCTGAGTCCTGTTACCATGTTAGGGGCGATGGGGAGTGAGGTTTTACCCTAGGGCACTCTCCAGGAGCAAGTCGTACTGTATACCTACACATGCGCACACCCGATGAACATCCAACGCTATCTTACAATGCTGCATGTAAGAGTAACCATAAATAAGATGATCCACAGAGCTCCACCATGTACACCGTTCATCTTTGCAAACCACCACGTAAATGCACAGGTACAGTGGAGAAATGTAACTCCAGACGCTGTACACCAGTCCCGTCCTGCAATTACAGTGCGAGAATCAATGTAATTACGCTCACTATAGCAGAGTCACGGCATAGCATCTTTGAATTCACCGCTGGGGCTGCAAATTTGGTCACAGTGTGGACCAATGAAAATGTAGCAGAGTGTGACACAATGAGGAGCAGCGACGGCTGAGTCAAAGATGCTTTGACGGGACTGTGCTACTGGTAGCCATGTTCAGTTGATGGGTTAGAAAGCGTGTTATCATTCTTGCAAAATACATTACACACACTCTACTGTGGCTGGAATGCCCAACCACCGGGTTGCTCTAATTAAAACATTGATGAAAAATTATTGTATGTGTATGCACCTTTACAATAAACACGTCATAATTACACAGCACCAGCATTGTTGAAATGCATTGTGTACTATTATTTTCAAAAAATATTTGCACTGTCAATAAATAAACTTTTTTTGTCAAATCAATGCCAATGTGGACACAACAGGGTTCCTTGAGGTTACAGGTCATACAACTACACTGAACAATGTTATGTTCTGTGTAGTTGTTTGACCTCAACACTAAAGTAGTACTAACTCAGATTCTCTCTTTGTCTATCTCCTTATATATGTACATACCATATATACTCAGATACTAGTAAAACACGTGTATAAGTAGAACCCATAAAATATTACTTCCTTTCCCAGGCATCAAATGCGTTGATACCAGCGTCTTCTTTGATGACTGCAACACAGGAGATGCTGGTATCCACCGAAGGGGATGTGTGTTAAAGGAACTACATGGAAGATATAAAATGAGGAAAGGTTGGGATGGTTGCCGGCACACTGCCCATTCTCCCTGCCGCCTGTTACCATCCACCACCAGTCTCCTCTGCATCTCTGTAATCAATTGATTATTACCTGCATTATTAATGTAGTGCAAATTAGTATACATCAAAATCCAATAAAAATTTTGGATGTACCTATACGACGAGCAATTTTTGGAAATGCCTTGACTGTTTGTCGAAGCAAGTCTTGCCACCTGTTGTAATCCGTATCCTGTGTTGCTGGGTCTTTCATCATCTTGATCACCGATCGTCGACAATCATGGAAACGCCGTCGGCATCTTTTTGAAGTACGTTTCTTATTTTTTATTTCTGAAACCTGTTTTTTGAAAAGTAAAAAGAAGTTAAGATTGAAAAAAACCTTTTTAATAAAAAAAAAAAAACATCCGTCCACTCTTTAAAAAAATGAACTGTTGTCATGTGCCTACAGCTGACTGGTGATGCATAGACGGCACACTCACTTCCCTGCATCACTTCGTCCTGGTTTATGTTTGCTGAGTCCATAGTAGTGTACTCACCCAGGAACCATTAAAATCACTATATTGGACTTCAGTGCAAGGCGAATGCACCTTTGAAATACTTGGCGGGTACCTTTAAATACTGAAATGAATACTGCAGGGGTGGCCGTGGACTCAATAAGTTATATTAAAACGTGGTTTCTGATGTTAACCCAAAGACATCATGTGCCCGCGCAGCCACTGAACAATTCAAATCATTTTTCAATGACTCCCCTACAGTCTTTCTTCAATACTGATTACATCCATGACTACATAATACTTAAAGAGACTCTGTAACATTAACAAAAGCCCCTGGGGGGTACTCTCCTCGGGTGGGGGAAGCCTCGGGATCATAATTAGGCTTCCCACGCTGTCCTCTGTCCCACGGGGGTCTCGCTGCAGCCCTCCGAATAGCCACCGACAGAGCCGACTGTGACTTTAATATTTACCTCCGCATGCTCCAGCGGGGGCGCTGTGGCTGCTGTCAGCTCCGAAATAGAAGGAAATACCCAATCTCAGTCTGTTCCGCTCTACTGCGTAGGCGGTGGAGACTTGCGCCTGCGCAGTAGAGCGGACCCGACGTCGATCTGGTATTTCCGCCTACTTCGGAGCCGACAGCCGTCAAAGCGCCTGCAAAGGAGCCAGGAAGGTAAATAATGATGTCACCCCTGTACGGGGGGCTGCAGCGAGACCCCCGAGGGACGCAGGACGGAGTGGGAAGCCTCATTAGGATCCAGCGGATTCAACCAACCCAAGTTGAGTACCCCCCAGGGGACGTTTTGCAGTTACAGTTCCTCTTTAATGCTTACACAACAGGGCTGTGGAGTCGGAGTCGTGGAGTTTGATTTGGGGCAATTTTGTGATCCTGAAGTCGGAGTTGGAGTCGGGCAAAAATGCATCAATTTAGAATCCTAGTGAATTTTTAACTGTAATGAAAATAGAAAATATGATAAAAATTCTCAAATGACAGTAATTAAAAAAAAATGTATATATAGTACATATACAGTAATAGCTGCGCTTACTCCACAAAAATGAAATAAACCAATCCAAATTAGTTACTTGTGCTTTTTCAATAAAGCAGTCCACATATTTTTAAGGTCAGATATACATCTCTGATTACGACTGTATATATGATGTGTACACAGGAATCTGTTATAGATACTAAATAACATCTGTGCTGAAAAAATAAAGCCTGATGTGTAGCCGTGTCACTAATAGAGACGGTGAATTAGATGGAAATAATTCTGCTTTGATGCTGATTTATGCAAATGTATGCACTCCCTTTGCTCATGAAATCAAATAATTTGATATGTTGTTTAAATTTGGTTTGTTGAATACAAATTAAAGGGTAGTTGAGAAGGATGGAAAGTATAGTTTTATACATAATTAGGGGTGCCTCCTCCAGCCCCCTTCCGGCCAATCAGTCCCTCGCTGTCCTCCATCACCTGGATCTTCTGCTATGAGTCCTGGTACTTCAGTCAGTCAGCGCAGTCCAGACACTGTCCGCTCGCACAGCCAGGAGCATTATGCACCTGGGCAATAGTGCTGCGCAGGTGTAGTATGCTCCTAGCGGCGGAGTGTGTGCATGCGCACTACACCATACTGGCTCAAGTACCTGGACTCATAGCACAAGATCCAGGTGGTGTAGAAGGACAACGAGGCACTGATTATCCTGAAGGCGGCTGGTGGAAGCCCCAGGTATATATAAAACTTAAATTTCATCTGTCTCAGGTTTACTTTTTTACACAGTAGTACTGTAATATACATACGCAATCCCCACAGAGCTGCAGGGAATCCACTGAGAATGGTGTGCACATTGAACACTGAGGTGTTGTCTGTCACCCATAAACCTGGTTCAGATTTTGCATGAAGAATGTGTAATAGAGGAAGAATCTCCCCATTCCCCTGCAGAGTATCTGCACATCATTCTTACATGCACCCATACTTACATTGCCTAGGGCCTGATAGATGTTTTTAGTTCCGGGTTGTACCTTTTACAAGTACTCTTACCAAGGACTAGTTTTACTCTGAAGGGAATAAACATAGTAGTGTACATATCCTTCTCACTTAAGTTGTCTTGTTAAATTCCTAAACGTTGGCAATTAGAGACGAATTTCACGTTACATACTTTTAATCAACCAAATTGTAATATGCAAATTATATGAGACGGAGTCGTTGAGCGGGGGTAATCCTAAACTGAGGAGTCGGAGTCGGTGGATTTTTGTACAGACTCCACAGCCCTGTAACACACAACGATCGAGTATCTGAACAACTAACTGCCAAAGTTGTCTGTTAAGGTACACGTGCACTAATACTACGATGCGATGATTCCGTCGCAAAGACCCAATGGGCTTAAATACATCTGACAGCATGGCGTGTAAACAGTCTTTCCTTAGAGTGATAATGCTGTTTGTAAACATTTAGATCAACCTAGCGGATTTCACTGCTGGAAAGCCACATAGCAGGAGGTGCAGACGAAAAGCGTTGTTGACTGCTGTCGTTCATGTGTACGCAGCTTAAGTGTACAGGGCAAGAACAAAGTGGACAATATCATAAATTGCACATTGGTACCTATATATTTATTGTGGATATGTTACACTGTTACTAATCAATGGTTTTTTACCAAACACAACCACAACAAATCAAGTCATGGGACTATGCAATTCTTACAATGAGCCATTTCTGGCTACTTAAAGGTGGATGAAGGTGGGTTCGGAGGGCGTGGTTATGAGGTATCAGAGGAAAAATATCAGAAGGAGGAAAAAGTGAAATCTAAAAGGAGAGAAATAAAAGATAACAAAGGTGGGCAGTGAAGTAATGACATTTTCAAAGAGAGAACAGCAATAGGTACAGGTAGGAGTGCTGACGGTACGGAGAACAGGGTGCACAAGATACAAATTATGAACATTTCAAAACTATGTGAAATTAATGTGTAGTATTGTGTGTGATTAAAGTTCATAGTTACCTTTTCACTAATATTTTTCCACATTACTTTTTTCTTCTGGCAAACATCCTCATTCTTGTCTCTTTTGAAAAGGAAACAGTAATCAGCGCAAACTATGCGGCATAACATAAGATTTTCAGAATGGTGAAACTTTGGATCTCTATTCTTTGATGATTGATTACTGTTCATCGCAACATCAGTTTCATGACTATTCTCCTCTTGGTAATTAGGATTATCCTGGACATGAACAGGGCTGGCAATAGCAAGGCTAACGATTTCGTTTTCACTACACGGAACCTCTGCATTATGTGATCCAGTTTCTTCTTCTTTATCAACATCATCTTCATTTTGTAATGAACAGTCAGTCAAAGAAATCTCTTCATCCACAGAGTACCTATCATCTCTTTCCCAACCGGAAGAAGAACTTTCACCTTTGTGAAACTGTTCATCAGACATGTTCTGATCATCACCATAACCTTCACTATACACATTGTGGTCTTCATTATCCACATCCTCTACATATCCTCCGTAGGCTTCCTCATAATCCTCTCCACAATGATTTCCACCATCATTATCATGTTCTGATTGATTTGAAGATTCGTCATTGTCACCCTGTCTATGTTCATGCTCATCATCCTCCACATATCCATTTTTCAACTCTTCCACATCCTCTACATATCCGTCGCCATTCTCAAAATCCTCTCCACAATCATTTCCACCCTCATTATCATGTTCAGATTCTTCATTGTCCACATGTCTATTTTCATCCTCACCATCCTCCACATATCCATTTTTCAACTCCTCATAGGCAACAGAAATGCTTTTTTCAGTATGAAGCTCTGTTTCATTTCCTTTTTTTTCCCCGGAATCCTCAGAACTAATTTCTCTACAGTCATGTTCATGTTCATCAACATTGGTCAAAGGTAGCCGTGTGTCATTTGTATTATCTGCCTTTTCATCAATACTAATTTTCAGGTATCGGTTCTTAGATAACTGATTGCAATTGTTCCTCTGAACATTCAAAGATTCTTCGTGAACTAATGGTTGGTGAACTGAAGCACTGCAACTCAGATCCAGCACACCCTCAGTTTCGTCCTCAGAAACAAAATCGTCAATTGTTAGTCTAAAGTTAGAGAACTCATTAAAATCTTGTGATTCTAGTGGATCTGGTAATGTATGGTCATCAAAGTTGTTTGCCTCCTCCATATCTATGTTTGAAGTATGCAACTGAAGTACGCCAGCGTTAGCAATGTAGGCCTGCGTGCACTCGGCCTGTGCTTCCTCACATGATTGTACGGCTATGGCCTGTGTCACTATGTCAATTTTTCCATTTTCCACTTCACCATCATTACTCTTTTCGACATGACAACCGCTATCACAATTCTCTATAGGCACCAAAGTAAGGATTACCATTTCTTCCTGCGTCACAAGCTCCTCCGTCACTTTCACGGGTTCGGCGACATTACTAACTTTTGCTTTTCCCACAATCGGTTGTTCTGCCGGTAACTCCTTTTTCTCGGTATGGCGCTTTGGCCTATCTGCCTCACAGCCACATGGCCGTATCTTACAGTTCCTGGTGGGACGTCTCAGAGTGACAGGCATTGTGTTGCACACTCTCGTCCCAACAGCGCGCAAAGAAAGGGCGTGACTGTCTTCTTCACCCGTATGTAGTCACGTGTCGTCTCTGAATTCCCGCGGTACCAAAGTTTCAAAGCGCATGGAATCTTGGGACTGCTTGCGTCACGTATTAATACGATTTTTAGCGCCTTCCAATAAAATTTGCGGGAAATTAATGTGTACATAATCAGGTACACGTCACAACTCAAACACACCAATAGTATCCTTCATGTCATTACTCGAACCAATAGAATTATAGGATTATGAGTGACAGATCCTATAGCTAATGATAATAAGATAATTTTTAATAAAAGCATCAATTTGAAGTAGCACTATGCCATTTGGATGGGTAGCACAGTGAGCACCGCACCGACTCTAAACTTATTGTACATTACAGTGAGTATTGAAATATATAGATATTTTTAAGTGCAGATGACTATTTTTGACTACTGTAGTACATATATTATTAATTTTTTGTTTTACTGACATAAATAATTTACCAAAATCAGTTTAAGAATTTTAGTATACGCTGATAAGACAGCACATATTGTGGAAAAAATAATAATGTTGTATTTTTTGGATAGTTGTATTTTAATTTTGTACAATACTTTATAATTTACATTGTTTAAAATTTGATTTATTCCAGACCGTTAAGTAGCTAAAAAATTTTTTTATTTTAATATTTAAAACGACTATTTATGGTTTAATTTTTTTGTAAACGATAACTTTTAATCAATTGGAATGTGGCGGGCTGAGCTTTTTACCGGAGCTTTGCTGAGGAAAACGGTTGAGTATTAATAGTGCTGCCATCTTGTGGTGTGAATTATAACTTAACTATTTGTTTGTCTTGACTTGGTTCAATTGATTTGCCTTGTCATTTTTGATATTGAGATTAAATTTCAGTGGTATGGTTAATGAAAATTAGAGCATGGGTTGGAGATGTTAGCTAGTCATGTCTGTTTGATTGGTTCAATTTTACGTTTCAATGAACCATGTTGGCAATAATTTTTTTTTTTTATATACGCATACCACCAAACTTTTTGACACACTTAAGGCACACCCCTGGCACAGCCATGGCCACGCCTCCACCGCGCATCTAGTCACGCATAACATAAAAATTTCATAAGACAAATATGTTCAAACCACACTGGTCCTTTATAGCCTGGTTAATTTTCATTCATAGTAACATTTTAAAATTAGTAATATATCAATTTAAAAGAAGGGAATAAAGTTTATATTGAATCAAATAGATTTTCAGTATATATATACTTATATAGAAAGAGGGACAAAGTCCTGAAAGAGGGACTAAGGGGGGTGAAAGAGGGAGTGTGGGACTGGGCTCTAAAAAAGGGACTGTCCCTCCGAAAAAGGGATAGTTCAGAGCTATATATACGCCTGGAAACGCTTGCAGTGTGAACATGTGTTTGTCTTTCATGGGGCTTTTCGTGCCTATCCATACTTTATATTTAACTAGCTGATTGCCCGGCGTTTCCCGGGTATGTATTTTGCAGCTGTTGGCTCCGCCAATTTTTTCTATCTCTAACACACAAACACTAAATGACCAAGTTTGTGAGCTTTGGGTTCAAACACCCACCCACCCAGTTTGAAAACCCTGCCAATAACAGAATGGCTGTAATCAATACAACAAATCTAATTGACTGTTTGTGACTCCACCTTTTTAGTGATTTTGGACAACGGTCACCCAATGACTGACTGTGTCAGGTTTGAGGCCTCTGCCACTAACAGTGTAAGGATGGTAGAAATGTGAATATTCCCCTTGTCAATCATTACTTGAATTTTGATTGCATGTTGTAGGCTAAACCCACTTTCTTGAATCTTAATCGCATTCACCCAGTGAACAACTGTGTCAAGTTTGAGAACCCTGCGATTAACAGTATAAGATTAGCTGCAGTTTACAATTTCCCATGTAAAATGATTTATTGAAATTTGATTGGCTGTGTTCTGCTCCTCCCACTTGTCCTGGATTCGTAACCTCAGTCACCAAGTGACCAACTGTGCCAAGTGTGGGGACTCTGGCTTGATTACTGTGAGAATGGCAGACTTTTACATTTTTTCCATTGACTTGAATGCGTTAAATCTGATTTGCTGTTAGTAGCTCCGCCTACGTGTGCAGGCGGCCCGCGAGACCCCCGGAACATATCATCCCAGGTGGTAAGGGATCTGTATAGCAAGTTTCGTTCAAATCAGCAAAGCCGTTTTCGAGTGATTGTGGCACATACATACACACATACATACATACATACATCAGATGTTAGATATATAGATCATAAAACGCATCACAACCTCACAGTAATGCGTTTCAGTTTTTATATTAAATACTAACGCAGCACTGCAAAAGCCCGCCGTGGATTATTATTTTAAACAGTTTGCAGTAAGCTGCAGTAAGGACTGTTTCACATCATACAACGCGTTCTGTAGCTCTTCTCCTACACACATATGTTTGTTCATGATGCAGCGGTGTGACGCAATTAGTTGATGCTGCAATAGCACTATCCTGGAGCGCCAGGTTGATGATTCACAATGCCAAAATGCCCACATAAATATTTGTGTAAAATACATAAACACATTGTGTGATCAGATACGACTCAAAAAATGCTATGTTGGTGGGGTGAAAAGAGGGGTGTGGGGGGGGGGAACGTTTGTTAAACACTCATGTACTGGGTTGTGCGTCCCTGACATCTTGTCCCTAAAGCTGCAGTGTACATTGAAATAAAAGTGTTTCTGTTCTTTATGGGGGTTTAAAAATGTGGGCCTCAACTGTTTGAAAACGAAAAATACTTGAAGGACTAAAAATCGTTAGGTTTTAAAGCAAAGCAGTGAAATGGTGATTTAATGCACAAACTATTTTTGTTGTGTAATGAAACCGGTGTGTACAGCAAGTATTTGACACATGTCATGTACTTTATTTCCCAAGGTTTACTTTCAAGTTTGGCTTTTGGAGAGCCGCTCCTGCCTCTCCTGACCTCGTGTTGTCTTCAAGGACTACCTTTTCGTCCCTTCTTTGCGGTATGTCTTTCTGTGCAGTGTGTTGTCTTGAGAGCGGGTTACCTGTCTGTACAGCAACTGTTTTTAACGGGCCTTGTCTTTTTTCCCCAGGTTTACTTGCAAGTTTGGCTTTTGGAGAGCCGCACCTGCCTCTCCTGACCTCGTGTTGTCTTCAAGGACTACCTTTTCGTCCCTTCTTTGCGGTATGTCTTTCTGTGCAGTGTGTTGTCTTGAGAGCGGGTTACCTGTGTGTACAGCAACTGTTTTTAACGGGCCTTGTCTTTTTTCCCCAGGTTTACTTGCAAGTTTGGCTTTTGGAGAGCCGCACCTGCCTCTCCTGACCTCGTGTTGTCTTCAAGGACTACCTTTTCGTCCCTTCTTTGCGGTATGTCTTTCTGTGCAGTGTGTTGTCTTGAGAGCGGGTTACCTGTGTGTACAGCAACTGTTTTTAACGGGCCTTGTCTTTTTTCCCAAGGTTTACTTTCAAGTTTGGCTTTTGGAGAGCCGCTCCTGCCTCTCCTGACCTCGTGTTGTCTTCAAGGACTACCTTTTCGTCCCTTCTTTGCGGTATGTCTTTCTGTGCAGTGTGTTGTCTTGAGAGCGGGTTACCTGTCTGTACAGCAACTGTTTTTAACAGTCCTTGTCTTTTTTCCCCAGGTTTACTTTCAAGTTTGGCTTTTGGAGAGCCGCTCCTGCCTCTCCTGACCTCGTGTTGTCTTCAAGGACTACCTTTTCGTCCCTTCTTTGCGGTATGTCTTTCTGTGCAGTGTGTTGTCTTGAGAGCGGGTTACCTGTGTGTACAGCAACTGTTTTTAAAGGGCCTTGTCTTTTTTCCCCAGGTTTACTTGCAAGTTTGGCTGTCGGAGAGCCGCACCTGCCTCTCCTGACCTCGTGTTGTCTTCAAGGACTACCTTTTCGTCCCTTCTTTGCGGTATGTCTTTCTGTGCAGTGTGTTGTCTTGAGAGCGGGTTACCTGTGTGTACAGCAACTGTTTTTAACGGGCCTTGTCTTTTTTCCCAAGGTTTACTTTCAAGTTTGGCTTTTGGAGAGCCGCTCCTGCCTCTCCTGACCTCGTGTTGTCTTCAAGGACTACCTTTTCGTCCCTTCTTTGCGGTATGTCTTTCTGTGCAGTGTGTTGTCTTGAGAGCGGGTTACCTGTCTGTACAGCAACTGTTTTTAACGGGCCTTGTCTTTTTTCCCCAGGTTTACTTGCAAGTTTGGCTTTTGGAGAGCCGCACCTGCCTCTCCTGACCTCGTGTTGTCTTCAAGGACTACCTTTTCGTCCCTTCTTTGCGGTATGTCTTTCTGTGCAGTGTGTTGTCTTGAGAGCGGGTTACCTGTGTGTACAGCAACTGTTTTTAACAGTCCTTGTCTTTTTTCCCCAGGTTTACTTTCAAGTTTGGCTTTTGGAGAGCCGCTCCTGCCTCTCCTGACCTCGTGTTGTCTTCAAGGACTACCTTTTCGTCCCTTCTTTGCGGTATGTCTTTCTGTGCAGTGTGTTGTCTTGAGAGCGGATTACCTGTGTGTACAGCAACTGTTTTTAACGGGCCTTGTCTTTTTTCCCCAGGTTTACTTTCAAGTTTGGCTTTTGGAGAGCCACTCCTGCCTCTCCTGACCTCGTGTTGTCTTCAAGGACTACCTTTTCGTCCCTTCTTTGCGGTATGTCTTTCTGTGCAGTGTGTTGTCTTGAGAGCGGGTTACCTGTGTGTACAGCAACTGTTTTTAACGGGCCTTGTCTTTTTTCCCAAGGTTTACTTTCAAGTTTGGCTTTTGGAGAGCCGCTCCTGCCTCTCCTGACCTCGTGTTGTCTTCAAGGACTACCTTTTCGTCCCTTCTTTGCGGTATGTCTTTCTGTGCAGTGTGTTGTCTTGAGAGCGGATTACCTGTGTGTACAGCAACTGTTTTTAACGGGCCTTGTCTTTTTTCCCCAGGTTTACTTTCAAGTTTGGCTTTTGGAGAGCCGCTCCTGCCTCTCCTGACCTCGTGTTGTCTTCAAGGACTACCTTTTCGTCCCTTCTTTGCGGTATGTCTTTCTGTGCAGTGTGTTGTCTTGAGAGCGGGTTACCTGTGTGTACAGCAACTGTTTTTAACGGGCCTTGTCTTTTTTCCCAAGGTTTACTTTCAAGTTTGGCTTTTGGAGAGCCGCTCCTGCCTCTCCTGACCTCGTGTTGTCTTCAAGGACTACCTTTTCGTCCCTTCTTTGCGGTATGTCTTTCTGTGCAGTGTGTTGTCTTGAGAGCGGATTACCTGTGTGTACAGCAACTGTTTTTAACGGGCCTTGTCTTTTTTCCCCAGGTTTACTTGCAAGTTTGGCTGTCGGAGAGCCGCACCTGCCTCTCCTGACCTCGTGTTGTCTTCAAGGACTACCTTTTCGTCCCTTCTTTGCGGTATGTCTTTCTGTGCAGTGTGTTGTCTTGAGAGCGGGTTACCTGTGTGTACAGCAACTGTTTTTAACTTTTTTTTTTTTTCAGGTTTTCTGCAAGTTGTGCAGTTAGTTAGCTGCAACAACACACCTTCACAGTCTCATTTACTCTACACACAGCGTACCTGGCATCTCCGTTGCTCTCCTTCTTTGCGGTATGTTTATCTGTGCCGTGCTGTGTATTGTGCACATGTTAACAGTGCAAAGAGCAATGCATTCTAACATGTCCTGTGTCTGTTGAACAGGTTTCCTGCAAGTGCGTCAGCTATACAGCTGCACCGACGTCTCTCCCTTAAGCTTCATTCAGTCTCGTCCCACCCTACCTTGTGTATACTTTGCTGACCTCTTTTGCGGTATGTATGTTACTGCCATGCTGTGTTCTGTGTTCTTGTTACCTGGGTAATGAACTATGAAGTGTAACATATGCTCTCTCTTGTCCGCACATTTCACAGGAAAGTTGGGCACTTCACCTCCACCACTATCCTTCCTTTGAATTGGTGATTGATTTTTCAACCAGTCTACCTGATTATTTAACAGTTCTGCTAATTATCAATGGTAAATATTTTCTCTACAATATTCATAGTATATGTTGTTTTAATTTTAAATATGAAAATTTTAACAATGAGGAGGGACTTCAATGTTTTGCAATAATACACTGTACATTTTTTACAATGATAATAAGGTTCAAAATACTTGCTGAGTTTACAAAAATACTACATACAAAAACAGAATTGACTATGCTCTGTACAACTTCAATACGCACACATCACACATACACTCAAAATACCCTGGGCAAACACCATCCACATAGGCAAACGCAGGGGTGGATTACAGCTACCCAGAATCCCCCTCAGACCGGTGCAGTGTCTGGGGACAGGCACAAGTTGAGACACCAGAATATGTGCAGGCATCCTTCAGCTCACAGCACTGCCCCCTCTCTTTCCCTGCTACAGCTGACTTTAAATGTAGCAGCAGCATGTGTACAGAGCATGGAGCAGCAGTGTGTGCGCAGCAGTGTGTGTACAGAGCATTGAGCAGCAGTGTGTGTACAGAGCATGGAGCAGCAGGGTGTGTACAGAGCATGGAGAAGCAGCGTGTGTACAGAGCATGGAGCATCATCATGTGTGCAGAGCATGGAGCAGCAGTGTGTGTACAGAGCATGGAGCAGTTCTAGGGAACTGAACAGAGTCATGTATGAGAACAGCCCTGTACCCTGCTGTGCGAATGCTTCACTTACCCCTTCATTACCAATGTCAGCTGTCCTCATTATTAAATGTATCCAAAATGCTCCTGACTGATCCCATTGTCGGTCAGTCCGACGAGAAGTTGCATTATGTGTAACCAGCATGATGTCCTACCATATTATTATACTATATTGTGCATGGCTGAGGGAGAACTTGAAGGAATCCCCCCCTTGAAAATTCTGGGTTTTCCTCTGATCCAAGCCTAACAAGGATCAAATAAGGAAGAAAAAAATAATTGGGACAGCTTAGCACTTAGAACTAGTCGGGACACACTATCATTGGTTACTGCTCATTAAAGAATGACATCAGAAGTAACTAACACAGATCACATCTTCATAACAATATGAAGGCATCAACAGATTGCCTATCATAGCTCTGAAAATAGGTATGCAGAAGGGCGGATGATAAAAATAGTCTGAACATCTCCAAAAACGCTGCCAACAATAAAATTTGTTGAGAACAAACATCACTGATATTATGGAATACAATACATGTATTCAAGCACAGGTGAGAATAGGGAGTTGAATTACATCACATCAATAAATAAGTTTTTAGAATGCCATTGCAATAACTAATAATCAATGGAATCTATGAAGTTCTCCACTGCGATCCTATGCATTAGCAATTATGAACAAACTGTAAAAATTATTGACAAACTGATGAGTTTCCAAGAAGTTTCAATTCACATAACACTCATGGAAACTAGAAGGTGATTGGATGGGTTCCATTCTGCAACCGGCAGACTACCTTTTTATTTTTAGAGTGAATGCACTTTTGGAACTTGGTACTATGAAAAAAAAGGTAAAAATATGATAATTGATAACAAATATAGTCGTGAATTGTCTATTAATATGTTCAACAATGATCTATTATGACATTAAAAAGGTATAAAAAACATTTCTTGCATAACAGTACAAAAAATATTACATTAACAGCAGCAACATATTTTACAACATCAACTTACATAAGGAAAAATTGTAATGTTTGAAAATTTGTTATTTGCAGGCTGGATCTACAAACAAACCACCAATCATTAGCAACAAAGGGAAGCTGAAACTTGAGCATAACGGATTCCTTTATGTATTTGACAGAAAGAGTAAGGACGGTACCCTAAACTTTTGGCGGTGTGAGCAAAAAAATTCTGACCCTCCTTGTCTAGGACGTGTTCACACCGATGTAGCCACTGGTGCAGTGGTGAAGGTCGTAAAAGAACACTTACATGGGGAATCTGTTGAAATGGTGGAGGTAGCCCGGGTCAGAAATGCCGTTAAGGAAAAAGCCATATCCGGTAGCGGTGGTCCTTCCACAATTATAAATTTGGCACTCCAGAATGTGGAGCCGGCAGTGTTAGCTTCACTACCGCCGAGGGATTGTTTGCGTCATATGGTCCAGTATGTTAGGAAAAGAGAAAAGGCACATCCAAGACTTCCTATGTCTCTACCTGACCTCGTCATCCCTGACTCCTACAGATCTTATACTGTGTCAGACCTAGAGACAGTGCCTTTTCTCCTTTACGATTCTGGACCAAATGATGAACATAGGATTTTGATTTTTGACAATAGTGCAAACGCTTCTTGGGTTCACCTTGTAAAATATTTATACGGGGACGGAACTTTTAAAGTAGCTCCTAAACTGTTCAAGCAAGTGTTTGCACTAGTGGGAAAAAGAGAAGACTATGTTCTCCCTCTGCTGTACTGCTTGCTGCCAAATAAAACTCAAGCAACTTACAAAAAAATGTTTGACGCGATCCACCAAATATGGCCTCGACTGAACCCTGAGTACTATTCCTCTGATTTTGAAGTTGCAGCCATTAACGCATTCAAAGCAGTTTTCCCCTCCTGCCGCGTTAATGTCTGTTACTTTCATTTGAAGAGGAATATTAAGTCAAAAATGGAAGATATGGGACTACATCCGAGATATATCTCTGAGCCAGAGTTTGCAATGCAGGTGCGCATGATAGCAGCTCTGGCCTTTGTCCCCCCTCCTGATCTGGAGGCAGCAATGGATGCCATTAGATTTGATTTGCACCCAGACATTCGGCCATTACTCACGTGGTTCAGTCGAGTCTATATTGGGGTCTGTGGGAGTACCTTTCGTAGACCGATCTTTCCTCCCTCCCTGTGGTCGGTATACGAACGCACTCGTACAGGCATGGATCGTACAAACAACTACGTGGAAGCAGCTCATCGTCGCCTGCGTTCGGAGCTAGGATTTGAGCACCCTACCATATGGTATTTCATTGACGGCATCAGAAAGATCCAAAAAGGGAGGGACCTATTGTACCAACAATTTCTGAGGGGAGACAGAGGCACTGAAAAGCGAACACTGTACCGGAATTGGGACGAGAAATTGAAGAAAATTGTTGATGAATACCAACAAAGGACTTTCACTGAATACTTAAGAGGGGCGGCTGCAAGCCTTAAATTGGATTAAAATAATGGTCCTCATTCAATTTCTTATCTGAATTCAGGTACTGCTAGTAATTCTAAAAGTGCATGAATACAGCACTACATTGGACCTATACGTCAAAAGCTGAAAAATGGATAAAGCTGGACTTCTTTCAATTGAAACTGTAATGGAGCAGCCTTGAAAGATGGTTGTATTACCACTACATAAATGTACTCTTAGGCCAGTGCACAAGCACATTGCAACTCTCTGCTGATACTTTGCCAGGTAGCTGTGTCATCTCCCCTGTTGTGGCCTGTGCAGTTTAGCTGTTTCTGCACGTTATGATTTTCCAAATCAATGTTAAGCAACGTACAATAGCCTCTTAGGCCAGTGCACAAGCACATTGCAACTCTCTGCTGATACCTTGCCAGGTAGCTGTGTCATCTCCCCTGTTGTGGCCTGTACAGTTTAGCTGTTCCTGCAAAGCGTTATGATTTTTCTAATAAATGTTAAGCAAAGTACAATAGCCTCTTAGGCCAGTGCACAAGCACATTGCAACTCTCTTCTGATACCTTGCCAGATAGCTGTTCCATCTCCCCTGTTGTGGCCTGTACAGTTTAGCTGTTCCTGCAAAGCGTTATGATTTTCAAAATCAATGTTAAGCAACGTACAATAGCCTCTTAGGCCAGTGCTCAAGCACATAGCAACTCTCTTCT